>NW_009258383.1:4483208-4491694 GCF_000687185.1 Egretta garzetta
GAAAATTCCCTCCCCGCCCCACCCCCCCCCCAAAAAAAACCCAATCCCACAGGGGCTCATACTTCCATGCTTTGTTAAGCCCAGCTTAAACGATGCTTCTGCTGCCTTTGGTATTTATTCCACTGCCTGCTAGATAGCATTAGATTCAATCTGAACAACTTTTGATACTGTTTCAACATAATTTTCTTCAGCTGTCATTTTGGGAGTAAAAGAAAGGATACCATCAAAAAATAGGACATGTATTAGCGTCACAGAAATGCTTTCTGAGAAAGAAATAGGCAAACTGCTTTGAATCATGACCACAGTCAGGATTTCAGTAGTTCCCATATTTTCCTGTGGATTGACTCAATTCGATGTTAGTTCACTGTTCACTACACCTGTCTGTATCTTATAAAGCTTTGTCATATTAACATCCTTTTTAATTGTAAGAATTTTTTTTCCATTATCCATCACAATATTGAAATCTGAAACACTGGAATTTCTGCACATTGCTGTTCGTGCCCAGGTAGCTTTTAGCAGCTGCTGTCTCTGTTTCTGCTCTCGCTGTGACCGATGAAAATTTCACGTCCTGGTGTTGAGGAATGGAGGCAGAATGGACTTGCCCCTGTAACCTGCATAGCTGGGTTTGTACCCATCCATATATCCCTCAGGATGGTGTCAGATGGGATCTGGGAATAATATGAACCCTTCTTTTAATATAAAAGGACTATAAAAGGAACCTGGCCTGCTAACATGGACTACACACCTCATTTTGGGCAGCTAAGCGCAGGTGAGAGGAATCCCACCTTAATGGCAAGGTGTTTCCAAGGTGAAGGTGTGCTGGCCGTGCTGTTACAGACCTGCCTGTCCCCCTGATTTGCAGGCCCTCTGCTTTTGGACCTGCCAGCCCTGGTTTCCCTGCTTGCAGAAAACCTTTACTCCTGACCAAGCTGTTCAAGAGGATGAAATGCAGGGCAGAGGCAGCTCACACACCGTGTATCCCGCAGCAAGGGCACATGTGTGATCTGACCTCCAGATAAAACCCATTTTTCTTCCCTTTTTTAGCTTGATGCAATCCGTCTAGGCCGTTCCACTCTTTTTAGACCCTGACAATTCTAGGCTCTGTTAAAAGGGAGGTGAGCCGTGCCCACCATTGGAAGCCAGTAACTCCTGACTTCTCATTGCATCTCTGACGGTGAAGCTGTCGGTCCTTATCATTATTATTATCTCTTTGCAAGAAAGCCCACAGCATGTTAGGATCTTCCCAGCTGGACAGGAGCGGCCAAGCCGTTCAGTGTCTCTGTGTCTCTCTCTGGCAATAACAGCACTTGAAGAAATGTAAAGATAATTTAGCATTATAAATCACTTCTCTTTCTTTTCACCTCGGTTGTCATGAATCTAAGCTTGTACAACTGTGTTAGGAGAGAATTCAGTTCACGGGTCTGTTTACGTTTAGCTAGACAGCAAAGTAGATTGCTATTTAACAGTTTCCAGTTCCAATGAAGAATTTCAAAGACAACACAGACCACGGGAAAATGCCTTCTCATATGAATGAAGTTGTAATATAAGTCCTTGTACTTTACTAAACCAATGAAAGATTTTTATAGATCTGCAGAGTTATCTCTATCTGAGACACTGCAGTCGTTTACAGGGGAGAATGATCAGGATCTGGGGCACTTTGTCTATAGAAAAACCCTCTTGAGGCAGTTCCAGGTCAGTGGGATCCACTGAATTCTGCACTGAGGAAAACCAGTGAATTTGGAAGAATGGAGAAAACTTTAGGTTATCTAAACCCAGTGCTCTTCTAGGTGATGTACCTACGTAAGTCAGGCATGAGGAACAGGATTTGCAAACCAGTCAAGGCAAGAAAATGATTGCTGCTTTCTGAACAGTCTGACAATGTGGCAAGCTGGGGTAGTACAGAAGAGACAGACGGAGGTAGCTGATTTTATTGGGAACACATCCCCATGCTGGCTGCTTCTGGAAGCGAAAATTCTGCATCTGGGAGAGGGACGTTTAAGGCAGAACAATAGCAACGTTTTTTGACCTGTCATAGTCAGGACTCTCTTGCTGAGAAAGAAGAAAAAAGGCTGTCACCAGTGTTCCTAAATTCCCTCTGATCCTCCCACTCTGCAGTGAACATGCTTAATTTTTATTCTGTGGGCACCCAGGCTCACTTCCAAGCTTTGTACCAAGCAGGTGCCAGATTATAGCCATTGTGGTATCTGACAGGGAGCACAGTGGGATCGGGCTGATTATAGTCATAGGAATTTGCAAGCTGTTAAAAGCACTGGAGAACATACCTACGGCAGAAAAAAGACCTGATTGATGCACTTTAATGGCTTGTGTTGTTGGAGTTAGAAATACCAATAGTAAGCAAACTTTATTATTTGCTACCTTTTAGTATTTCTTTCTTTTTTTGTCTTACTGTACTCTATTCCCACGCACTGCATGGGGTTGCTCATGTGAGGCATGGGGGTACCTGATAATAAGATCATCATTCATTAAATTTATGGGATGCACACTGCTATTATTCTGACTTAGTGCAGATACCTTGACATTTCATAGTGTCATATAACTCCTGAACATGCTTTTATATTTTCAAAGCTGCAACAGATTGGATGGCTGCAGGTGGAAAAAACGAGAGACCAAGTTGTCACCTCTGCACTGCAAGTTTGAACCTCATCATGACCTAAAATGACAGAAAATTGTTTTCAGGGTTGTTTGGTGTCTTCTGTGAAATGAGTTGCTTTTTGCGATTTGGCTCCTTAGTAGAGATGTAGCCATGTCTGAGACATTTCCATTGCATTTCACAGCCTATTAGAATATTTAAAGCACAGATGGGCACAAATAATTAACTACCCTTTCTCATTGGCAGCCCTTTCCCGCAGCTCCCTTAATGACGTCTCAACAGATAGCAATGAGATCACATGTTTTGGTCCTTGTGCTTTTTAAGAGGTGTGTATGAAGAGATGTTCTTAAGCCACATGCATTGTTGACAAAAGAAGTTATCCCATCTATGAATGCACAGACGCTCTGCATCTTTTTGTGGGCCAGGGCAGAGCCATAATTCTGCTGTTCATGGAAATATGGACATCCTTTTTGTAAAGTGCTCTTGCAATAATTTGAAACCTAGTCCCTGATGTCCGACTGGATCCAGCTTGACTCAAAACTCCACTGATTTCTCCATGGAGAGCATGTAGGTGAAAATGAAGTCAGAGTCAACCTAAGAGTGTTCAGGAATGTATTTTCCTTCAAAACAGTTAAACGTCTATTCATATTTGGTCAGCCTTTAGATTCAAGGACAATGAGCCCAAATCAGTGTGGCTGGGTCATCTCCAACACTGCTGCTTGTCCTGCTGGCCTAATGCCAAGAAGAGGAGCCAGAGGCTGCAAAGCAGAAACTCAGGACATTGGAAGTAGAAGCAGTAAATCTTGACCAGTTCCTGCTCAGCCTCCAGCCAACCTGTCCTTAAAACCTTCACTATTCATCTTTGAGCCAGGCTAGTTTTCCAGTGCTGCTGGTGGCAGGAGGGGAAGGATATATTCTCAGCTGCATTCTACTGTGTGCAGTGGTATCAAGACCATATGAGTCGCACAAGGCTTACTCATGTGGTAAGTAGGTCTTCTCTCCACAAAGGTGGCTGTGGATGAGCATCAGCAACTGCCTGCATACAGACAGCTTCTAGAGCGTGATAGATGCTTTGTTAATGTGCTCATTACTGGTGCTTTAAGAGCATACTCAACAGTCAATGTTGCACACATCTACTCCAAAAACAAGTTACCTGATGAGAGGCTATGGCTTGGCCGAATGGCAGCAATACTCAGCCTCAGGACCTTCAGCATAAGGGGTGCTGGTTCCACATCCCTCAGTCCTCTCATAATGACTGCACTAAGAAGAGTTTTCATTATAAAGAAGAAAATTCTCAAAGCCCAGACCATAAACATGGGGCCTTGGGACCACCTGGCACAGGCAGCCAGGATTTCCATGTCTTTTTACCCTTGGCATCTGAAAAGCTGGCAGGGGAAGGGGATGGGTTGCCTGTGCCCCTTTTCATGCTCTTACATGGCATGGTCACTAGGGCTGCATGGAGGATGACGAGGCTGTCTGTATCATCTTGAAAAATTTTGGACCAAAACTCCTCACTACACAGAATGGTGTTGAACTGTCCATTTAAATTCTGGCAGCTCTGCATGGGGCTGTGTGTGCATCAGCATGTGTGGGCATGGGCATGGGCAAGGACACTTGCAGAGAGATCCCACTCAAAAACTTCCCTCTAGTTTCAGTCAGAGTTTTTCAACCCAAATCAGGGTATCAGAGCTGAAACCAGTAAATTGCTCTAAGTGTTTTGGCATCAATGAAAATTTACTTACTCAAAACCACTTACCATCTTGAAAGACCGTTTCTCTTCTTTCCATGGGGCAATATCTTACAGCCTATATGCCAGTTTTGACAGAATCAAGTTAACTGCTGTTGATCATGAATTTATATAAATCCCCCAGATTGAGCAAGACTGACAACTATTTTTGTAAAATGTCAGAAACACAAATATTAGGGGGTGGGGGAAAAGGTCTGGTCTGCCATGAGAGGTGGCAGCTTTACTTTTAGCTGCAGGCACTGCTGCACCAATTAAAATGATCACAGAGCTTTGGCTCATTCATATTTGAGGAACGTCCTTCAAAAATGTGCTAATGCTTTTGGCAGCAGATTTTGCTCATGGGACAAATACCTTTAAATTAAACATAAAGGAGTTCAGTCTTTAAGATTGGAAGGAAGATTGGTGGCCTGTGCTATTATATACCTTCATTAAATGCCGAGAAGCCCAAGAGGCATGCCAGCTTTTCAGTGCACTGGAAGGTTTGCAGGGCTCTTGAAGGGCTGCTGCTGCTTTTCTGAAGCGGTACAAGATACAGATGGGTCAGACACAGCAATATTTCCATTTACTTTCAGGATACGGCAGTAGAATTTCCCTGTACTCCCTAGGGTTTGCCCTTCTACTAAATGACAGTGCGGAACATGCTATTACCAGAGGTGACAGAGCCTAGCTAGCCTCTGACACCTTAACCTTCCCGTGAATTATATTAAAGGAGTGGAAAGATCTACCATGGTCTCTATTTGTAGAACGGCGGGGACTTCTGGTACAGCAGCAGAGTGGGGCAGAAAAGATTGCTTTATACAGCAATGTCAGATGAAATTGGTTGGCTGCTCAGAAATGTGCTTCTGACTATTTCTCCAAATGCATCTTAAGCTTCGTAACACACAAAGTGGAAAGGTGACTGTGGATATTATGCACTCCAATCACCTGTTTGATTTTAATACGCAGCTAACATTTTCTTAGCATGTGGCAGCTGTGCATTGCCCTTTACCTTGCGCAGGCATCCTATGGGGTGCTGCTAAATTACAGTTAAGGGGTTTGAAACAAGGACAGCAGGGCACATGATGATTTTTACACCACTGATGAACCGTTCAGTCCTGGTCTTTCAAGCTGGGGCTGGCCAGGGATGCTGGTATCAGCTTTTTGCCTGGTGCCAGAATCACACCACACTTTACCCCTGTAACAGTATAATTGCTATGGCTGCTTAGGCTATTCGTACTGCAATTAGCACTGCGTTAGATTATGTCAATGTTAATGGTCAGTGGGGAGTTGCGTATAGCCATACACTTGCTGGCTATTTGGGGGGGGAAAGAGGATTGAATCCAGACAACTTTGGTCAAGAATAGGGATCTTTGCCTATTCCTGATAACCGTGAAAACACCACTAACTGGTCAGGGACTAAGAACAAATAACTGCTAAGATTTGAGGAAAAAGGCACAGGAACTAAAGAGTGGCAATACTCACAGAAAGCCTGCTTTATAATAATGTGCTATAAAGGAGGGGACAGAATTGCGTGCCCTATAAATATATGGGCACTGGTTCGCACAGTACGAAAATGCAGGCGCCGCTGATGGGCAGGGCAGCGCCTGGGCTGACTACAAGCACACAGCGTGCTGGAGAGTACAGGTGAAGAGACGCCACTGCCGTCAGGGCAAAGCCATTTCGTGACAAAAAGTAATATAGGTATTTTAACATCCACGCAGAGTAAAACTGACCCTAAAGACCAAGTTGCAGTGAAGCCCATTGAATTACATCTACCTTCCGGTGTTGAGCCAAACCCTTCGGAGAGTCTATCCTGCTGTTTCCAAGCTTCCTGCTGGGGAAAAGGTGTGTGGCTGCCCTGAACTCAAGGGCACGGTGTCTGCCTATGTCCGTGGTGAGCACACCTCTTGGTGCCAGTAGTTCTGAACTATGCCTTCCTGGAAATCTGGACCCCAGTCTGTCATCTGGATGCATTTCTCCCACAGCCCTGCCCTTCCTTCCACCATAAATCCACCGGACTTCAGAGATTTATTTATTTATTTCCCACCTGGTAGTGGGTTTTTGGTAGCTTTTGTTTGGGCTAATCTTTTTGATATAGTGTCAGAGTTTGTCCCAGTTAAAAATAGTCTGAAATAAGTTGCACAGGCACCTGCACACACACAGAGCAACGAGACATCAACAAAGGCAAACTCTTCTCAACCAGAAGAGCTTCAACCAGCTGGAAAGAAAAGAAGTAATACATTTTTATATGTATCATTTGCTTTTTATATGTCACATTTGCTTTTTATATGTCGGTACACTGACGGTATAATTTCCAGCTGCTTGGGGGATGGAGTACAGTATGTACCAGAGCATTGCCCTGGTCTTAAAGGTCTCTAATGCAATCAAGCCCGGTGTGACCTGCAGAATACGCAGCATTCCAGTCTAAAACTGAGACCCAATTGCCCTACTATTTTTTTGGATTACTTTAGAAATTATTTGGAGGGTTTAACACAGGAATCTTTAGTTGCTGCAATAATTGACAATGTTTGCATATTATTTCAATGTTTTTCTGACTCTGTGTTCAGGTGCTCAGCTTTGGAGGGTGGGTGCGGTACCCACCAAAGGTGGCAAGCACTGGCCACAGAGTTTGATCAGCTGGATTATCCCAAGGATGTGGACGGGAGAGAGCGGCGTGTCCTTCCCTCCCTGGCTGTGTAACCTCGGGCACGTGAGGCTGTGCCTGATACCTGCTGCTGCACCATGACTGCACCCTCTTCTAGCAAGGGTGGTGGGCTGGGGTGCAGAGCCTCCACCCCCCTCTGCTGCCCTGTGTTTCTGCAGGTTTACACTGCTCTCCACCACCTCTGGATTTCTTAACGCCCAGGAACCTGTTTACCCACTCTGCTGAAACAAAGTCTTCAGTCAAATGCGCCTTGCTCACGTGGTGGGTGGATGAAACCCAAATGCTGGATGGATTGGGGGGGGCAGGTAGTGTGCCTTGCCGCGCTCAGCACCAGCTGAGGAGAGCTGTGCTCACACATGTCATCTGCCAGCATGGTGGGAAGTTCCTACCCTGTAATCAGAAACATGGGAGAGACTCCTCGCGCTGCCAGCTTTCCCCAAAATCAAATGCTGCATCCTCCAGTGGTGTGGGAGTAAGTACAGACCAGCAACCTCAGCTTCTAATGACACCAGGACCCTCTAGAGATCTGAGGTTTGTCAGTAACACCCCTGTGCATGAAGCCCTTTATCTCTGGCAGCTTCTTTTGCACTGCTGGAGCAGTGGTTGCATCCTGCCCTGGCCAAGCCGGTTTGGTCTGGGTGGGTGGCAATGGGCAGACGTGGCAGGCAGCTATGCAGGGGAGATGAAGGAACTCAGACAATCCGAGTGGTGGGGGCATGGAGAACTGAGGGAGAAAGGGGAGAATTGGCATTAGAAGTTATGTGGATTTTTGCATGGTGAAAACTAAATGTCCCAATAAACCTAGGAGGGTGGTCATGCACACCGGGAGGTGAAGTCCAAGAACAAACTAGAAGAAGAAAAAAATAAATCCAATGTAAACCAACAAGATTAAACATTGTTCGTTTAACAAATAGAATCAGCACTTTGAGGGCTGTGAACTGTGACTTGTGATACTTGAAGCTTACTGTTATTTTGAACACTAGTCTTTCCACTTGGTCACAGTCAATGTTTCTGTGTGCTCTTCCCCTTCCCCAGGCACACCCAAAGGCCCATCCCTGGCACGAAAGTCTTGTGAGACACCAGTGTGGACTACAGCCCGTTCCATGGAAAGCAGCTTCCCCCAGCGTGGGCTGTGGCCCCTTCCATGGAGAGCAGCTGCCCACCACAGTGACTGCAAGTTCAGGGCAAACCCGAACATTTCCTCCCGTATTTGCCCTCAGGGACAGCTGAGAACTCTCAGGGGGACTTTACCAATGGGCAAACAAACAGGCAAACACACAACCCCATCCCGGGCAGACACATGGCGTTAGCAAGCTTCGGATGGAGGTGTCTGGGACACCCTGACATGGCTGCAGGGAGCCGGGTGCTGGGGGCCTCTGTAACCCAGCTCTCCTACTTTTCTTTCCAGCTGGTTGAAACTCCACCGGTACCCAGCATGCTGTGCTATGGCCACCGTCGTCCCCCCTCCCAGGACACCTTGTGCA
>NW_009258383.1:4492368-4510068 GCF_000687185.1 Egretta garzetta
TGTAAACCAACAAGATTAAACATTGTTCGTTTAACAAATAGAATCAGCACTTTGAGGGCTGTGAACTGTGACTTGTGATACTTGAAGCTTACTGTTATTTTGAACACTAGTCTTTCCACTTGGTCACAGTCAATGTTTCTGTGTGCTCTTCCCCTTCCCCAGGCACACCCAAAGGCCCATCCCTGGCACGAAAGTCTTGTGAGACACCAGTGTGGACTACAGCCCGTTCCATGGAAAGCAGCTTCCCCCAGCGTGGGCTGTGGCCCCTTCCATGGAGAGCAGCTGCCCACCACAGTGACTGCAAGTCACTCCTCCCGTATTTCCTCAGGGACTCCTCCCGTATTTGCCCTCAGGGACAGCTGAGAACTCTCAGGGGGACTTTACCAATGGGCAAACAAACAGGCAAACACACAACCCCATCCCGGGCAGACACATGGCGTTAGCAAGCTTCGGACGGAGGTGTCTGGGACACCCTGACATGGCTGCAGGGAGCCGGGTGCTGGGGGCCTCTGTAACCCAACTCTCCTACTTTTCTTTCCAGCTGGTTGAAACTCCACCGGTACCCAGCATGCTGTGCTATGGCCACCGTCGTCCCCTCTCACAGGACACCTTGTGCAGCACCCACACACCTCTGTGCTCTGGGGACACAGCCGAGCTGCACGCCCGCTGTCCCCTTAACATCCTTGTCCCTTTTCCATCCCCTCAAGAGCTTTGACAGAGGGTGGGTTCTGCCTGGAGAAGATCAAGAAGGAGGACTCCTTTTTCAGCTGAGCAGGACACAGTATCCAGTGTTGCTCGGCCGTGCTGTGCGTGTGGGAGGGTTTGCTATTAAATGGCACTGAGTCCTGCCTGGCCGCTGGCACCCACTCGAGCACGGGGAGAGCTGCCCTTTCTGATGCCGGCAGGGAGAGGGGTGGCGAGGCAGCCCTGGCTCCCCTTCATTTTCGGATGCCCTGGGTGCACTGGTGAGACTGGGTGCAGGCAGGAGCAAACTGCAGGCAGTTCCTGGAACACACTCGAACATGGACTTGAACTTTGATGCAGCTCCTTCCAGCAGCCTTGAAAGGGCGGGAGAGCAGTGGCATGACCAGCCCAGGCGGCTCTCCCTGACTTGACATAAACATGTTTTTAAGCTCCCAGTGCAGCCGGCAGGGAACACACTGGCCCCATGTGTTCCCTGTCCCTGTGGGTTCCCTGCTTCTCGCTCAGAAGGATGCCAGAACAAATCCAAAAAGCACTGCTGCTTCCCACAGCTCCCAGCTCCAACCGGAGGAGGTCGTGCTGGATACTTAGCAAGTGTTTGTCCTTAAAAAAAAAAAAAAATAAAAAGAGGGGGAAAAAAAAAGCTGTAAGCAGAACAAAACAGCCAGCAGCTAGCAACTGAGCAGCAGCCATGCGTTTCCTGAAGGGTATTTTTAAGGTTTATAATCGTTCACTCCTTATTTACAGCGCTGTTTTGTGTCCTTTCATCTGGCACTAGCTGCCAGCCTGCCCTCTGCTTAAACCAAGCTATGCACAGCCGAGCGTCTGGAGCTCCACTGACTATGGGAGGCAAGCTTCGTGTTTTTAGGCTCCCAGCCCCAAACAGCTGGAATAATCTTCCAGCCGTATTGAAGCAGGCCCTCACATTGTTCCACATTTGGACACTCTTAATCCTTTTTTTTTTTCCAAAAAAAGCCTCAGCTGTGTGAAATGAGCACAAGCTGTGGCTGGTTGCTGCTGCGTGCCCTTAAAGAGTCCTGCCCTTCTGTCTCCAGGCATGGGCAAAGCCCCTTTATCCCAGACGAGCTCTCGGTGGCTGGGGACACAAGGACAAACTGCTCACTTTGCTGAATGGGGACACACTGACACCTCAGAGACAATGGCATCTCTGCACCCAGACTTCCCCAGCATGGACCTGGTCTCACCTGGCTTGAATGGAAGGGCTGAGAGCTGACCTCCCTCTGGTCTGGAGTGTTCAGAGCTCACAGTTCACCAGTATAAGGGTTGCACTGGGTTGGAGAAAGGGTGTGAGGCTGAAGCAAGAGCTGTCAGCCCATTCAGTACCTTTAAATTGGCCATATGTGCATATACACAGGTTTCTGTTCAACGTATCTTGAATGTCTAAATGTATGTCACGTACTCCTCTTCCTCCCCTTGGTGTGTCGCTTGATCCTAAATTCCTCCAGCACAACACATGCTTTGGCAGACGGCATGGCAGGTAACACTTTGAGGCTGGCCTCTTGCCTGGTCTTGTGCTCTGAAGGAGTTAGAAATCAGTTTGCTCCTTGTCTTCTAGAGACCTTCAGGGGTGTATGTATGTGTCTCCTCTACTGACCAGCAGCTCAAACCATTTTGGCTTTGTCCATGATTCACTGGTGCCAATGGGAACCTTGTCACAGATTTCGGTGGATGTAGCATGAGGTCTAAAGATGAATTACTACTACTCTCCTATTTATCATTTACATTGGTGAATATGTTGATCCCACATTATATTACACTTTTTTTACTGCTTGCAAAAGAAAATAAAGGGTTAGCATACTTTAGAAGCACATTACAGAAAAGAAGTTCTCAGACATGCTTATAGACAACCTATTGATCCATTACCTGTATTCTGTATTCCATACTTATACTCTATAAAAATGGGAACAATTGAGTAACTGCTTCTGAATCTATTATTTAAAAAAAAAAAAAGTTTATAAGTGAGAGCTTATCATAATGTACACCAATATACTGCTATTCTGCTAAGTTTACGTTAAAAACTCCATCAGGGTTTACGTTAAAAAAAACAACAACAAACCCTCCAGTGTTAATATACTTTAAAGAAATGGTGAAGAACATTTATTTTAGCCTTTCATTGTCAACAGCTTTGCTGGAATCTCTGTTCTAATGCAATGAAACACTCCCCCTCTGAAAGAGCATGCTCTTGAGGATAGACCTTCTCCCCCAAAGCTCTCATTTCCTATAGCAGCAGGTGTGTTCATTCCTGGGAAGAAATGGGAGGATCTGCAGTTCTTCCCTGCTCTGTTTGAATGCAGCAGTGCAGATTTAAAGTCAAGACACATCCTCTCCCTTATCAATACTCACAGGTGAAGAATATGATTCTGCTGCAGAGCAAAGGAGAAGGCAAGGACAGCTCTGTGGAGAAGGATGAAAACATCCTTCAGTCAGCCCTGAATACTAATCTCTGTAATACAGCTCCCAAGGTCTGCCTACATCAATTTTTGGTACTCCAGTGAGTAGTTTTGCCATTTCTCCAGCTGTTCTGACATCGATGTTGTCATTCAAAAGACAAAAGCCTGGGAGTATGCAGAAGGTGCTATGATTTTTTTTTTTTTTCCCCTCAAGTGAACTGATCATCCAGTAGCCTTGAAAAATCATCAAAAGCTTTTGGAAGTGGGACATGCCTCCGAAGCACCATTCCTATCCTTCAGCTACAGAAGATCTGCTCAGAGAGTGCACAGCCTGGCACCGGCAGTGGGAGAAGGAAGACCAGAGGAACAGGAGGGCAAGGCCACAGAGGCAAAACTCCTGAAGTGGTCTGGACTGGCAGAAGGCTTCTGGGCATCTCCACAACTAACAGGAATAGTGAAAACTTCAGAGTGTCTCCGGTCCAAGTTTGAAAATGAAGCTTTCTTCATCATGGATTTATGTAAAACCTGAGGCAAAGTTGATTAGAAACAAGGGAGAGTTGTCCAGTGAGTCCAGAGGGGCTTATAACAGGCCCCAACTAAGCACAAACAAGTGCTTCTGTGTCAACACCAGCTAAGTTTTATGCCTGAGCAAACAGCTCCCTACGGTCTGTGAAGCAATGGCACATACCCGTTAATATCCCGAGAGGTATAAACCATCTGATCCACCCCTGCACGAAGGTTGAATTCCTCCAGTAATACCCTCTGTGAGCATGGGAGTGACCCTGGGCCACCAATGCCCTTTGCAATGCGCATTACTCGTTGTGCTGCAGGCCACAGCGACTGGAGGGCAGGACAAGTATCCCTGCCAGGTATTCCACCCCGTTTCCCAGTTAATCTGTTAAAAATCAACCAGGGGTGTTGTGGGCAGTAAAGCCACCAGAAAAGAGAAAGCCATGAGCGTAAACACTCAGAAAAGAGCTTCCAATGCATCTGATGTCTTGGTGTGCCTCGTGGTATTTAACAGTCAGCATCAGCTACAGTTAGCTCCCGATTTTCTGTAAAAGGCCCGCCCAGTTAGCAAGTTAAGTGGCATTTGGGCATCCCGGGAGGAGTAAGCATGGAGTAAGCTCTGGCAGAGCTCTCAGCTGCTTGTGCTGCTGCCTGGAGGGGTATGGAGCCCCAGGTGATGAGCCTCACGCTGCCTCCTGCGGTGGGGCGGCACCGGGGCCAGCCCCAAGCCCAGCCAGACCTGCAATGCTGGGGAACGCAGCCAGCGGTGACAAGCTGCGCCAAGGCAGCTCCAGGCTGACACGGCTTGAGCTGGCAGCCAGCAGGGTTCCTCTGCAATGATCCCACTGGCATTTGCTGCAGGATAAGCATCGCCTGGGATTTTCCGTTATCTATCCACCCTGGCCAGAAATGGCACAGCAGTGACGTTTTGAGCTCTGTGTTTCCAGCCTGCCACAAGCACCCAGAATTAGTAAGGGGACTTGAGTCATTTACCTAAACATAAACATTCACTGATAACTGAGAAAGCCAGGAGCGTCCATAGAAGGTATTTGCATGGGACTGGCAGACGTGACAAAGGACCTGGGGAAGATCTCTGTTCTTCTGGAGTGACAGATGAGAGTACTCCACGGTTCCTCACAGAGCATCAGGTGTCCGTTCTTAGGCAACTGAATTAGCTGGGAGTCAGCTCACAGCTGAAACCATCTAAATGCAGGTGCCTGCAGGTGCCTACAGGTGCCCCAGGTGCCTAGGGACCCACTGCAGTTAGTCGTACTCTGCCACTGAAGACCGGAGAACTGTTCAGCTGGCCAGATGTAGGTGTCTGCTTCAGGAGGAGCTGATAGCTTTCTGGGGTCTTCTAGCTATATCAACTCTGGTCACTAGAGAAGGAGCTCAGATACCTAACTCACACATCAGCACATACATAGAGATATGTACATAGTGTCATGATAATTTGATGTACTTGGTGTGCTGAATCCCACCCCAGCGTTCTCGGTTTTCAGGCCCAGTCCCTTAAGGTGACATAGTACAGAAAGCCCAACCTATAAACAGCCATGGAAACTTTTTTTTTTTTCCTAACTTGCTTTTCTTACTTGCCTTCCAGGTGGGGCATGTCTGGATGTATCATATTAAAATAATTTGAAGCGTGGCTGTCCTAAACTAGAAACTCATTGCCACTTTCCAGGAGGATGCTCTGCAGCCCCAGGTGGTGGGAACAGTGGTCACTCCTCTTGCTATGTTTCCTAGCATCACAGGTCTGTCTAGATTTTCAGAACACGACTCCAGGAAGGTGGCACGAGCCTCATTCCTCAAGGCTCTCCCCCTCACACAGCAGGAAGTCAGGTAGATCCTTTATTTTCTTGCCTCTTCCTGCTAGGAACTGCAAAGCAAGGGGGTGACACAGGAAAATCTGCACTAATTCTATGTGGGCCATTTTCTTGCACTGTCTTGGTTTTATTTTATAGCTTCAGTATGAAAAGAAGCGAGATGGTGAGGAGCAGCTCCTGATAGCCCGTACATATTTTTCTACTTGTATAAAAGATTACCTTATTAAGAGGCCTCAGTATTCTGAAGGCACAGGATTGTGTTCTAGACTCTTGCTGTGCCACCCAGCATTCTAGATGGGAGGGAGGAATTGAGACCGCCCACAGGGATTTTCTGCCCTTTCCCCCCTATGAAGTGAGTGAAGAGCTGTAGGGCCAGCTGAGGCTGCCCACTGGGGTGTCCTGCTTTCTCTCTGCAAGGAGGAGCAGCACCTGGCCAGGTTCTGAGTCAGTCATTCTGTCTTGAGCATGCATGCCGGCACAGATGTGGAAAGCCACCTTGGGGTCTGTAATACAGGATCGAGATACAGGCACTTAAAACTGTGTTGCCATCTTTTAGGCAACGCAAACCCAAAGATGTTAACCCAGAAGCCTGCCCCGTCCTCTTCACCATCTCCACCCCCCCAAATTAGCTGAGCAGAGGGATCATAAACTGCCAAGCTCTACCTTCCATTGGCCAAAACTGGTCAAGAATTTAAGGGCAGACAGTTCTCGGGGGTTATAACCTGATCCTCTCAAGTCATCACCACTACTGTAAGGGGGGAAAAAACCCAGTCTATTTTTCCAGGCCAGTAGGGTTTCTTATCAAAGGTAGCAAAGCTTGTTTTGTAATAATGCTATGGGAAGGACGTTATTGCACGCTAAGGGCAAAGTCTGGTGGTTTTGAAAGCTTGGTTAAGTGATAGGGAAAAAATGATAATGAACAACCGCTTATCAAGACTCCAGGGAGATTAATCTGGATGTGCGCCCAACGTGTGTACGCATTTCAGCTAACGATCTGGAAGAGAAAACGTAGGGTGCTTTGGCATGGTTTCTGTTGACATCAGGAATCTACGTGAGTAAACTTGCTGATGTCAGTGAACCTCTGATGCACTAGAAGCAAGCCAGTCCCGTCCCTCCAGTGCTTTGCTGAATCAGGCGCTGGGTGCGTGGCCTATGACACTCACTAGGTTTGTGCAGGGGAAGGGAAAAAAAAAAAAATCATTTCAACTTCTAGCACCAGGGCCGGATGGCGGGCCAGGTCTGTCCCTGCCACGTCTGCGGCATGCCCGGCTCCCACGCACAGCACGTATGGCTCCCGCGCCTGCCCTGGGTGAGGTATAGAACACACGGGTATGTATTTCTGCTTGGAAGAACCTGAAGGGAAATGTGCTAGTCCTGCCTCTAGGGACTGCAAAGCAGTGAAGGTGAATGGGGAAAAGAAAACACAGTGGATGTTTTTGTTGTTGGTTTTGTTTTGTTTTCTGTAGCAGCTTATTAAAGTCCCTGGTGTACTTTTATTTCTGGGTTGCTTCTCCCAGCACACCTGACATATCGATATATGTCAGAGTGGTACATTCCTGTAATTGCAAAATGCTTTAAGTTTGCTTCACTGGCATTAAGGGCAGAAAAACATTGTTTAAAAGGTGAAAAAAAACATCATTAAGAAGAGGAAACTCAGCACACAGGGCTGTCACTTGTGGATTCACTGCCAGACACCCAGGGCCTGGCTGGTTTTCACCTCTCATCTTTCAGGTAAAGTACCTACACAAATTTTTACAGGTACTCTATCTTCTTAAAATTAAGGGAGAAGCGGGACACCCCCAGGGAAATACAAGTCTGCTGAAGCACCAGTTCTATGGGACTGTTTTGTCATGGCAGAGCCTGTTCTGTCTGATAACTGCCATTCTCTTACAAACCAAAGACTAAAAGCCAGTTAGGTGACCCACTCCTTCAGAGCTGGAAAAGAAGCTTTTATTTAGCCTGTGGAAACACTTACTTGTTATAGACTTGGTGATGGATGTCTTTTTTTATATATAAAACTAAAACTGATGGTGAATTTTCATATTCTTTAGAGCTGAACAAACAATAGTTCTTTTAGAATGTGCACTGATGAAGGATTCTCAATTCTCATCTCTGAAGATGAATGCAACCCCGACATGAGGTGACACACTGATTTTAGGCACTATGTAAACTCTCAGCAGAGGCAAGGTGAGGCGCAAGCAGACCGTCTCTCCCCTGCTACACCTATTTGACACAATATTGCTTTGTTCAACTGCATTTGCTAAGACTTAAAATAGAACAGGCCCTTGCTCGCACTAGACTTCTTAGAAGAAAATAGAGAAACTAGGCAACCACTTAGACAATTTTATTATAAAATTATTTCAACATCTACATCCAAGTAAAAGGCTTAAAACTACAGCTCTACTTTCAGGAATAAAAATTCAGTAAATGCTGAAAAAGGTACTGTATTATCTAGGTAGATAGCCCTTAAGTAATTTTTAATACTACAGAGATTCTTATACCCACCTCTGTCTGCACCGTGACTGCGTTCTGCAGCTTCTCTCTGCAAGCAGCCTTACAGGCCTGTTCACAGCACCCGTGTGCTTCAGCTGCTTTGAGACAGAAGTTACAGATCCCACCTGGAGCAGCTGCAGCTCTATTACAGATGTAGAGTATACCGTAACTCATGCTCAGGCATTAGCAGGTACAGAGAGAGAGGTGCAATTTGTGTTTACTTGACAACAATGACTACCTAGGTATGTTTTTGTGACCTTGTACTCAATACAAAATCAACAAATATTCAAGTATATTATGGCAATGAAGGCAGCTTTTTCACACTTGCATATTCTAGACAAAGATATTTTGGTTTTATTATCCATTTCATACATTGAGCTGAGCTCAGATACATGATCCAGTGACCTTTGGTGACTGCAGCTTATTCACTGGGCTAAAACCAGCCTTGATGCAGTACTGAAGTCATTATGCTCAGTAGTTATCACTGATACTTCTACACTTAATGAAGCATATCAGAATACTATTTTATTTTTGACTGAGAAATCTGTCCCAACAGGACTTCTAGAACACAAAGGTAGTTCCAGCTTTCTCTCATTCCTGTTAAAAAAAATACTTGGTATTTGCAGTAGAGTATGGAGTGGTTTAGAAAACTGTCATACGACTGAGCAGGATGCTTTAAATACTGCACTTGCAACTTCTTGCGAAGGATCATGTACACTTAAGATAATATGCTAATTAGTAAAAAAAATTCAAGTCATATTATACAGCCCTGATGAACTTTGACTGGCCGGTTTGGCAATGTCCAATAGTTTAACTTCTGTTGTTAAGTTTACCTTGCTTACAGGGGGGAAAATGCACAAAGAAGATGGGAAAGGAAGAAGCCGATTGAAAATGGAGTATTTTCCCAACAGCTCTCTCCCACTGGCACTGTTACTGTGACAATTCCCCATTATTTTGCTGTTCATAGGTTATTCTATAGATTTCAGTGCTGTTCGTATTTTGAAACTTCTCATTTCCTAAGCTCTTTCCACTGCAATGAATAGAATAAAATTCTAGTTCCAACATGACTCTCCCTGAAAACCTTTCAAACAGACCTCCAGTGCTCATCCTCATCACGGCTTTCAAGGTGTAGAATGCCCATGTATCTCTGAGCTAGTGTGGTCCAATACAAATTTGAAGATGATAGGCATATTCTGGTCTAGTGTACTGAGCCACTAATCTTCTAACAGCATGACAAAAGGTACCAGAAGACCGTGTTTTAAACACGCTGTTGCTTCCCATGTCACGCTTACATAACACAGATCACCAAAACCTTTCCGTTCAACTTACATGTCTGACTTCAGTTCTTGGAAAATCCTAACCTTCATGCTTTCTGGAGTGCAGGGATGTAGGCTAGATGTAGCCTAACCTTACAGCTGCTATACCCAAGTAGCTTTCCATTTCTTTCCAGTAGCTTTCTAAAATATCCCGATTTCCTTCTTAGTTACCTTATGCATAAGAGCCTCACTTGGCTAGTTTTTCCATGAACAGCTTAACATAAAAAAATCTAGCAATGTAACTCACAGAGCAAGGCATCACATAAGAATTATTACTGGAATATAGGTTGGGTTTTTTGTTGTTTGTTTTGCTTTTGGTTTGTTTTTTTCCTTTTTTTTGAAACGGGACTTCATCATATATGGAAAACCACTTTCTCCCTACCTCCCAGGGCTCCCTCCCTCCCAGTCAGGCTGTATTTGAATGCTGTTTGTATCTTGCTACAAGACTGCCACTTTAAGTGTATCTTTTCCAAATGTTATAAAATACAGCTTTAAAATACAGGTGTTCTCTATCTACCTGAGAAGTTCTGTAATAAGATGAACTGCTGATAACTATTCTAGGAGAAAAATATACACCAGTATAACTGACATTTATCAGTATTCAAGCATTAAACAGGACTCAAAAATAGTACACCTCTACCACATCAAGTCTTTGATCATAAGAAAAAAAAAATTGTCTGATTTTCCTCTATACTCATTTCTTCTTTAAAGAGGTATGTGCTCCTATTTTCCTCATCCTGAAGTCCACAGCAAGATTTCACATTCAGTGCATACAGCCCCGGCTATAACATCCCGATCTTCTTTCTCTTCTGCCTGTCCTGAAACTGAAGAATTTGCTTGTTTGGAGGTAGATGAATACTTCCAAACTCTAGTCTTTTTTGAGAAGCCAGCTTGATCCCCTTGGGTGTCTGGATACCAACCTCTCTTCAGAGAGCTGCGCTCTGCTTTGATACGTTCTTTGGGTCTTTACTCGGGACGCACCAGTCATCTGCCTCTGAGGTAGCTTGGTAATGCTTGGAAGCAGATTTGTTAAAAACTGGAAGTTTTTCTACTGATTCTGTTGATAGGGCCTAAAAAAAAGAATGAAAACAAAACCCAAGAAGGAAAAAAAGTTACTTGGTTTCTACCTCTCAATAATGCCACTTCGTGAGGATTCATGCAGTATGTTTCAAGTGTTAAGCCAGTGACACTACAAAACAAAATTATTTACACAGATGTTTCTACAATAGATGCAGTTGTTTATGTGCTTCAGTATCTATGCTTGCTTTGGTTAATTTGGCAGGACAAATGCAGTAACATCAAATCATATTTATGCATTTTTATAGGCCTTAAGAGTTACTCTGTAACCTCTTTTCAAGGTAGTCCTGGAAGGTGTGGAAAAGAACTTTCATTTCCAAAGTTCCAGAGAAACTTTAAAATATGTTCCTTTCCTACTTCCATATTTTGCAGCTAAAAAAAATTTATATTCTATTGGGAAATTGTTAAATAGAAATGCCACATGTATATAGCTGAACTGTCTCTTCCTTTTGTACTGCTTCTCTGTTGTGCTTCAATGTGCTTGGAACCATGGTTTTGGTTTACTAGAAGAAATTCAAAGCAAGTTTTTCCCATGAATAAGCCCAAAAAGTAGAAAAGAATATGTAGTCCTTTTCTCCAGATTACTTATAAAAACAGCAGTGCATTTTACACACCAGCTATTCAAGATTACCGATATCTGGAAATATGGCAGATGTTGAATAGGACCAGGCACTAGACTCTAAGGATTAGTTTATACAGACTTTCTGGCTGTCAGAGTAAAGAAACAACAGTAAAGAAACCAGATCTGTTGCTCACACCTTTCTGATTCTGTTACTTCACTTTCTCCCAGTACTTTGTATTGCATGAACCAGTAGATAATAAATCTTAATACAATCTAAAAACTAATGGGGCTCTCACTAGTAGTTATTCAAGAAGTCTCACTAAAGCCAAGTGACCTTTTTATTTCTAGATACCAGTTACAAATCTTCCTGGCATTTCTTAATAAAAATGAGAGCTTTTCTACTCATGAGCAGAGAATTTGTTTACCTTAAAATGATACTGAGTAGCTACCTCACTGCATTAATGGCAGTTATCAACACTATCTTTTATTTAACCAAATCAAAATACATACCTTCAAGTAGATAATAGCATCTGTTCCATAACCACATATGGAGTACAGATTTAGATCTCCTTGAAAGTATTTAGCATACAGACGAGAAATTGGCAAGCCATACCCAAAGCCAGCCTAAAAATAAAGTAGAAGACAAAATTAATTTTTTATAGCTCTTATGACTTAATATTAAATAGCTGGAAAGTGTTCAGAGATTTTAAACTGCTAGAAAGTCCTTTGCACTTACTCATCTCTTAAAAGAAAACAGAAAGCTCCTATCAGTTTCATACAGAATATTGAAACTGACCATTAAAAAACCCAAAACCACAAGAAAAAAAAAAAAACAAATTTCCATGGAAGAGGGAGGGTTTATATAAATTTCTTACTTTTACACATTACATTTCTGTATTTTCCCAGCCTTGTTTTTGTTCACTAAGGTAGATATTAAAAATCTGTTTCAGTAAGTGCTAATTCGTATTTATGAAGTTGAATCTTTGCATACCCTACAAAGCAGTCGGTGGACATAGTGTTTCATAATTTATTAACCTACCAATCTGTCCAACACTTACAGCAACCTTATTAGTAACACAAGTATTGAAAATATCTTACAAGAGGGGTATTTCGACCATCATCCATCGTTGGCCTTGGTGCTGTGGAATACATGTAGCTAAACAGCTGCTCAATTTTCCTTACTGGAACACCACCTCCTCTGTCTGAGATCTGATTTAAGAGAGAATAAACTTAATTACAATCAAATACCAAGCATGGTATTTAAAATAATGTTATCTGAACAATCCCTTCCAATGGTAATACATGCAAGCATTTGTTTTGCAGCATATTATTCTTCAGTTAAATAATTGTGCTAAATGGAGGCTACCAAGAAAAGGCTCATGCATAGTATCTTTGATCTGTTGTCAGAGGCTGCAAGTTCGTCTAACAGAATTTGCTGCAGCATATGCAGTCATAAAGATTACAGTAAGCCCATACTGTAGTAGGCCAACAAAATACCTTAATTGCCAGGTCTTCTTGTCCTAGAACAACTGTCACTTCAATTGGAGAAAGGGAAGGACTGTTTTCTTGGAATTCAACGGTTGCTCTCATTGAATTCTATGGAAATGAAGGTTACCATTATCAGGAAGCATTGGATCTGTGCGCTTAAGATCATACCCCCCCCATTATGCAGAGGCTGAGCATAGTTACCCTCCACTCCTTTCAGTGCCTAGCTTCCAAGGAACACAGTGTAACTGGAGCCAAGGAGGTCTCACACCTGAAAGTGACTAAGTATACCCAAGACTCTTCTATGCTTGAAAGACTACACTGTTCTGGCCCAACATATAACTCTGGCAATGTAAATAAAATATAACCTAACTCCCTCAAGAGTCACTAGTTTTCTGGAGAACAGAGTTCAGCCATTGTTAAAGGCTGCCAGAATTCTGCACCCCATGTTGGCAGGACATTAGTTTAGCCTCATTCACTACTTCAAGATGCATCACCCACTCCACAGAAAAGGCACCAGTTGCAAACCTGCACTACAGATGTAATCCCTAAAAGCAGGTGTCACAACCCCATGTCCCACTTTTATTTCCCCCCCCACACACACACCTTGCCCTATCCCATTTACCACCACACAGAATTGTTCGAATACTCTCCTACAAACTGCAGTCATTCCTTTCCCAATTGCCAAAGATATTTTCCCAAATAAAAAAGTTTTAGAAACTTCACTGTCCTATGCAAAGCTTTACTTCATTCAGATCTAGCTAGAGATTTTAAATATTGATGGTCCAGCTCAGACTACTAGGGGAAGAAACAGCTTATACCAGCATACCTTAATGAGCTCAAAAAGCATATGAAAAAGATGAGATGGGACGTATACGATGTTAATTGGCTCTCCTGGAAATTTTCCTAGAGGAAGGGAAAATGACAAGCAAGATTTAAAAGGCTGATGGAATTTTTCTGTATTGTATCCAAATTTTACAATAAGCAAGTTGTATGCCAGAACAAACAAGAAAATAAATCAAGTCTCAGTTTTATTTCCCCCCACTGCCATGAGCAAACAACTTTATGCACTCATAACAGTGTTTAGATTGTAATTACCACTTGCTTTATAACAGTTTGTTTCCAAATAAAACAAACAAAAAAATCAAGTATTAATTCCATTGTATAAGTAAAGGACTTTAAAGGTTAAACAGATTGCCTGAGATCAGACATGTACAGGCAGCTTGGACCAGAACCAGTGTTTCTCAGTCAGCCCCACTTCCTCACCCCAGATTCAGAGCTCCTCTCTAGCAACTTAAACTGTACTTAACGTAACATGGTAAGTCTTACTTCTCTAATTCATAAAGATTACCTCAGGAAATCTAGTGTTTAATGTACAGTGACATTTGAGTTCTAACACAGGAGAATAAATGAGGTGCTTATAAGAGAAAACGAAGAGGAACTAGCCCAAGACGGACCAACTGGTATGTACCATTATGGCTATAGAAATGGGAGCCTTTTGATGCAGTAAAAGCAGCAGTTTGGCCACTGATTGGAAGGCAGACATAAAAGCTCTCATCTTACCATTCACTTGAGTAAGCTTCAGTTCTGGAGATGTTAAGTAATACTGGTCACATAACATCTTGGAACTTTCAAAAGCATCTGAAATATTTATTTAAATAAAATATGTGAATTGTAATGTCAAACACTGTAGAAATTCATTCTAATGCACAGCAAAATACGATTTTTAACTGCATTCACTGCTAAGGTGTTACAGACTCTAAGCCTGTGTTTCAAAGGAATGATAACATTGCATCCATGTTGTGCGTTAAAAAGCAAGAATAAATGGGCAATTACAGCAGCATGGGCAAGTCTTCAGCACAATTTGATAATTCTGTAAAACAGACGCATCTGTTATCTACCAGCAGGTAAGGCTGATCTCAACACCACAGACAACCTTAACTCCTACCTCACCCGTCACTTGCTAGGCCTTATTCCAACACATTTTTACTGCTACTTTCTATTTTAAATTCTGTCCTATGAAAGCTTGTGTTTTGGCAGACTGCTTTCAGTTATTTCAATAAAGACCAGTCAGCATCCTATACAACAAATGTTGGTTACCCCAATTCCTTGCAATCAGATATAAATAGCGATCATGAAGAGAAATGTTAAGGATCTGAGAATACGTACCATTCACTACTTCAACAACATCACAGCAAGGGTCAATACTTCCAATGTGCCTTGGGTGCCCTGAGCCAGATTTATCGTCAAAGAGAAGGGCTGTTTGAGATGAAAACAATACCATATTTAACCCCAAATACTGTGTTATAAAAAAGCCTTAAATTTAGACTAATACACTGTGGTCAGAGCATATAACCACATAAAATACTGAGTGTTATTTAGGCCTTTTGCACACTAAAAAATGCTATCTGCTGCCAGGAAACTATGTTGGCTTTTCTGTAGTTAAACATCTAAAGGCTTTTCAGATGTAAGGAGTGAGATCCCTACATATTCCACGCAAGTTTTATTACAATTAGTCTGTAGTCTAGAAAACAAGTTTTCCCATTACTTTCGGAAGCCATACATTCAGTTTTTAACTGTACAGTGTCACACAAAACCATCTGAGCCAGATCTCCAACAGTTTTAAGAAATGTTTACATTAACATGTTTCTCATTAGGTTGAAGTTTTTCCTAAGGTAAAAATTTCTACTTACTGTGTTGGTTCATTAGCATTCGGGTAGAAATACGGCTCATGTAAAAACGATCCAGAAAATACTGAATGTTTTGATTGGTGACAGGATCTACTTTAAAAGTGTCTTTGTATTCAATCACTCCTTGTGCCATTGTAGGAACCACATCATGATGCCTGTTTCGGACTCTGATTAATGTATCTATAAAGCTAGGTAAAAAAGAGATCTTTTTAGAACGTTATTCTAAGACTGCATGGAGGCAAGCTTTGTACAATGTCATTATCTAATCCAGCAGCAGCACAGGTAAGTGCATAACAACCTTAATATTAAACAAACAACCTTAATATTCAAACCTAATATTAAAATAATTTCATTAAATTAAAATAAAATATTAAAAGTCTATTTTTTCATTCTTTTAAAAGTAGTTCCTCTCTGACCTAAACCAGGAGAGTTTGATACTTTTAATACAAAAGGTCTAATGGTTAGCTATGCCAAATTCACTGCCTGTTTACTCAATAATAATAGTTTGAGCAGAGGAGAATATGAGGAAGGGAAAAAGACCCCCAGCTGATATCTTGGAAATAAGCAGGGATGTGACATCACAGACAATTTTTCTTGGTATTTCTCTGTCACGACAGTTCAAGAGGCAGTATGCCCTTGAAACTGAGCTGCAATGGGTCATATTTATTTGCAATATTGCTAAACATTATCAGAGATTTAAACCAGCTTGCTCTATGCACAGCACTTCACCCTAGATCATCAAATTCAGCTCATGACAGCTGTTGTTATAAACTGACTACATTGTGAAAAGTGGAATGTGAGATCAAAAGTCCAAAGAAACGAATAAAAAGCTTACTCAGATAAGACTTTTTGGTCATGTGGGCTTTTCTGATGGAACTCAACCAGCTCCATTAGGCTTTGGATGTACCTATTGAAAAAGAACACAAGAAATAGATTATATGCATTTGATTTTTATTAGTCTAGGAACAGGAAAAATACTTTGTCTTGTCCAAATCGTTACTCTTAACAAGTCAGCTAGAAGTTTGAAGCATCAAAGTTCCATCCAAGCATGGAATCACAAATGGACTGCCTGAACCCTAGAAGTTTTAAACATCTTTTCTTGTGCCTGCCACCCAGAAAGGAATCTAAACCTAATCTCTTTAGGTATATAGGATCCCCTTAAAAATTCTTGTGAAGGGAGGTGTTTCAAAAGAAGATCCAAATGACAATACCGATCAAGAAGCCATCTAAGCAAATCTTTTCCAAATCTGATTAGCTTTGGCACAAGCTAAGTACTTGAGGCTCTCGTGCTAACATCTGACAGCCTTGACACATTGCAAAGGCACAACCGTTTGCTAGATTAAGAACAGTTTCTGGATCTCAGTCTAATAGTTTTGCCCTTTAGGTCAGCCATCTTTGCAAATGCTGCAGCTGTGCCAGTAAAGCAAGGTTAAATCAGATTCAACCACCATGTCAACTGTGGAGATTATGTTAACTGAATTCCAAACACTCGCTGCACAGGCCAAGGCAATATGCTATGGAACAGAAGCTCTGTTAGTAATTCCATCGGTGAGAGACCCAAACAAGCACATAGCCTGCTTTCCCATTTTTGTGTAGCTCTGAGGGTCTGTAATGTTACAGGAAAACAGAACGTGTTTTCTTCTCTCCCTTCTTAAAGAAATGAGAAACGAGATTTGCTCTACCAGCTAATTCAAACTGTTAGTTTAAAAAACCCAAACTATTTAAAAATAACAATGTAACCAAGTTGTTTCTCAGTTCAGTTTTAGTATGCTAGAAAAGGGTAGCATGTAACAGCTTGCAATTCAGCTTTGATGAAGGACCTGCATTTCTAGTGTATTTTGTCACTTTGTCAAAGCTATACTGTTTTATGGGCTGAATTCAAGTAGTTCTTACTTACCAGCTTTTTACTAATTGTACTGATGGAGTGCCTAGTAATTTATCGGGAAGAAGATCAATTTCTCTCAGTATGTTTGCAAACCTCACAGGAAGTTCTTGTCGCAAAAAAGCAAATGAAGTTCTCTCACATCCATTAGTTGAGCCTATGAATAAACCCAAAATAAAAGTCTTGTTTAAGAAGTTTCAAGACACAAGTACAAACCGCTGTCATGCCACAAACTTCTGTACTAGATTCCTTTGCAATCATCATTGCTGTTACTGGCCAGTTTCCTAAGCATGCGGGTATGTTTGTGCTGAATGTTGTTTACATGACAGCAAGACACAGCATGTTCCTGGGAGGAATACTCCTACCATTTCCCGTTTAGACACGGGACTTATTTGTAATCCTCTAGAAGAAGCACTCCAGCCCTTTGTACACACGGGCTTCTTCAGGGTGACGTCTGAAAACGTCGTGTGAGTACAGCCTTCAGAGCTGCCAAAGCAGTAATCGGATCTGGGTACAGTTTGTTCACTCCATCAGGACAAGACTAATGACTCCTCCCCGATAACGCGTACCCAGAACACGAAAACACCCATTAGCCGATTTAACTTTTAGCCCCCGCATCCCATTAACACCACCGAAATAGCGCTGTAGCGTATCTTCAGCGTCGATCGAGGCGCTCGCAGGTCACCATCGCCTGGCAACCGCCCGGCGGGGGCCTGAAGGCGGTCGCCCAAGGCGAGCTGCCCGCC
>NW_009258383.1:4510951-4520223 GCF_000687185.1 Egretta garzetta
GGCCAGCGGGCGGGGTCCCCTGGGCTGTGGGGAGCCCGCCGCGTTGGCAACCCGAAGGGGCACGCTGGTGTCTTGTGACTTAACCAGAGGGGACACTACCTCTGCGCTGCCAGTGCAGGGGACGCCAGCGGTGGCACTGCGGAAGGTCCAAGGTCGGGCGCAGAGAATACGTAGAAGCGCAAAGGGAGCAAAATCAGATCCTGGCTGCAGCGTTCAGGGTGCTTGACATGTAGGTCACCACTGTGACCTGGATTAATAGTGACCACGCATCTGAAGACAGCTGCTTGGGTGACGCACTAGCCCCGAATCGCCGTGTGACCCTTGCTTACTCTCCCTAGAGCTGACCTGTGAGGTGAGCGAACCCCGCTCTCGCAGGCAGCTCATCTTCCAGGGTCACGGAGGAGCTGGGAAAAGCCTGCCCACCTTTCCTCTCGCCTGGGGAGGAAACTTTGCTCTCCAGTGCTGCCTGGCTCTTTCCCAAAACGCCAAGTCCGCTTCGCTAAAGGCAGGGTTTGCATGAAGAACGGAGTTCATGTCAGCAAAAGACTTCTTGATGTCCTAAAACCTTGGTCAGAAACAGCAGGACCTCATACCAATAAAACAACGATACAAAAGATTACAGCCTTAACACTTGCACACAACTCCTCAATCCAATTTTTATATATATTTTCCACACATGCACAAACATGTATACGTTTTTTTTCATGGGAAGAAAGATACATTCCTAAAAAGAAATTAGTATTTTAATGTTTAATAGGCAGAGGAGAACATTTTAGCTTATTAGATTTTTTTTGAGCTTTATCTTGTTTTTGTCTTCCTAGTCATCTGGGATCTGCTATCCCTGCTTACTGTTCTACTTTCACAGTACTTTGTTTTATTTTATTGCTCCCTGTTTTATTATTTTATTGGGAGAGTTACTCTGTTATTGTTCCATTGGATATATTGGGTTTTACCACAGTGACTGGACGTTGGCCTATGAAATGTGAAATGGAGCAAAATGGAGACATCTAATAATAACAAATGTAACCATTTTGATTTTTCCTGCACTTGCCAGAAGTTGAAAATTTGACAATAGGCGTTGAGGTTTGCTTCTGACTGTTTTAACTTTGTTTGCCTGCAAGTTGCAGATGTCACAGGGAAGTAAAAATATCCCACAAATTTGTTTAAATTATGGACCATGTATATGATAGCTTTTGTTTTGTTTCATGTTCTTCCTGAAGCTACTCATCAATGGGAAGCAAGAATCTCAAGATTAGCACTTGGCAATACGAGCTGAGCCAAGAAAGGTATTTTAGTTTACTAGGCAGTTATTTTAGTTTGTAAGGTTATGATTTCTGTTCCTGTTGAGGTACTTCATTTTTGTTCTTCTGGTGTGCTGACCCTGCTTAATATAAGCAGCTTGAGAAACCTTTGTGAGGAGTCACATTACACGCTCTGAATAGGGGACAAGCCTACTAGGAATAATTCCTCTTGTTTACATTCTTTTTCGTTACAGCAACTTGTTTTTCCCTCGTTTTCCTGGTAGTTATATGCAGTAAGGGCTGAACAAAAACCTTACATGTTCAGTTTAGCTCTTAACAAACAGTGCCACTGTTGTTGGCAGGAAGCATAGGAAGCGTGTTGCCTTCCCCAATTATTAAAAGGGCAAGGCTCCAGAAACTCGAAACCTGGATGGCTTTTCAAAACAAACCAAACTGCTGCAAGAATTCTACGCACCAGCAGCGCAAAAATTAACAGAGTTTTGTTGCTCCGGTGAGCTTCTGGAAGAGGTGTATCTCCTTCATAATGCAGGTTGGCTTCTTGCTCTGTAGATGATGGGTTATACATTACATACAGTAGGTTTGGAACAAGATAACTTTCCATCCCTGTAAACATAAATGATATATCTGGGATATAATTGTTAAGGATGTCCTGAATATTGGCCAAGACAGCTAAGTTTTAGGCACAAAAGTAACACGTGTCAGGATTCCTTGTCAGCCAAGCTGCATGTAGAGAAGACTAGGCTGTGGAAATTGTAACCACTTCAAGTAACTCCGCAATCTATCCTGGCTGCAGTACTGTTTGTTCTCACTTTATTTTCCTCTCCAAGCCCCTGTTTCCCCCTCTCCTCCTGAAGCCTCGGTGCACGTGACAGTTTTAGGTGCAGGTGTCGGAGAACAGCATTTTGGTGAAGGACAGCGCCAGATTCTGAACCTCAGCATTCATCAGATGGGGTCTCATTTCTGCTGCTTTAATATTTTAACTTCCCTCTTCTGAACTGCCCTGGGGCAAGTTTTGAAAAGGTAGGAAGGATGTGCTCAGTTGCTCAGTCGCAGTAGCGTTTTGCCAACTATCCTTAACAGAACAGAGCTGTGTTAACATTCTGGGGTTTTGCACAACAGCTGGGTCCAGAAGAGTGGAATGAATGAAGCCTGTATTCCTGTCCATTTGTCCCCTAAACACTACCCATCGCAATTGCCTCTCTCCCTCCTCGATGCTCCTGATGTCCTCCCTGCTGCCAGAGACACAACGTGCTGTACTTAGGTCAGAGCTGTGTTCTTGGCTAGCTAGAATACGTGACAACTGGCCACGTTGCTGACGTCTAACAGAAGGTGTCTTGGCTGATTTTGCCCTACCTTTTTCTCCATGGGGACACAAATTTGAGGCTCTTCTTCCTAACCTACCTGCCACCTAATGCTGGAGACACAGTATGCTGTGCTGGGGTGGGTGCCCTCTCCTGACCAGCCAGAACATGTGTGACGACAGCCGGTGGGGTTGCTGCTCTCTAGTAGAAGGAGTCTTGGCTGTTTCCCCTGCCTTTTCCTCAACGTGGACCAAAATTTGAATCTCTCCTCCCTAAGCCATCTGCCAGTTTACACCAAGTTTCTAGGAAGCTGATTATCTGTGCAAATGTGGTTGAAATGGTTAGGAGGGGTGGTTTGGCAAACAGGTGAACCAGCAACATGACTCAAGTTTTTTTCCCATAGGAAACCAGACTAACATTTTCTACTGGGGGAAAAAGGCAGCTTCTAATTCAGCTTCTGTAAGGAAGGGTAAACAGTGACCCAGGAGTCAGGGTGGAAATTAACAGTAGCACTAGAAAGTTTTGAATGTAAGGAGAAGGAATGGTCTGATGACTGAAGGGCATTTGCTGCACTTCGTGAAATTTCCAGCAGTGCCAGGGGCAAAGCGCTCGCCCTCTGCCTGCAGATGGGTCTGCACTGATGCTGTTGGATGCTATTGGGTTGACATTTTAATCCACCAACGCATTTGTTTTCTAAATATTTATGTGGCCCTTTGCATGGAAAAAAAAGACAGAAATAGCGTTACAAACAAGGGTCATATCTTCCCGTTCTCATCTTTCTATCACCCGACGCTGCAGCCGCCAGGAGCTGTCGAGCTGCCCAGTGCTCCCAGTGCAGCCAAAATAGTCGAAGTAGGTGAAAGGTTGTGGAGCAGCACACAAACAGGCCAGCGTGCCCAGCCCGGCCGCCAGTTCAGTGAAGGAAAGGTCCTGCAGCTGCTCCGGCGCTTGCGCAATCTCCCCCACCCGCTCATAGTTTGCAAAAGTCAAGAGTACAGTAGCTGGATCGTTTTACTGCCAGAGCCGCGGCCGGCCGGCGGCCCGCCGGGAGCTGTAAGCACCAGGCTGCGCATGGCAACCCGGCGGCCCTGAACGGGAGACACCCTTTTTCTTCATTCCCTGCCTGCGTTATGCGCGTCTGAAATGGTGTGTTAGCTGCTTTAAAATCCGGGAAAAGGAGCGTGGATCTCTGGTTTCAAAGGCGCTTCTCCAAAAAAAAAAGAGCGAGAGGCTTGCATGAGATTAAGGGTGGGTGTTTTCAAACTGGGAGTGTGGAGACAGCAGAGAGGGAGAAAACCGTAGCCCTCAGGAAAATAGCTAGGACTCAAACTGTGATAAAGTATCACTCAGAAGTATTTACCTTGAAAAGCTTGTCGCTAGAGCATGTTAAATTTAGGAGGCTGCTTACTATGTAAGAGAACAGTCATCTTCAGCCAAGTACACCATTGCAGAGGAAATAGAGGTGAACTCCCAGTGTGGGCTGGTGCTGATCTAGAGGTATCCAGCTAGACAAAAAAATGTCCTTCTCTAGCCTCAGCTGGCTACCATAGCAGTTCTTCTCTAGCCTCAGCTGGCTACCATAGCAGTTCTTCTCTAGCCTCAGCTGGCCACCGTAGCAGTTCTTGTGGAAGAACATGTGGCATCCTCTAAGAAACTCTAGCCTCAGCTGGCTACCATAGCAGTTCTTCTCTAGCCTCAGCTGGCCACCGTAGCAGTTCTTGTGGAAGAACATGTGGCATCCTCTAAGAAAGCTGCTGACGCAGAGGGAAAAAAAAAGGAATGGCATCATCAGGACAGACACCACTCTGGGTCACAGCTGTCTTTCCCATCAGCAGCCCTGTTCTGGAGAAGAGCTCCTGAGAAAAGGTGGACAGCTCGTGAGAAGTCAGAAAAAAGTGAATGCTATCAGGAGAATACAACTTCCGTGGCCTGGATAGGTTTCAGCAGAATCAGAAAACAGTTACATTTTTTCTGTAGGAATATGGGAAGGGAGTTAGTGGGACAAGATTAATCAATTCAAAAGTTTTGGCTTAGACATCTTAAGAAACACCTCACCCTGAGAGGAGCTCTGGCTTCACCTGTAACCCTTAAACGAGTCACTGGCTTCGAACTGGTACACATACTGCTTTCTTTTTCAGTGTGGACTGCTCTGGATGAAGATGAGATGTTTTTGCTAATTGTTTGGTATCAGCTGCACTTGCTACCATTGACTGTAGCAGGACACTTGGTAAAGTGGGTGCGGTGGCTTGAGTTTCTGCTCAGAACAATAGCCTTGAACTGTTACTCCGGTTATTCTGCCTAAGGCTGATCTTAGAAAGCGCTCTGTTTCCCCAGTTGTTCCCTCTCAACATATCTTTCATCAGATCTGAAAGAATATTATTTTCTTTTAATGTCCAACACAGGGATTTGAATTATAAATTTAGCCTAGGAAATGCTGAAATAAGGCAAGAGACATCATCTAGAAGAGGACTTGCTACGGTGTTATCTGTCCACCCTTTTGAAAGAGATGCCGAGTTTACGGTATTACTGGAATGCCGCTTCCTCCTAGTGTTTCAGATTATCCAGGGGAAGTTTGTTTCCTGTTTGCAATGTTGTGACTATTATTACTGAAGTGTGAACTCACAGGTTGGTCTCATAAAGATTGAGTTTCCACAATGTGCTCTACAGAAGATATCCACACAGTAAGCCTTTGGGAGTTTCCTTATTTGATGAAATGCATAACCACAGGCTAAGCCATAATAGCTGCAGTTAACTATGAAAATGTGTATTAAAATAGTCCTGATAAAGAACCAGTCCAATAAAAAATGTTGCAGGGCATAATTACAATTGTTTGCCATTGGGTCCAAATAAGTACAGCGAGATTTTTGTGTCACATGACTAACAGGTATCTAATTACGGGTAAATCATCAATGCAACGTTGCTGGAACATTAAGAGCAACCTAAGCATGGGAAGCTCTCAATTAATTGTGGAACTGTTTTAACCTCATTATAAACTAGACTCTAGCAAAATACACAGAGTTTCACTATGTAATATTAGTATGTGGGGTTTTTTAACTCTAATTCTTTTAAATATTCTTCATTACTTTATCCACATTGGCACTTTCAAATTAATTTGTCGATGTAGTGCTCATCTAATAGTCACTGAACTGAAAAATAAAATAATCAGAGCTATGCTGGTACTTGGTTTTCAAGATTTCAATCTACCTAAAGTGACATAAACCCCCACGCTAGTTTAATATTTCTTCATCTCACTCATTTAAATGGCACCAATATTCTAAATGAATTGTGGTGGTTATGTTTAGATGCAAACCTTTAGAAGCATACATATTATTTAGTTTCTACTTGGGAAAAGACCCCTAGGCATTAAAAAGTACTGAATGAAGGAAACAGAGTTTAATCTGACATATTTACCTATTTTTAGAAAGTTCAAAATGTGTGCAAATACAAATCTTGATTCCCTGCTATCTGGGACATAATACCTGGGTACAAACAATCAACAGTGTTTGCAGGCATTGGTTTCACAAAGCCACCTTTGAAAGAAAGTATTTAACATACTCACAGTGGGATACAGTCTGTGAAATGGAAATGAAAAATGTTTTTGTCTCCAGTGAGACCAACTGAATTCCAAATTTAAATGGAAAAAGTTCTGCTATTAGCAAGATAGTTTTTTCACGGCACAAAATTTGATTCATTGAAATGTGTAAGATCTCCATTTACCCCTGATAGGAAACTTTGTCATTTCCTCTTGCACACTCACACAACTACTGTTGAAGTGTGGGTTGTCAAGTCTTTTATTTCATGGCTAGTCATTATTAATACATATTTAAGTAGGGTTGAATATTTGGGGATTTTCCCATTCCCAGGAAGAAATATGAGCTTACTCTCTGGTTCATTCAGTACTGGAGAAATGTTATGAAATTTTAATATTCAGCTCAAGCCATAAATCTACTATAAACCACCAGAAGATACTCTAGCAAAGAGAAAACTTGGTAACTGCCACAAGAGACCTTGCTAGCTTTCGGGGAGTACTGCGAGGGAGGGCAGTGTTTTCTCCTGGGACAGTTGCTGGAGCACCAGTTTTCCCTCTGCTTTCCATTCCAGATATGCTATGTGGAAGCCTGAGAACCTGTTCCTTATTTGCAGCTCCCTATATGTTGAAGCTGAAGAAACAGTGATAAGGAAGTTATCGAAGAAGCAACCTGGAATTCAGAAATGCATATGTAGTTCCAGCAACAACAGAGAAATAATTTGGGTAAGATACTTAAACTGATATCACACGGGTGTTGCCACACTGAAGTGAACAAGGATATCCGTATTTATGTCTACGGGTATTTTGGGCTGTCTTAGAGCATGGACATCAAGTAATGTATAGACTAATCTCCTCTCATATGTGGAAACATGGCATCTTTAAATTGTAGACATTTAAGTTAAAAAGTAAAATCCTTGCTGGATTCAAATCAGTGCTGAGAATCCTAGTTGGGATGTGATTTTTACTGAAAGAGACCTTCTTTAAGGCCTTGGGAAAAATCAGATATTTTGTAAAAGCAAACTAATAAAGACACTTATATCACATTTCCCATTAAAAAATCTTAGTCAAACCTTCATTACTCTTCCTGTGAAGTACAGTATATGGATATGGTATCTGCACTTTCCATGAGACAGACTTGAAGGAGTGGTGGACTGCATTTTGAAAAGCAATCTGTAATTTTATGTGACTTGGTTTTGGCTGCTTAATAAAGTCTGTGAGACCCTGCAGCTCTGAGAGACTTCAGTCAGAGTTGGGAACCCATATCACCTTGAAAAATTAGGTACTAGGTCTGACCAACACCCTGAATTTAACTGTACAGTTTAAAATGTGGGATAAATTTCCACCCCAAGTCACTCAAAGAGACAAATTACAGCATTTGACTCCCAGAATTTTCTCTTTCAAATAAAAAGGGTGCATGCGTGCCCTGTTTAACCATTCCTGGAGAAATCTATCTAAAATTGTACTTTTGAACCATCCAGATAATTCTAGCCCTTTACAGTCAGTTCATGTTTCAAATTTTGTGCCAGATGCTTGAATGCCTTGGAGTAGAGAAGACCCAGAGGGAACACATAAAATTATATAGGAAAGGCACCAATTCACTCTTGCTGAGAAGTAATTTGGTTTGGTTTAGTAACCTGTGAAGTGGTTCACTAAAATGATGAACTTTAAGGAAACTGTAAAGAGTGTGATTATTGATATCTGCTGTAGGTAACCTTTATGTGCTGAAAAGATCATGAGGTAGTCAAGACAAAAAAAATTACAACCTCCTTTTCTTCTTCTCTCTAATGGTCTGAAATTGAAAAATTGGATCTATTGAACCCCAGTTAAAAGTTAGGACAGCCAAATAAAAGAAGGCTACAACCTGCAACTTGCAGTTTTCCAAGTATGTTATTTATATACCTTAGAGACTAAATGCTCCTGCTTGAGGGAGTCATGACTCCCCCCCCTCACCTGAACATAAATCACATCAGGTTATTTCATCCATTCACTACCTCTTCCATTAACTTGCCCCTCTATGGTAAGAAGCACGTTCCAACATTTCAAAAGGAATAGATAAAGGCACAAATGGAGATCATCTAAAGCTTTTTCTCCTGATTCTTTTTTTCAGTGCTGTCATAAGGACTGGGTGCCTTGCTATCTTCTCTACTTCTGAGTATCTTTCTGGCTGCTCTTTGCTGTTTGTATTAACACCTGCCAGCATTGTCAAATTTATACTGGCATTGATCAGCTTGCAGGATATGGCTAATGCTTTAGCATCACAGCTCCTGGCATTTCTGGTAGCAGGGAACATTTCAAACGCATTAAAAATTTTAACTGTCCTCAGGAGCTTCTCTCACAGTGGTACAGAGTCAGCGTGCTGATTACCACAGCATTCTGAGGGGGGCATTTGAAGTGTCACTCGTCATCTTGATAAGGGACCAAAAATGCAGTAGCATGCCATTGGGTACGTCCCATGACACAGGCATTGCCTGGGTGTGCTAGATGCTGGGAAATGCTGAAGGGGGACCAGGCCAGAGCCAGAAAAGCATTGCTTTCCTTTATGTAAATAGCCTCTAACGATTCCCCTGTAATCACATCAGTTGAATAATTTTTTCCACAGCTCTCTTTGGAAAGGGACCCTGTCTGGTCCTGTCCTATCCTATGCTTTTTATTTTAATAAATACACTTTCCATAAGTATACCGAGAAACATGACTGGTGTTTGAAATATGTGACTGCCTTATTCTTCCATTTTTTGTCCGTTAGGAAAGTTACTAATTTTTGAATTTGTCTTCAAATTCATTTTATGTCTGATACACTGCTTACAGTATGGTCAAAAGGATGTGTTTCCCAGTTCCAGTGGAAGTGTATGGACTGTCTGATACCAGCTGCTGCATGTATTTGCTCCATAGCCTTCATTTGGCCTGAGAGGAAGTTTTTGTGCTCGCGGAACAGACTTATTCTCTGTTATGACTGGGAAACTGAGCTGTCACCAGCAGTGTTCAACCCAGACTTTCAAATGTTTTTTGAGGTATTTGGGGATGTGACAGCTGTGTGTCTGAAAATAGGTTAAGGAGAAGTTGTTTACAGGAAAGGACAGGCTTGGTGTGCTCACTATCTACTGCATTGCTGAAGAGTTTGCTGTAATGTTCTGTACTCGTCAGAGTTCAGATAATGACTGACGAGTTCACAGACGAGTAAAG
>NW_009258383.1:4520567-4545497 GCF_000687185.1 Egretta garzetta
GGATGGTATGGAATCTTTTTGCCAGCTGCAAATAGTATTCAGTATTACGCAGAGATATTGCAATGCGAGATATCGGAGGGGATCACTGGGACATCCCTGAAATGATGGGTTAACTTCTCAGCAAGAGGGAAGCTGTATATGTGTTATTTCCAGTTACTGGATAGTGTGTGAATGACTGTGGATGAAGTCCTAATCCAATGTCCACTGTATTCAGTTAAATGCTTCCAGTCATTTCAGTGGTAGTCTTCAGTGAGAACTGGATCAAACCTCTGTAAGATAGGAGAGGGCAAGACGCCCAGTGAATGGAAAAAGTCAGGTTTAGGCTTCATATTTTAAAATTTTCAATCATTTTTAACAACATTCAGAAAGGTATTTTGGAGTCTGATTTGCCCCTTGTTCAGCTTCCTACATTGCATGTAGATTAATTCAATGAGTTGAAAATTGTTTTCTTATAACTGTCTAACTTGAGGAGGACTGTGACCTAGGCCACCTTTACAGCAAGGAAAAATAAAACAGGCATTCATATTCTTGTTTTGAAATCCTTTTCTGTGCATGCTTTGTTCTTTCTGGCTAAAATAACCAATTATTTGGTTTTAAAAATGCTGTGAGGATGCTGTGTCCATCATTGGTCATGGACTGACTGAGGAAAGAAGCGCGGGATGTCTGAATTGAGAGAGACCAGCAAGGAGATCTGGGACCTGCTGCCAGGAACCAGGGGGCAGGAGAGGAGGATGAAGTGATGAATCCCTCCTGTGAGCACCAACATCCAAGTGCACTCTGAGATCAGGAGGGAAGTGGGGGTCACCTAACCCTGGACCTGCTGAATGACATAGCAGTGTTACCTGTCTCTTCTCCAGATGTCCTGTGCTAAGTAGTAAGAAAATACTAGAAAGGTAGGATGGAACTCTGCATGGAAATCTGTAGCACATTGAATGTTACTTTATGCAGGATCTCAGTGAAGAGAGCCTCCTTCTCATTTTCAGTCAGCTGTTGGGGCCGTGGCCACTGCATTCTGTTAGATACCTCTTGTGAGCTTCCCAGACTAGACATGCATGACATGTTAGGTAGCTTCACTAAGCCATGCCAGTTGTGTCTGTACAGTGTAGACTCCTTCTAGGACAGATATCTCATATAGTGGTCCTACCAAGCCCTTTTTAGGATTCATACCACTATGATATAAAGGGCTCTGATTAGCAGTTGCTATTACGCTTCAGCACCTCATAGCTAATGACTGAAGAAGAGATGGTCTTGATGGGTTCTTTTGGTATTGGAGAGGGAGATGAACTGGAAGAGAAAGTGGACTTAAGACCCATACTCAAAACAAGACTAGTCAAAAGATGAGACACAGATTGTGAGTGCTGCACACTTTATTCCTAGCAAGGTACACAAGCCTCCTGCATTGTTCCAGTCAAAGCATCTTTACTTTTCTTATTCCCTCAGACTGTGGATAGATGCTCTTGCTATCAGCATGAACAATGTTTTTTTTCCCATGACTCAGTGATGTACAGCTGTTTAGAAAATTTCCTAGACGTTACATCTGTAATTCTGTTGCCTGCATTACCTTGCATTCTGTAACTGGCTACTCAGCAGGGAATCAGATGCAGGCCACCTCAATCCAGACAGTAAGACTTGGTGAAGCATGGGCAAAAGTCCTTCTGGCCCTTCAAAGAATTGCGTAAATTATGTGTCCTATAACAACAGTCTCTAGCCCTAAGCTACACAAAATTCTTTGAAAGTTTTCACACCCCATTCTGCCCTTTTGTGTTAGCTCCTAAATCAAGACTGTGAGCTTTCTGCCTAGTTAGTCAACATCTGGAGAGAACAACCCAAAGCTACCATTTGCTACTGCCTGCAGACATCCAGTCTGATGATCCAAGTCAATGCATCCAAAATGATCGGAAGCTGTCACAAAGAGTGACTCTGGAAGATGGCTTGACTGCCTCTTTAAGATTAGAGGAGAGGACACAAACATAGCTGACCCCTCTCTTTGTGCTGACTTAGGGATGGTCCCTGAGATACTATGAGAGTTGGTGTCCATAGAGGCCAATGCCCACACCTTGAGTTTTGCTTGAGGCTTGGCACCTCTATGCACCTCTGAGTAGGGTAGGGAATAGGGTTAATCTGGGAAAGAGGGGAGGATGGAAGACCTCATGCCTTGTTCTTTTGGGAGGTAGTTTTTAAATCAACTGTGCACAGATGCTTACCATTTGGTGCAGGGGATGTTGAGGGATGGGAGAGCTCTGCTCAGCAGTGGAGACATAATAGTAGGCATGGCTGAAGTAAGGGCTGGGCTTGGAAGGCACAGGATGCATGTTTTTGTATGAATCCCTGTGTCAGTGGCTTTGCAAATTGGAATGGGGTTGGACCGAGGGTTGTGCAAGGCCTGCGGGTCTCATGTGAACACTAAATTCTCAGTCCCAACTCTCACCGCCTGTGGGCAGTGTTCAGCACTGTGTTCAGAGCCAATTACTAATGCTTTATATTGGGGTGGATAGTGGTGTTAAAATTAGGGTAGAGTTACAGTTAGGGAAAGGAAGAATGAAAGGAAAATTGAAACAACCTAGATACTATTGTGTCCTGTGTGATCTGCATGGACATGGACAGGTCTGGTGTTGATAGAGCACTTAGACAACATTTTCATTTATATACTCAGGTCATGTATTTTCTTGTAGGCACTAGTCACTTTGCTATTTATACTTTAAGGATTATTTCAGATTTATGTTTAGGGTATGAAAGAAGCTCAGAGTGGATTTGTACTGCCTATATAATTTGGAGGTCAGATGTGGGTTGGTATCCACACAGGGCAATGGTTTATGATTGATTTCAGTGAAAACTTTAGTCACAAAATATGTTGAAGGCAATGGTTTGGATTCAGAATGGGATTATGAATGGCAACCATTATGGAAGCCAAAGGGCTTCTCTCTCTAATTTCCACCTTCACAGAATTATCAGTGAGTTGACATCTTCTTTACAATGGTTTGAGTTTGAAGCACCATGAAATGCTTTGGCTCCATTTCTCCAACTTTTTTGACTTCAAAAACTATCAACAATATATTTAATTTATTGAAACTTTTGAGGGTGACACTGCCAAGAAAACCCATCTTGAGGTTGATTTTTGCTGTAGGCCTGGATCAAAATTACTGTCTTATGGGAATTTACAGTCCTGAAAATCAGTCCACAGAATGGGCTGTTTCTGGGAAGACTCTGGTAGTTAGCAAAGAATCCTCTGGGAGAGTAACCTTCTGTGAAAGAACCCTGATCCTATAGCCCTGAAAGTCATGTGGGCTGGTGGAGGGTGGCACGGTAATTGCGAAGTGCATCATTTGCACACTTCATGTCATGCATCTTCCTCTAAAACACACTTCTCTCCCCATGTCTGTGGTCTGTTATACAACTTTTCAGAGCCAGCTGCCTGTAATCCAAATTTAAGTGAAGTACAGCAAGTTCTGCCCTGAGGAGCATCTCATAATGCTTCCAGGCATAAAGTTAGCACTGACACCCACTTTTTGGTCCCAGTGTATAGCCTAGATTTTTGGATCAAGTCTTTCATTGAACCACAGTTTGTAGTTCCAAGGTGGCAGGGAAGGGTAGAACTTCCATGTCAAGTACTGACTGACATAAAAGTCATTTTCCTACTCACATTGCTGAGAGCATTAAATATAGTATGTTCCCTAATGTTAAAGGACGAAGTAAAGAATTTTGGCTCTTAGCACTGAATTAATCAGCTCCATCAGCTCTTCCAGAGCATGCTGCTACAGTGTGTCTTTTGGAGATGTTGTCTACTTATTCTACCTGCTTTCACTGGTTGCTTGAATGCATAATTTCCATTTTTTTCCTTTCATAATGATCATCCAGCTCATTATTACAGAGAAGCTTCTACAAATATTAGAAAGAAGCTTCTAAACTGCTTTGAAAACGGTGGAATTGTCTCAGAAAATAACATGTCTATGGAACGAGTTCTCTGTTAAACCCATATTGACAATATATGAATTGCACATGAACTTTTGCCGTAATTTTTGATAACAAACAGGTGGATGAAAGGGGTGTATCTGTGGGCTCCATTTCTGTTTAAATTTTGGAAAGACAGGAGAGAGAATGCCTGAGGGAAAAAAACCTGAAATGATGGCAAAGAGGAAATAGTTGAGTGGAAGAAAGAAAATGGAAGGAAGAAGTGGAAATAGATTTCCTGATGTGTTCTTCCTTACGTGTTTTGGTTTTAACTTCCCTTATATTTTTATCTTATTCCACCTTTTTCTTTCCTCTGTTGTCCTTCACTATTAGTGACCTCAATGTTCAATCATTTTTGTAAATTGAAGAATTCAGGTGCAGTGACTGAGGTCTTTTGGAATACTATGAATCCTAAATTCAAAACATTCTAGAGCTTAAGAAATATTTCATTTGTTTTAGTTTTGTTTCTATTGCTAAAAAAGATGCAGGGTTTTTTTTTTAAAAAAAAAAGGTAAAAGAGTGATTTTTACTTTTGTTCATTTTCCTCTCTACTTACAAAAATATCGCTAGAACATCAGGGAACCTTATTTTAAAATGCCTTTTTATAATGTTTGTTTCACTTTGTTCCACAAGGAATACTTGGTTGTCTTATGGTGAATTATGTTTTACGGTCTCCCCTGTCTGTCGTTTTGGAACAAAAATTATCTGTGTGAAAGGTTGCCTGCATAGATGCCACTGGGGGTGAGCGATAACGCAACCTCCAAGGTGAGGCAGTGCTGCCACCTACGTTCATTCACTCTCCAAGAGTTCCAGATCTTTTCTGAACCCTGACTCACAGAGAAAATCTCCCATCACCTAGTAGAGTAGTGTTACAGTTGGTGAAATGGAAAGAATAAGTTCTGCTTTGGAAGCAAAAGAAGTCTCTGTAACCTGTTTGTCCAGCTAGCAACACAAATAGAGGGGCTAGCACACCCGCCTGATGTTTCCAAGAAGCACTAGCATTTCATACCCGTGACTGCCAGCCTGTTTGATCGTGCCTTTCATGGAAAGGTTTACATTCCTCTCTGAATGTTAAAGTTTTAGTCCTTTTTTCCCCAACATTATCTGTTTTATTGAGTGCTTTGTAATGTTTCACTATATTTCACCTCAACAAAAACCCCAAACCAGTCAACTCTAAACCAGCAAACCCAGTGAATCGACCGAAAAAGCTCTGCCTGGTTTATGTACTGCTTGTAGTTGGTTTTTATGGTGTGTCGTATTCTTCTGATGGACAGGGAAACAAACTCTGTCCTTCTGATCTGGAAAGCTTTGTGATTAAAATGTTTTGTGGGGGGAAAGGGGGATGACTAGAAGTGACTTATCTTCATAAATGATGTCAGAATGGAACTACCTGGTTAAAGACGAGTTTTCTTGGAATTTTTACAAAACAAGTTGATAGGCTGCATTATATGAGTATCGTACCACGTAACAACATAACAGGCAGCACTAGAAGAATAATGGCAAAACCAAATCTATAAATTCGTGCTACTATGGGCTATGAGCAACCTTTGATGTAGCAGTATGGTTTCTTCAGCTCAGGTTCTGTTTTGCTAATGGGTAACGATGTGCCACTGTCCATTCTGTGAACAGTAAGATTTCTGAGGATATCAATTTTCTGTAAGTACTGAACTCATGGAACTTCTTTTCCTTCTCAGAATACCGGTGAGATCTGAACCTAATTCTGCAAGGAACTTCAGTGCAATTGTGCACTAAAGATGCAACGAGCAAGTTAGTATATTTTTATCATCTAGTTTCCAAGCAAACAGGCTGCGAGCATTTGAACTAAGCCTAGACATACTTAGAGCCTGGATTACATCTGCTGCAAGACATAAACCCAAAGCTACTAGCTCACATAAATGGAAATTATTTAGTTTAAGAAAGGTATGAAAGAGGTATAAACATAGGTCAGACAAATTAGCTTTTGGCAGAAGCATGGCAGTTGTAGGTGTTGATTCTTTAGAAATAGCCTATTTGTGAAAACTAGGCAGCAGTACGACGGGATGTCATTCTGTTTTACTCTGGGATTTAAATATCACCTTGCAAGTGAACATAATAAAATGAGAACTATTATTTACTATTCCATGGACCTCTCCCCTCCTTATGTCTGAATTCATTGAAGACGCATTGTTTTTCTCATTTGCAAAGTGTTAATGTTTCCGTAACACATAAATCTTTTCCCACCTTGGAAAGAAGGTGTTCCTGATTCAGCTGCATTTGTCTGAGAGCTTGGCATGCCTACACTTGACCAAGTAACCACATGCAGCATGGCTTCTGTTTGGGCTCTGAGAAGAGATTGTAAGGGAAAACATGATATATGTGTGCAGAAATAGATTAGGTATTTAGGATTCAGAACAAGTTGTTGTCAGATGTAATCCAGGCCTCTGGTCAAGCTATACCTGTTTTCTCTTTTAACACAGAAAATTCTGTAATATTTTGGGGGGAAATGCTACAGAGTTGAAAATGAAAACTTCCATAGGAAATCAAGATTATTCTTTCAAAATTATTCCATGCCTTCAAGATTTCTGTCTAAAATTTTCCAAGCTGTGCCAGTTCACAGTAACTGAAAGTCTATCCCTTTGTTTAAATCAGTAACAGCTAAGAAATTAATAGTGGATAGCATTGCCACTGAATCTTTGTGTGTACCTTCCTTGCACAAAAATGGAAGGAAATGTTTTTAGGATTGATAAACACCTTTTATATGCCCAAGTTTCTGGGAGTGCAACTCAAAGCATCTTAAGTGGACAACCAATCCTTCTATCAGAAAGTTGACTTCCAGACTTACACTGAGCAACCAGACACTACTGTAACCCCAATCTTTGGCATGATGAAAATATCTGCTAGGGAAGCTGCTGCAAAACATAAAGGCTCATTCTTCCTGGGCCAGAAAAACTACAGTATTGCTAAGTGCTTTTAACTAGAGTTTACTCCTTAAATGTGGAAAATCTTGGTGTGCACTCTGCAAACATGATTTATGTGGCTCTTAGAAGAAATGTATGTTGTAGCCATTCATGGTAAATAACCAGAGAAAACTTGGAATTTAGCTTACTCCCTAAGTTAATTATCTTCTAACAAATGAAGAAGCAGCAAAATTTTGTAAAAACAGTGTTATTTTGTCTAGAGAGCAAAAGGTTTTGACATGGACAGTAGATGCTATTACAATGGACAAATTCTGGCTATGTTCTTCAAGTCATCCCACCCCAGCAGATTTCTGTGGGGGTGCAGGATGTCATGCAGTTAACCCAGGCTGGGTTAGATATGCCCGTGTGGAACTGCCTGAACTCAAGGCTATTGCTTGCTGAGATCCTGAAATATTTTCTTGTTATCATGCTGATCCTTTATTTTGACTGTTTGTTTTCAGCCATGCTTAAGACTCCTATTTCCAGATTTTATTTTTGTTTTCAATGTTTATATTTTGTCATTTGAGTGTCTTCCGGTGTTCACTAAATAATTGATTTTTTTAAGTTTCTTTGAATCATAATTGCAGAATTCTGAGCAGAAATAACAAATTTTCAAGAAAAGTCTTCAAGCTGCTTCAACAGTCCCTTATCTTTTGCTTTTTTTCATTCCTTCGCTGTCACCAGATAGACAAAACCCAACCTAGCATAGTAGTATTATATATGACCAACAGGCAGCCCAAGGGATGTGGAAAGTCTGTAATTACTGTGGAGGTGACTATTGCAAATTCTAGAAAAAGAACCTTCCTTTTTCCTGAACATATTGTGCACTGTTTTCCTTGTTAGTTGCAGGCCAGCTCATGTTTCTGATGGTGGCAGTGATGGCTTAAAATGAAACAGGAGTCTTAGTTACAGCACACATAATATTAAAAATGTAGTAGAAAGGATCCAGTCCAAAGTCCCAAGTCTCAAGTCCAGTCCCCACGCACAAAGAGATGACCCTTAGGGGACTTGGCAAGACGAATCTGGGGTAGTTCTGTGGATCCTGCACAAAGGACTGCCAAACCCATGGATGTCAACAGAATAAAACACATTGCATAACAGGTTCAACACACAGCACAAATGTAGATAGTAATATCTGCAAAATAGTAATGATAACAACACAGCAAGACATAAGCAAGTTAGGAGGTTTCTGGAGTGCCTTGCTGATAACTCCCTCCTCCAAGTGACAGAGGAGCCAAGATGGAGAGGTGCTCTGCCTCCCTCTGCCTGGGGATGTGAAGATCAAAGGCAGCCTTGGTGTAGTCCACAGTCCTGAGGGCAGGGAGGAGGGTGAAAAGCAAGCTCACAACCCTGGACTTCAGGAGAGCAGACTTTGGCCTCTTCAAAGATCTGCTTGTAAGAGTCCTATGAGATAAGGCCCTGGAGCAAAGGGGGAGCCAAGAAAGCCGATTAATGTTCAAGGATTACCTCCTGCAAGCTCATGAGTGTTCCATCCCAATGAATAAGAAGTCAGGCAAAAATGCCAGGAGGGCCATGTGGGTGAACAAGGAGCTCCTGGCTAAACTGAAACACAAAAAGGAAGCATACAGAGAGTGGAAGCAAGGATGAGTAACCTGGGAGGAATGCAGAAACATTGTCTGAGCATCCAGAGAGGAAGTTAGGAAAGCTAAAGCCCAAATTAAATTGAATCTGGTCAGGGATGTCAAAACCAAGAAGGGCTTCTATAAGTACACAATGCAAAAAGGAAGACTATGGAAAATGTGAGCCCATTGCTCAGAAAGACAAGGGACCTGGTTACATGGGACATGGAAAAGGCTGAGGGACTGAATGCCTTCTTTAACTCAGCCTTTACTAGCAAGACTGACCTTCAGGAATCCCAGGTCCCAGAGACCAGGGGGAAAGGCTGGAGCAAGGAAGATGTATCCTCAGTGGAAGAGGATCAGGTCAGGGAATATTTAAGAATATTGGACATACATAAGTCCATGGACCCTGATGGGATGCACCCATGAGTGTTGAGGGAGCTATCATTGCAAGGCCAGTCTTGATTGATCATGGTGACTGGGAGAAGTACCCAAAGACTAGAGAAAAGCAGATGTCACTCCTATCTTCAAGAAGGGCAAGAAGGAAGACCCAGGGAACTACAGGCCTGTCAGCCTCACCTTGACCCCTCAGAAAGTGATGGAGCAGCTGATCCTGGAAACCATTTCCAGGCATATGAACTACAAGAAAATCAACAGTAGTAGTCAGCATGGCTTCACCAAGGGGCAGTCATGCTTGACCAACTTGATAAACTTCTATCGTGAAATGACTGGCCTAGATGAGGGGAGACCGGAGGGTTGGGCTAGGTGATCTCCCGAGGTCCCTTCCAACCCTTGCCATTCTGTGTGTGATTCTTTGTGTGTGACCAGTGGATATGGTCTGGACCTCAGTGAGGTCTTTGGCACTGTGTCCCATAAGAACCTCATAGACAAGCTGTCGCTGAGGAGGTGGATGAGCAGACAGTGAGGTGGGCTGAAAACTGGCTGAATGGCTGGGCTCAGAGGGTGGTGATCAGTGGCATGAAAACTTTGCTGGACTCTCTCCAGTATGTCCACATCTCTCTTGTACTGAGGAGCCCAGAACTGGACCCAGCACTCCAGGTGTGGCCTCACCAGTGCTGAGCAGAGAGGAAGGATCACCTCCCCCGACCTGTCCACCTAATGCAGCTCAGCATACCATTAGCCTTCCTTGCTGTAAGGGCACATTGCTGGCTCATGTTCAACTTTGTGTCCACCTGTATCCCAGATCTTGCTCTGCCAAGCTGCTTCCCAGCCAGGCATCCCCCAGCATATACTGGTACATGGGGTTGTTCCTCCCCAGGTGCAAGACATTGCATTTCCCCTTGTTGAGCTTCATGAGGTTCCTGACCATCCCTTTCTCCAGCCCATGAAGGTCCCTCTGTATGGCAGCATGACCTACTGGCATATCAGCCACTCCTCCCCAATTTGTGTTATCTGCAAACTTGCTGAGGCTACGCTCTGCCCCATCATCCAGGTCATTAATGAAGATGTGAACAGGATTAGACCCAGCATTAATCCTGGAGTACACTGCTAATTTCTGGTCTCCAACTAGACTTTGTGCCACAGATCACTGCTCTCTGGGCCCAGCCATTCGGCCAATCTTCAGTCCACCTCACTGCATGCTCATCCAGGCCATACTTCAGGTTCTCCATGGGGATCTTATGAGAGACAGTGGCCCTACTGAACTCCAGGTAGACAATATCCGCTGGTCTCGCCTCATCTTTATACTTTCCTCATACATTGCCTCTGATTTCTCTTTGAGACTCCTTCACTATGGTTATCAGAGTGGCAAAGCTAAGTGCACCAGTATACAGAGGTTTCAAAAAAGTGAACTCATCAAAGAGAGGATCAATTCCACTGCAGTTCTAAAGCCTTTGGCCAAGAAATGTAAGAGAGAAGACTATATTATCACCAAATCCTTGCAGGACATCAGTAGGAATTAAGTCAGCTACCTGTTGCCCTAATGGCGTGAATTGTTGCCCTGCCACCTAGTGGCAATGTGTCACTGTATGGCAGTAATTAAGTCTATTTATTATTTTAGCTTTATCATGATTCTCACACTTCTGTGAAGTGTTTTTTTTTTTCTTTTATTTTCTATGTATTAAAACCCCTTTGCACTAATGGAAGATCAAGCATCAATCAATGTCAAGAGTACTAATGGAAGTTCTTTTATGTAATGAGAACCCTGAATAAATAGGAGGATCAAGACTACCAAATTACTGTATTTTACTAGCAGTGTATCAAAGACATCAAAACACCAATGTTTGAACAAACTCAAAATACAGAGATGAGTATGGAAACAAAAGTACTGTTTTTGTATTAAGTCATTTAGGGCTATTTTTCTTACATACTAAATTAAACAAAAAACTCAGTGCTTAAACAAGAATTTAAATGCAAAACAAACAAACAAAAAAAGAATGGTGGCTGTTCCAATCATTCTGTTATATCATGTATATGCTCTACCCTGGAATATACCCATACCCTCTCATCCACCCATGATATCTTCTTGAAAAGCACAATGGTTAATGATACAATGTGGAGTGACACGATTTCTCCCATAAGAATTAATGTAATAGAAGGCATGCGTGCATGGACTAAAGAAGTATTCATATTGCCAGGACTCGGGACGGAATCCATGGTTTAGGTGATGAAGAGCAGGATCATCAGCTGGATGAGATGCTGGCTTTTCAGGGGCTGGCATTGTGGAGCAGCTCACTCTTCTGAAAGATCCAGCCACTCCGGGGACAGAACATCCAAGTGCTTCCCATCACCTGACTTGATCAATCCTGACTTATCTGAATGTGCTGATTATAAAAATGTTCTATTCAGACAGAGGCAGCAAAAGCACTTACAGTGGAAGACTTACACTGGGCATCTCTATGGGGAGGGACCACAAAAAGTAGGAGAGGCTGCAGCTTTGGGTAGCAGAACACAGGACTGATATCAATGGCAGGAGCCTAATGATCCATTTATGAAATTCCCAAATGCAGGTGCCTCCTTTTTGCTATGTGAATGGCCACGCCAAACTGATCTTACAGCTTGAAAGTCACTTTGTACATAACTCAGCTTGTCCTGGAGGAAGGTGGTGGTCTGAAATAAATGCTGAGGCCTGGCTGTGCTGTTAGACAACAGCTTCTCCTTCAACTTGACACCTTGATGGTGATGCTATATAGCTCTTTGGTGTGTAGTTTTTCCCAACACACATTACATGCACTCTGAGCAAGGGGGATTTCAGTGCAATCGGCATCGGCTCCTATACACAGACATAGGTCACTGTAGTGTTGCGCACTTACATGTCTCATGGAGCTCACTGAAACTTTTTGCACAGTCTGTTTTGCACAGTCTACCTGTAAGTCAGAGGTTTTGGGACAAGAACAGAATACTTCCCGAATATGAAGGAAACCCATAAAAATCAAAATATACACTACAAAAGAATAGAGTTATCTCAGCCTGTATTGAAATTCATGGAAATTTATACATAGAGAAATATTCTCCAGGTAAACAGGGAAGATATTCTAATAAAGCCTTTATTAAAAAGTAGAATATTAGCTGTCTTTCTTTAGGATAGTCATAAAAAAGTACATATATAGAATGGAAAGCAGAATATCTGGTCATGCCCCCAAAAGATATTTATGTTTACCAGAGAGAGCTGTGTGTATATTGTCTAGGCACATAAACAGAACTGTTTTTATTTTCATCGTAGTCATGGTGAGAAACCCATGCTGAGGTGGGGATAGATTAATCTTCCTAGTGCGGAGTGTGACACATAGTAATGGTTCCCTTTGCACAGTTTGACATTTTTCACAGATATTTACTTTTCTATTAACTCTATGTCTCTTTTACAGTAATACCACAAGGGGTTTCTTTTAGGGGATGGGGGGAAAAGCAGTATGCCTTTATAAATCCATCTACTCTAATTAGTGGTTACAAACACAAAACTCCTTCATCATAACAGTATAGTCATAGTGTAAAATCAGCAGATTTTTATATCACGAGATATAAAAATCAGTAGATCTTTATATGACCCGGGTGGGTTTTTTTTCCTTTGTAACACCAGAACAGGATTTCTTGGATGTGCAATAGTTTTGGGGACAATTACAGCACCTTTGTAAACTTTTTACTCTCAAACTGCTTATGATGCTTTCAACATAATTCCATGTTATCATCATTTTGCTTTGGTATAGTTATATTAATAGGACATGAATAAAAGCTGCTGCTGGTGAGTAGGAGTTTACATCTGTACAGTACTGCAAAGCCTGACAGTTCATTTTCAAAAACTAATTCTTGCTAATGAGTTACTACTCCTGGATGCTTTTGGGGAGGCATTAGCAATACATGCCAGAGCTGCCAGCTGCACTGCTGGGAAGTCGTGAGTCCCAGGAAGCCCACAGGGACTGCAGGCAGCTGACAGGCAGTTGTGCAGAAGAAGGTGTTACAGAAAACACTGCACAGCACGTGCAGCCCAAGGAAGAAGTGGCAACACTGCTGACATAGAAACGGGAAGGGTTGCTGAGGTATGAACTGGTGGGACGTCATGGCTGCCCTATGGAATATGCAGTCCCAAGGCTGCAGTAAAACCTCTACCTTGGCGTCAGCTGTGACTACTCAGGAGCAGGCTGTGAGAACCGAAGTGGTTAAAAGTGAATCTCTCACAACATGCCTTTGCATGATATTTTGCAATGGATGGGTATAGCTGATGTGTAGCTCATCTGACTAAAAGATGTCATCCACATTTAGGCTACAGGCATCTCCCGAGGCCGAGGCCTGCGTTCGGTCATGCAGCAGGTGTCTTGCTGCCCTGTTCCTTCAGGGGGAAGCCTAGAGGCATCGAAGGCTGCAGGTGGAGCTGTGCAGTGCTCCGGCATCCCTGAGCTGCTTGCCAAGGCGGCTGCTGAGGGACCCCTCTCCCCCAGTGCCATACATAGCTCTCCCCCTGCAAAAAGGCCCTGGAAGCCCATGCTTTTCCCCGACAGATGAGACCCCCGTGTAACACAAGGTCCCAGAAATGATAGCGTTGCTGTGAGGATGGAAGGCAGCAGCACTGTTAGGAACAGCAAATCTCCAACCTCACGTGCACTCCCGCACCTCAGCCACATCGCTGCCTTCTGCTGATTATACGAGTGGCAAGAAGGAACGCCTTACCTCGGGGATGGCTGGGGTAGGGTGGGCTCGCAGTGAGGCACAGCAGCACCTTGGGCAAATGCTGCAGCAGAGTCAAGACAACAGTAACAGATTTCTCTGCTGACACACAAAATTGCATCAACAAAGAATTTGATCCTCAGTTTGGGTAAAGAGGTCCCCTCCTCCCTGCTTTCCCCAGACTCCCAGCACCATACAGCCAATTAGACCCATGGCAGCTCTGCATCAGCCCTTGTGGATGACGCCGAATAGCCCTGCTGTAAGCAGGTCAAACAGTGTGCACACATGAAACCAGGGCTTGTCTTAGCCACTCCAAAGCACGGCTTCTGCCTCTTCCACAAGGAAACAACCCTTTCCAGGGGGATAACAGTGTAGTGTGGGGCCTCTGAGGTGACATAACTCCCTTCCCTCCTCCACATTGGACATCATGAACAGACAGACAGTTTGAGGCTTGTCACATTCTCTACACTGCACTCACATGGTCCCAACAAGGAACGTGGGTCCATGGCTTTCCAACTGTGGCACCTAACAGATGCTCCACTCTGCAGCCTCCTGCATACAGAGAGGGGTCTGGGATGTGGTTGCACTGCAGCAGTTAGGGATGGGGCTCACAGGGCAAGAAACAAGTAATACAACTGTTTGCTTCCAGCATGACCAGCAAGTAAGGTATCAATGCAGACACAAGGTGTCTACTAATGACACCTGATCTTTCATCACTCAGACACCACCATGCCAACACACAGTATTTCTCTTATAACCAGATTGTACATTTTTCCTTCCTCTGTACAGAGCATTGCCAGATGTCTCAGAAGCTACACAGGAATATGGTCTGTGGATGGGCACTTACATGATTTGGCCATCACAGAGTCTGGCCACTTTTAACAGTCCAAGAGGTAAGAAAGACTTATGTACACAGACCTCAACCTCGCTAATACTCCCTTCCTCTCCCTAGTCTCCACTGTAGCCCATCGCTCCCAGCAGACAGCTTTGCAGCAGAAAGAACTCTTCTTCAAAGATGACTTTGGTCTTATCTTCTCAATCAGCATCTCAGATTTTGGGATGTCTTCTGAAGATGTTCAATGCGCTCCAGAGAACAGAGGCCAGCAACTATAGCACATTCATAGAATCATAGAATAGTTTGGGTTGGAAGGGACATTTAAAGGTCATCTAATCCAACCTCTCTTGTAATGAGCAGGGTCATCTTCAACTTCAAGGACATCAAGAACAACAAGAAGGGCTTCTTCAAGTATGTCAGCAGTAAGCGTCAGACCAGGGGTAATGTGGGTCCGCTGCTGAATGAAACGGGTGCCCTGGTGACAGAAGATACAGAGAAGGCAGAGCTACTGAATGCCTTCTTTGCTTCAGTCTTCACTGTCGAGGCTGGCCCTCAGGCTCCCCAGTCCTGGCTGGTAAGCGAGCTAGCTTGGAGAAAGGAAGACCTTCCTTCTGTTGATGTGGATCAGGTTAGGGATCTTTTAAGGAAGCTGGACACCCACAAGTCCATGGGCCCCGATGGAATGCACCCGCGAGTAAATTGCACCAAGTACAACAGAATGCTGCAACTTCACAAAGGAGCTAAATTGCATCTTCCGTTTTTTGCTGCTGACAGTTGTACCCAACAGACGCACATGCACACACACACAATTTTCTTCCACTGAGGTTGCTGACCTACGAAATCACTGTTTACAAAAATCTGTGACTATGTATGCTTTGGTGGGGACATGTGAAAAAAGATGAAAAAACCCAGGGCCAAGTCAAGTTGGTCTTTGGGAGATACAGTTATTAGGAATCATAGAACCCCTTGGATTGGGAGGGCTCTGGGGGAAGCCACCTCGTCTTGCCTGCCAGCACCCCAATGCTTTTTGGCTGAGCTGCTCCAACCAGTGGGTCCACAACCCCATCTTGATGCTTGGGGGCTATTCCAGCTCAGGGACAGGACAGTGTCTTTGTGTTTGCTGAACTTCAGGAGGTTCCTCTTGGCCCGTTCCTCTGTCTCATCCAGGGTACCTCTGAAGACTAATCCTGCCATCAAGGCCGTGAACTGCTTCCCCCCCCTCTGGGTTACCATTACCCGCCGACTTGCTGACGTGCCTTCCGCCCCTTGTGCTGGTAACTGATGATGCTGATGCTGAACAGGATCGGCCCTGACGTTGTTCCTTGAGCAATGCCACCTCTGCTGAGAGGGACCTGGGAGTCCTGGTGGACAATAAGCTGACCATGAGCCAGCAATGTGCCCTTGTTGCCAAGAAGGCCAATGGTATCCTGGGGTGTATTAAGAGGAGTGTGGCCAGCAGGTCGAGGGAGGTTCTCCTCCCCCTCTACTCTGCCCTGGTGAGACCCCACCTGGAGTACTGTGTCCAGTTCTGGGCTCCCCAGTTCAAGAAAGACGAGGAACTCCTAGAAAGAGTCCAGAGGAGAGCTACTAGGATGATAAAGGGACTGGAGCATCTCCCCTACGAGGAAAGGCTGAGAGAGTTGGGCTTGTTCAGCCTGAAGAAGAGAAGACTGAGAGGGGATCTCATCAACGCATACAAATATCTTAAGGGCGGAAGTCAAGAGGACGGAAGCAGTCTGTTTGCAGTGGTGTCCAGCGACAGGACTAGGGGCAATGGATGCAAACTGAAACACGAGAGGGTTCAGTTGAATATGAGGAAGAACTTCTTCACTCTGAGGGTGGCAGAGCACTGGAACAGGCTGCCCAGGGAGGTTGTGGAGTCTCCTTCTCTGGAGATATTCAAAGCCCGCCTGGATGAAGTCCTGTGTAGCATGCTCTAGGTGAGCCTGCTTTAGCAGGGGGGTTGGACTAGATGATCTCCTGAGGTCCCTTCCAACCCTTACGATTCTGTGATTCTGTGTGATTCAACTAGATCAGGTTGCTCAGAGCCTGAATGTTTCCAGGGATGGGGCCTCCACCACCTCTCTGGGCAACCTGTTCCAGTGTTTCACCACCCTCATCATAAAAAATTTCTTCCTTATACCTAGTCTGAATCTACCCTCTTTTAGTTTAAAACCATTACCCCTTGTCCTATCGCAACAGGCCCTGCTAAAAAGTTTGTCCCCATCTTTCTTATAGTACTGAAAGGCATCAATAAGTCTCCCTGGAGCTTTCTCTTCTCCAGGCTTAACAACCCCAACTCTCTCAGTATTTCTTCACAGGAGAGGTGCTCCAGCCCTCTGATCATTTTTGTAGCCCTCCTCTGGACCCGCTCCAGCAGGTCCATGTCTTTCCTGTGCCGAGGGCTCCAGAGCTGGATGCAGTGCTCCAGGTGGGGTCTCACCAGAGCAGAATCCCCTCCCTCAACCTGCTGGCCATGCTGCTTTTGATGCAGCCCAGGATACAGTTGGCCTTCATTAAGATGTGCTGAGGCACTTTGGCACTGCAGAGCAGCATATATTACAGCAGTATACGTAACAGTATATACCACAGATATATTTCCCACTGTCAATTACTATCCTGGGACCTTCTTAATAATGAACACTGTCAATGTGGTGTGCAGAGGGAAAGCCACCACTCAAGTGAGCCCCTGCTGTACTTGATGTTCACAGTCCCAGAAGAAGACAAGTTGCTACTGCCTGGGGCCATGAATTTCAGGTAGATATCTCCTTTTTCTTGGGTGGAGACACAGACATAGTGTCTTTCCTCCTTCCATCACTGTCTCCACATCATCTGGGCTGTGCTAGAGGGACACCTAAACTTAACATCACTGCAGCAACATCTTTGACTCTCACCACCTCTCCCTTCACTGCTCAGGGAATGATTGTGCTGTGGCTGCTGTCATTTATTCACAGAGAGTCACCCCTGGAGCTACCATCGCCTCAGCCTCTGCAGCTCCTGTCAGACCCTCCCTCCTCAGAAGGCTTAGGGGTGAGTTCCTCCACCACAATCCTAGGATACAAGGGAGGTGCAGCAATCCCTTTCAGATCCTCCTCACTCCTTAGCACTATTGCTCTTGGACCCTCACATATACCTTTCAGAACTGCTTGTTCTGACCCTGTCCATACTTAAAGTTCATCCCAAGCCTTAACTCTCCCTAATCCCCATTTATTCTAATTGACACTGGCTTTATACCCATTTAGTGTAAAATTCCCTAAACAAGCCGCCTGCCTCCATCTCTTCTGTGGTCTCCACTAAACTCTAGGCTAAGCAGAGTGTGGCAGGAATTTTTATTACCAGCGGCAAGATTCATTCTTGCCCCTGGCACCTTATTCTAGAGATGCCTTTTTGGTGCAAACATAGTTCTGTCGTGCCTGGAGAGAGCAGGCGGACAGCCCTTGAGAGTGGCACTGGGCATGAAACGCCTTACATCGCAGGGGATGGATTAGAGGAGATGTGTCAGTTGTATATAAGCAAGAGTGACATAGGCATCCCTCAAAGCAAAAATGTCAGAATTGAGCTGCCTACCAAGCACAGACATCCCAATGCAGGAGATGGGTGTGTTAAAACATTATGGGGAAGTAGTCAAGATGAATCATTGTCATGCACTGCAGTGTCTAGGATGGCACTGGATGCCTGCCTACTTTCAGTCCCAAGTCATAAGCTCAGTGTCCTGTGAGTTGAGGGATCCCAAATGACCTTACCTTCCTTACGCCACAGACATGCAGCACCCAGTTCAGGCATGAATTGAGGACAGATAGCCCTGTTCCAGTCATGCTAAGCAGTCCTATTCATTTTGGCTACACGGAGGCAGGCTCCTAACTCTGGACTGAAATGCATAAGTGATTTGATTTTCCAAAAGCCTGGGTATGAAGGCCACTTGTCTGCTAAATTTTGGGTTGCATTGTCTTGGTGGAACAGTCTGTGCTGCCATACCTTTTCCCTTAGGTTTCCTTACCGAGATGGATTCAGTAGTCATTTTCCCCAACTCTTCCACTGTTTATTTTTAGATTTCAATGAGGAAAAACATATCCATCTGCAACTCTAGGCACTGACAGGTACCTAGGATCAGAAGCAATGCTGAAATAATCATGCTCACACACTGCAACATTAAATTCCCTTAGCCAAGTAGGAATTCAAAGCAGTGGAACAAGTCCCACCCCAGAACTGTTTTATCAGCTATCCCCTTTTAAGAAGATTAAACTGTTACATTTCTTTGCTGCTGCTTTCCTCTCCCCTCTGTGAGTGTCATCCAGGCCTCCAGGCAAGCATAGCTGCTTACCCTCATCTGGAGGCTTCGAGTCAGGAAAAATGAGGGAGAAGGAGCAAAAAATACAAGCCTATTTGTCACAAGCAATGGGTGTGTGTGAGAACAGCCTGGTTGAAGAATGGAAGCCATGGCCAGGGCTGGATGTCTCAGGCCCAAGGTAAGTGGTTTTCTAAGACAACAGCACAAACTCAGAACTAGGACACTGCTTGGAAACTTCTAAAGAGGTCCAGATCACTACTATAATTAGCACTGATTATTGTTGTCTCTGTAGATGGGATGTTAAGGCCACAATTTCCTATTAATTTACACCAATTAGTCCACCCAATCCATGGTTAAGGCATAATGGAGAGGCCAGCAAAGATGACTGTCTTGAGCAGAGCTAGTCATGAAAAATAAGGGACATTTCAAAGAGACATTTTAGAGGAATACTTTCTTTTGGGATCTTCTCTCCATAATGCATTTCTACTTTCAATCATATGAATAATTTGCTATAAGGTTCAATTTGTTGTCAAAAATATCACTTACCTGGTTTCATACATTTTAACACATGTTCATGATGTATTGAATTCAGGTATAACCTTGTATGTACTGCTGATTTTAACTTTGACTGGTAAAGCTAAGCTTCAAGTTAGTACTTGGGAGGTCTTAGGAATCCTATAAAGAAATGTAGCATCCTCTGATGTTTACAAAAATGCAAATTGTTGTTGTTTTAAATCAAACATGAAGGATTGGATTTCAAAGCAAAGGTGGTGTGGGGCAATGAGACAGCATTTTGTAAAGACACAGTAACTGTAAAGATCTCTGAGTGCTGCCAGTAATTCTGTAAACTCAGACATTTCTTTTGCTCCCTTCAGCAAAGTTCTTGAGTCATCACAAACTTGAAACAAAGCTGAACGGAGACACCTGTTCAGTTTGGCTTTTAAGAGAGTATTTCAGTCTGTGTTCCCTAAGCCACTCATCCAGTCCTGCCCCAAGCCCATTTCTTTTCCAGGCTGTACCACATAAGCTGTGGAGCTCTCCTGTTGTAGCTTCCTCAGTAATTCAGAACATTAGCACAGTAGCAAAGCACAGTAAAACCCTTCAAGCCTGAAGTCCTCTACAGGCCACTGAGTCTGCATGACCATTGCCAGAAAGCTTGGGGAAGTGTCTCCCAGAAAATTCCAGTTCCTTCCCAAGGTAGCTTCTTTGCAGCTATGTTTCCAAGCCCTTCCCAGTACACTGAACCTTTTCAAATAAAAGGAACCAGTTGCCTTACATGGCAAGCATCTGCCATTTATGAAGGCAGTAACAAAATTTCTGGAGGCTTTCTTTCTTGCGTGCCATTTCCATACCTCAGTTACAAGTGCAAAACCAGAAGCCTGGGTAATGATGTGTTTTAATGGGCAGAGTCTCAAATGTGAAGTCATGCTCATGATTCCTATTTTGGATGTAGAGCATTGCTGAGTTTTAGGACAGCATGAAAAAGATGGTTTCATGGAGAACGGTAGCTATCTTTTATGGAAACACTAGGATTCCTTAGGATAAATTCTACCTTAAGAACCAGGTTGAGTCCATAGTCATCCTGCTTAGTGTTGCTCTGCTAAGGTTGGATCAATTTGTAGAAATGTAGCTCCAACTTCCAGCGAATTGCTATTTTAGTTGGTGGTTATTAGTGTCACTTAACATTTATACTACATCTCACCAAGCTTTTTTCAATCGCAATTGACACATTAATCTACTAACTACTGTATAGGTAGATTGATGAATTTACAGTCTCATATAAATAGCAAATACAGAGTGTACGTCAATCACAATGTGTAGTTAACATTGAGAATGCAGTTAGCTTTTTAATTTTTTGAAAGTAGGATGGAAAGGAGGGCACACTGCTATTCCTCTCTCTCTTGACCCAGACTAGGGTTCCTCTACAGGGTAACAGGCCATACGTTATCCTCACTTCAACTTTGTATCTCTACAAGCCAAAAAAGCTGAGAGAGCTTTCAAGGTGAAGTGAATGAGTGAGAAGAGCCAGGTCAGGCCTACAGGGTGCCAACTTTATGAACAGCAGGGATGGAGTTGAGGCTTTTTGGAAAAAAACCCAAACACTAGATGCAAATGGTTGTGTCAAATGCTGCTCTGTTTGAGCATGGACACATTTTCCTCACTTGCAAGTACCAGTGTGTTCTTGCCCCCCCTTAATTTCCTTTTCTGTTGCCTGAATAGCAGCAAAAATAAAATACACTGCTGCAGCCTTGCTACTCCTTCCCTGGACACTCCAGGCATTGTGTGGGCTGCTGCAGTCGGGCTGATTTGCAAATCCTGGAACGAGTACCTTTTATATTCAAAGTCCCTCAGTTACCTACCCATGGTCCCACAGAACTTTGTTGAAACCATTATTTCCTGGCCTTCTAACTAATCCTTTTGGTGCCAATGTTTTAGAAAAATGAGGAACAAAGCAATAAAAAGAGGCTTAGAAAAGAGCCTGTCACTAAAATAACTTTTTCTAAGAGCACACAGTTGCAATATCTTTGAAGAGTAACCCAAATCCAGAACATGGAACTCACCCATCTGCCACAGACCTCCCTTTACCTTCTACTTGTATATCACATCTCTTATTTTTGCAGTTTCTTTCTCAGAAATAATGTGTCCTTTTTAAGATACATGCTTTTTTATCTTTGTACATGTGTTTGTGCAAAGATCTTAGAACTGGCAAGCTCCCAAGAGCAAATCAATTGTCAGAGGAATTATCAGTGACTGTGTACCAGGTACATTTCAACTTTTCATTTATACCCTTGCACCTACTGTGGATATTTGGGCTTGCAGAAATTTCAACTCCATGATCCGCCCGGAGAACTAACCAGTTTTAGCAAACAGTAAGAAAAGCTCTCCAATACTTTCTGCTTAACTTTTTCATAACCAAGTATCCACCCATGTATTTCTTCGAAGCCTAACTAGTTCATGCGTGAAGAAAAGATTTCTGAAGTCATGTGGAATAGTGCCCTATAGCAACTTTACTGCCATAACAATAAACCTGACTTCAGAAATGATATCTCACACTTTTTTTAAAGCTTGCTTTCATTTTTCATTCTGCCTTTTGATCCTTTGCTTAAATCATTGCCTTTGAAAAGCTGGAAGGCATTTTGTAACATCCTCTGTTATTTGCAGAGCCCAGGTGAGGCCTATCATGCAAAGTGTTTAAAAAGTGCTGCCATTTCTGTTAAAGCTTAGAAATGTCTGCTTTGAAATTCATTTTTAATCTTCTAGTGGCACAAACTTCCAAGAGGGTTTGCGTATTTGTTACCGCCCTTTGTGAAGTGGGAGTTGCTGGTGCCTAAGGCAGGGAAATGCAATGCGATACTAACTATTCGTCTTATGTTGCATCATAAATGGTTATTGGTTTGTCAGAGCAACTTATGCCAATCTTCATTAATAACTTACGTGTGAACAACTCTAAATAAAGTCACTTCAAAAAGAAATGATGTCAAATTGTTTTCCCTTGAACTTTTCAAATCTAGTCATCCACCACACAGTGCACTTATTAATGTCCACAGAAACCTCTAACTTTTACATGTGTCTTTGTAAGATGACAGAGGGGAGACAGGCAAGAATTGGATTTTGGTGATTTTATCAATAGCCTTTTTTCCACACGATCCATGGGCTGTGATGAGCCCCAAACTTCCCCTTAATCACTGATTTCTCTTTGGATGGCAGAATGGTTGCTGTGTGTCCGTGTCCAGCTGACCTCTGCTGGAGGGAAGGCAGCTTGTCGGATGTGTGTAATTGCTGACTGGTTTGCCCTCTGTTGAGCTAATAAAGCAATCAGAGGCGGCAGTAATTACCTTCCCAATTCACAAAGTGAGAACCTTAAAGTTCTGAAAATAATCTTAACTTGGCCCTACTGCACATTCACCTGGTCATTAAGACAGATACCTGATCAGATAATGCCTACTGGCATAATATAACAACTTGGATAATATTATGGATTTGTGTCTAATGGGAAAATATAAAATTAGTACGCATCCTGGGGTATACTGGAATGACTGGATGTTTTTCATTAAATGCTGTTAAAAAGACATTATTGATCATAACGGGTTTTTTTTTGTAAAAATTAATATAATTGTATCTTCTTGGCATATAAAGATTTTATCCCTGTCATGTAAAATTAGTGATTATACAATTTGCATCCCTAGAAGAAGAAATCCACAAAAATGGAGAGAACTTTTGCTGTGGAAGATTAGAGGAGACAAAAGTTATTCCTTCAGAGAACTCCTTACCTGGGCTGGCTGTGGCTTTTTGTTGTGTCCCGAAGTTTGTCAGTCATAGCAACACCTATTAAGAATATAGGGCAAGGCTCGCTTCTCTTCAAATTTCCTCACAATAGTTGATTCTGAGGAGAAATTGTGTATTTTTTTATACCACCTTGGCTACTGAAGTTCTTTCCAAACTCTTTTGTATAGGATTCCCCATTATTCAATAATAATTTTTACCAGATCTGTCATTATGTTTCATTCACCTTGGCTACTGAAGTTTTGTATAGGATTCCCCATTATTCAACAATAATTTTTACCAGATCTGTCATTATGTTTCATGAAGGGTTTTCTACAATTTTTTCCTTGATGTTTTCATTTTCATGCTTTATTTTTATGCTTGAAAAAAGAGCAGATCACCTCTGGCAAATGTGAATATAACAAATACCAAAACCATGTCCCACTGTACTGGGGTTTACAGTGGGGTTTTTTAAAAAACATCCTAAGTGAGTTATCGATAGAACACAAATACCATTACTTTGTAACAAAAAAGGTAGGACTTAATGAGCTTTGAAGATTTATGACATATATCAGTGTGCCTGATACCATCATACAATGCAGTGGCATGATATAGTCTGTGATACCATGTTGCATGTATATGATACCAGAGCATCATGGTTATATGTATATGATAGCATGTTAACAATAGCAGAACCTCATCGGGCACTGTGGAGAACCAGTTTTGATCTGTCGATTCAGGAATACTAACAACCCCAAGGCCCTCTTAGGTCAGGAACAATTTAAAGGAATCCGCTGGGTTTGCAGGGAATTTGCAAATCATGCACAATCCAAAGAAACCTAAACAAACCCCGTGGGATTTATGCTACAGCTGAGACTAAGGCCAACACTGCCAAAAGCAAACAGCAGTTTCTGAAGCTCAGTTTTGGGTGTCTGACTTTGAAAGGGCCTTATTTTAATAAAGAGTTGCAAACTGAGTGCCCCAAACTCGAAACTTTCCAAATCATGCATTTAAAACCACAACCCTTTTCCACATGCTTCAGCTGCACAAGTAGAAGGTGTTTCTCTTTAAGGACCCTTACAGGAGAGCAACATATGAATCTTTCCCACTTCACCTCCGATTAAACTGAGACACCGTTATTTCATCACTGTGTCCTGACCCACAATGGATGCCGTTGTTCCTCTTCAGGGTTCTTTGTCTCCTGGCCAGGTGCAGTCCAGCTGGATCTGGCAGGAACTGGAGGATGTGTGAATCCTTGATGGCCTTTCAGGGGGTCTGGGTATTCCTCACTCTTCCCAGGACAGGCCCTGGACCTGGAATGACAGTTGCTGCAGTTAGCACTTCCCAGCCAAACAAACCGAACACAGCTCCAGGGATAGGTTTTGGAGGGTACCTTTCCTGCTCTTTTGGACCAGAGGACTGGAGAACAGTGAGTTGTATGTCCACGACATCACGTTTTTAAAGAACAAACCATGGTACCAAAGGGGGCATGGTTTTCTCCTGGGTGGGGCAACAAACCGGTGTGCAATAAGAGGGAGAGGGAAGCTGGGTTGTCTACACCAGAGGTGGATGTTATCTGCAGGAACATGGACTACTGCCAACAGCTCTGTTTGGCTGCTCTCCCCCAGGAGAGGGACATGTTGGTATGGGAAGAGGAGCAGGTCTGAGGCTAGAAGGAATCTGGGCCTCCTGTTTGGTACCTGTCCCCACAGGAGTGGTGTGAGGAAACAGGGCCAAAACAAAACCTCTGCCTTTGGGCAGTCTAACTGTGAAAGCCAGGTATCCTTCACCTGCTGTGGAGCTCTTCCTGTTCATCCCCACAGGGACAGGGCCTCAGCAGAAGCCTGCTGCCCTCATGACAGTTGGCCAGGCTGCTATGGGGCTGATGGCCAGGCTGCCGTGGGGGTGATGGTGAGGCTGGTGTGGGGGTGGCAGCCATGCTGCCGTGGGGCTGATGGCCAG
>NW_009258383.1:4546601-4551592 GCF_000687185.1 Egretta garzetta
CTCCGGCCCCTTCGCCGCCCCGCCCCGCCGCGGAGGGGCTGCCGCAGGGTCCCCGGTTCGTAGCTCAGCGCCGAGCAGCTTAAAGCCAAGCGGGGGTGGGAAAAAGTTTCCCATCTTTAATTCTTTGCACAGCGTGAGCGACAGCGGGCTTAGTCAAGTCCACGACAACAGCAGACGGAGAATAGGTCTTTTCCCATTCCTAAGGCAATTCCCTGAGAGAAGGAGGGAATCAGTGAGAGGCCTTTTTCACCAGTAGCCCATTGAAGGACATTTTCAAAAGGATGTTACTACAGTTTTACATAGCCCCGGGAATCCCCCTGGGTCAGCAGAGAGCGTAAGGTCCCTAGGTATTTCCTAGACAAAGCCCCTGTCTTACTGGCTGGAATAAAGTATGTTTGTCTGTCAATATTGGCATTGACAGAAAGTACAAGTTTCAACTATAAATACACATGCAGTCAGGATTCTCAGCAGACCAAGCAGTCTAACCTGCTGTTACAGGGGGATGAGATGGAAGGACCTGACATGAAGTCGGCACGTGGCTTGGGCACTTGCACCTGGCAATTTATCCTGACATACAGGGGTTTGTCAGCTCTTTGCTTCTGCATGAGGACATTAAGTTACCTCTGAAATTGCTCTAAATACCATGAAGCACAGTGCTGCAAAACCTGTTTAAGAATGGAAATCCAAATCCCGGACCATCTATCTCCTGATAGATGGTATTATCTGAGCCAGCGGGGAATTTCAGTTCTGTTACTATCAATGTGCTCTGTTGAAGTGCCTCATTTGTTCTTGCTAAGATAATGGGAAGAAGTTATATGTTTTCTTTTCTGATTCTTTTAAGTTCCTCATTTTACTTTCTTTCCATTTGAGAGGACATCTCTAGTAAACAGTCTCCACACTTTGTGAAGGTGGATAAAATTCCTTCTATGATTTCTGTGTAGCATTTCTCAGCAAAGAACGGGTTTCCTCAGTCCAAACCTTGGGGCTGCCCCTGGGAGTCCTCATTCTGATAACCATCCTCTGCTTCATTTTGTTTTCCCCAAACCATCCATTCATAGTCCATGAAAACACAAAATGTGTTGCCCCTTCTGCACCTTCTTCTCTGTTCACAGACTATTTTCAGGATTGGGACTTGCTATCCTCTTCCTTGGTAGGTGAAGGGCTTCTGAGGGCCAGGTATGTGGAGGTCCAAGAGACTGTTTAGAGCTGGATTAGCTAGATTTCCTCTAGCTCTAAACACCTCTGCCTCAAATTAGTCTACCCTAAAAATGCATCAACTGCAGTGCTGCCTTACACACAGTTTAAGAGAGGAATCTTGAAAGGAGTAGTGGTAACCACACCCTGTGCATACAGTGATCATTGAGAATCTGGAAATCGGGCTACTCAAAGAGTAGTCAAGCAAATACTCTTCTGTACCCTGCAGATCTTAAATTAAGAAGCTGACCTTCCAGCTCTTTCTGTAGGAGGAAGGGCAGTGAGCTGCCCTCCTTTGTGATTGCCTTTCAGTGGGTATTTTTTTTCATTATTGAAATGCATTTGTTTGTTTTCCAGTTTGTGTTTTTCCAGCTTCAGGTTCCTGGTTCCTGTTTTGTCGTCTCTCATAGATAAAAGCCTTGCTTTAGCAGCTCTCTTCAGTGTCGGTACTCTAAATGATGCAGCAAGAACTTGCTTGCTTTATTTTCAAATAAATTAACAGATCAGGTGTCTTTGTCTCCTTTTCTTTTGTAAGACAGGTTTCAAGAATCTTACCTTGCTGCCATCAGTTTTCCAATCTGCAAGAAGAGAGAGAGGGAATGCTAGACAGAGCTGGACATGATGGCTTGTGGTAGTCTCACTATTGCAGGATAGTGGACAATGAGGTGAAATGGGCTGGGAGGAAAGAAGATAAGGAAGCAAAACAAAAATGTAAGGGTATAGAAAGGCATGGCTGTTTTTCAGAGCGTCACTAACTCCTGCTAATGGTTCAGGTGATCATGTGGGATCTTTCAGCTCCTCAAACTTGACTTCTTCTCACAGAGGTTTAAAATATGTTCACAGTCTCTCTCTAGGACTAGTCAGGCTTATTAACTACTGCTACACATCGAGTGCCCTGTTGAGCTCCTTTGGCTTGGTTTGACCAACAACAGAAGTAGTAATTAAGAACCTTTCAGAGTCACTGATGCCTAGTGCCAAAAGGAGCTGCTACTTGGAGGTGGTGGTGGGATGGTACCAGAAAGATCCTCCCTGCCCTACCTGTGGGCTTTAATTTTCAGGCAAGTTCGAGGGAACTAACACTGGCATCCCTGCTGAGGTGCATGGGGAAATTTGTATCTGCAGAGGTATGGTCTCAGGCTTTCTGCAGCCGTAGTCAGACATCACTGACCTCAGTGTAATATTATTCTGATATTTTAATATTTTTATATTAAAAAACATAAATGAAACAAACCATAATGACTGTAGACATAGTCTGTGTGTAAAAGGGACATTTTCAGGCAGGAATACTGATGGAGTATGCTGGCAAAGTGCCCGTAGTACAGATGCATCTCGTATTAGTAAAACTGTGCTTTTGCCAGTGCAGCTTATTTTAGCTCATCTGAGCAACACAAGTTATACAGGTGAATACACATTTATGAGTCCATAAGGAGGCTTGCTTTCCAGATGAGACATCGTATGGTCTTCCACTCAGCTGACCTATATAAATAAGCAGGCAGAAATGGTAATGCAGGAATGATACTGCTTAAAAAACAGAAAATTTGAGAAATCTGGAAAAAAGTGTCTGGAAAGCTGCAGTGGCAGCCTGACACCCTGGCTGAGTCTAAATCTCAGATAGACACAGTATGTCCCTCTTGCTACTTGGTAATTATCCATCTACAACCGTGCTAGCTCTTTTTAGTCAGACATGACATTGGAGCTGTTGTTCACTGGGCCATCTGCAAGCGCTCAAAATAAGGCAGTATGCAGTATACATGAGCTTGCCCCCCCAGTACTGTTCATTTTAGGTGGCATCCTCTTGCCAGCTTCTCTGGGAAATGGCTACTTGCAGGCAGATGGCAGGAGCTGCAGGCAGATCTGTGAAGCAGACTGATGTGGGAGCCGCTAGATCTCACAGGGACAGGACACCTCTGGTCATCTGTGAGAGCTATGGTGTCCCGTTTCCTCCTGAGCTTAAAACTGTATCTCCTCTTTTTTTTTTTTTTTTTTTTTTTTTTTTTTTTTTTTTTTTTTTCTCTGTGCTTCTTCAGCACTTTTTGTTTTCCCTTTTGATGCAAAAGCGTTGTGGTGCATGTCCAGGAGCACACAGCACAGGAATGACACTTCTGCATGTGTTTTGTGTGGGCAGCACACCATAACTCCACGCTGAAGTTTTAAGGGCAGAGGACTCAGCCCTATCGCTGCTGACAGTAATAGGAGTTCCTCGGTGACTTCTCTGGTGGTGAATCTAGGCTCTAGAGTGATGGCAGGAGTCAGCTATGTACATTGTTTGAAAGCCATGAGACATCTCCAAACCCTATTGAAGCCAACACGAGTCTTTGCATTGGCTTAACAAACTTTGGATGAGGTCCCGTGTAACTGCTCCTTTAACCTGTGTGCAGGTACCTGGGTTACCTAATGAATAATCGCTGCTCAGATGTGATTCCTGGCTGTTCATATCAGAGTAAAAGTAAACGTTATCCTATTTTCATACTTAACACTGCTCCCATGCATGTGGATCAGCTTGCCTGACCTGGAGAGACAGCTTACATCAACCTGAGGAACAACCCTCCCTGGAGCCCTTCTGGACTGGTGCAGTTCTACCCTGTGTATTCCCCAGGTGCTGGCTGACTGTCCCGGCTTGACCCCAGAATAATTAATGAGTAGTTTGGCAGAGGAAGAGGGCTCGTTTACTGCCACTCAGCAGAAAACAATGACAGAGGGAATCTTTTAAGGATGTAGCTTTTTGTTTCCAGTGAGATCTGCTCTTCACATTTCTTTTCCTTCTTGCTATCGTTCTCTGAGGCTTATCCTTTTCGCTCTTCCTCAATGCTAGTCTTAATGCCACATTCCCCCCTTGCTGGTCTTCCTTTCCCTTTTATCTTCTCTCCCTGGGATAGAACTGGTTTGAGTTCCTTGTGCTTTCCTCCCTCCATCTGCGGTGGGGTACAAGTGATGCCAAATCCTGCCCCTCAGCTACTCGTTCTTCAGTTCAGTCCAGCAGAAAGACCTGGTGTGTTTTGTGTTCAAACGATGGGGAGTTATAATAAGGCAAAGATACAAAACTGCCTAGTGTGATTAAATATAAATAAGTACAATGGAGGATATATTGTTTATCTATTTATATCTCCAAGCCTTTTCTAATGCTTGGTTCTAATATTTTCAGACTGAATTTGACAGGAAGCTATCCCTCAAACTATGCTATGCTAGTATTGAGAGTTAATCACTGTAGGTCCTAGACAACATGCAGGGAAAATATGGATCTCTCTTGCTTTAAACTGTTCTGTCCTTCCATTCTGTATCCATTAACACAGATCTTAGCTTTTAAAGTGCATAGACAGTGGTATTAAATCCGTACTATTCAAGGCATGCCCTTGTTTCGTGTTTTGCACATTAGGCCACTACTGTTAGGATCAGAGTGGTTACCAGGTCACTTGGTAATTGGGGCAAAGATATTTCAAATGATCGCTATTGTATTTTTTCAGAAATTAAAATACTTAACAAAACAGGGTCGCAGGAAAAACAAACAAACAAACAAACAACAAACTGCTGTCTAATATGGTTCCTTGTATTTGAACCTGTCTGTCCTGGTTTAAGGGCTGTTCCACTGACTGAGCATTTAAAAGAATTTCTTCTCTGGTTCTCACAGTACAAACAAAGTTGGGGGATGTCTAAACTCATGGGACTTGCTTCATAATACATGTTTGTCTTCTCTTTAATATAAAAGAATCACCGTTTTCATTAATCGCACTGTTCAAAGTCATATGACATCAGGGTTTTTTCATCAGTTTGTTTCTAGTTTTATTTTGAGCAGCTGCTGA
>NW_009258383.1:4551811-4566249 GCF_000687185.1 Egretta garzetta
CCAGAAAGCGGTTTGTATCATAATCTTGAAGGATTTCAGAGCTCAGTTTGCTCGTAGATGAATTCTTATTTTCTTTGTCCTTTTTTAGCTCTGACTGCTCATAGAGCTTTGTTACACACTCATAGCAGTTCGTTGCAGATTATCAACTTCTGCCATTCTGCATTGCCTACAACACAAATTACTTCTGGAAAAAAAATAATTCATGTTGTATATATGTATGGGTGTAAGCTGTGTGGTGCATTAAACAATGAATGGCTTACAAATCTATAACCTTTTGGAATGAAACAAGAAATTTGACCTAAATCATACCCCCTAGTGTGCAGTTAGCTATTCATGTACGTAATCTGCTGCACTTGGCAAAGCCTGTGAATGTCTTATTCCTGCCTTTCACTATCTCCATAGTAGTAATAATAATACAAAAAAAAATTGTGCTGATGGGATAGGAGGGTATTGTGCTGGAGACAAAAAACAGTGATGCCATTCTCTGTTTGTACTGAAAGAGCCCGTGGGAAAACTGTCCTATTATTTCCCACAATATTTTCTTTTCCACACAAAGTTGATTAATAGCAAGAAAACAGAGGAAAGCCTGGTTTCTCAGCCTTTGCAGGCCTTTTCAAATGTATTAAAAACACCCTGTGGAAATTCAGCACTCTTCTTATCCAATGATTATAAATTACAGGGCTTTAAGGTTTTTCCCATATGTTTAAATCATACAACTCAAAAGATGATGGTAAATTATATTCTTTGGAAGGGGCTGAGATGGAAAAAAAAAGGATGCTGCAACCTTACTACTAATGTTCTCCACACCTTTCAGAGCAGCCCTTCCTTTATGTACAAAACATTTAATGGTTTTTATTGTTCATGTATCAATGAATCAGAGGACAGGGAAATAAAAAACTATAGGCAGCAACATTGACTTACAAACATATGAGTCTTTTCAAACAAAATTATAGTATAAAGCAGTATTAGTATTAGTCAATACTAGTATTGATTTTAAAGTATTTAAATAAAGATTGTGTCTCCTCAGTGTTTTTTCAGTACATTTTTAATGAAACAGCCTGAAGTTTAATTCTTAAAGTTTAATTGCAAGTTCTTCCCAAGAATGTTTCTGATCTCACTAAACTAAGTGAAAATTAGGTGTAAGTATAACTAAAGTCAGCAGCCTCCCATTTCTTGTATTATTTTTCTTAAAATACTGTATGTATCTATAAAGCAGTAAGACTGCTGTGCTTTCTCATATCATATAATGTCAATTTTTGCTAAAGGGATGACGGTATTACTCATGCCTGCATTCTCTCTTGTGATATTGCAATGATTTGTAGACTTTTTAAATTATGTACCCCTCTTAATCCTCAAGACTTTCTATTGGAACCAGTAAGCCCATACGTTTTACAGTTTCATGTGTCTAGAGACCAGACATAGAACATTTCTGATTGCCTTGTGGACCACCAGTGGTCCCATATTTTGAGAGCCACTAGTAAAAGTTGTTTTATTTTCCAAAATATCTAAGGCATTTGGTTTCTCATTTGAAGAGAACTGGTGGCATCTGACTAGTGTCCTGTGCTCAAATTCTGGACCCGAGGGCCTGGGGCAGTAAGTCATGCACTGAGGCTTCCTTCTGGAGGAGTCTGCACTCCAGAGATGCGATTGCCTCATCGTTCAGGCTGGGGACTTGTTTGCTTCTGCTCTCAGTCAGCCCATTTGCCAAAGTTTCTTCTCTGTGGAAACCAGGGCACTTGAGAGGTATGTGTGTGCGTGGGAGAGATGAGTTCACGTGCAGCCAGCCTCGCCTTGGTAGGGAGCTGTGATTGAGGTGCAGAGCATGCCCACATCTTGAACCTGGGACACACACCTGAATTCCCCAGGCTTGAAGTTCTTAGGGTGCCTGGGAAGCTCAGGTAAATCTAGACCGACAACATGGAGTAGAAAGAGAATCCCAAACTTCAATCCTCAAAAATCTCTGCTTGGCTGTCCCTTACCTCTCGAAGCACATGAAGTCTCTAAAAACCTCCTTTTTCACCTTAGAGTTCTGCTTCTGGATATATTCTTACTCTTGAACACCCAGACTCTTCAGCCAGGTTGTCCTCTGTCTCTCTTCTAGGCTGCCTCATCTAGTTTGTATTTCACGAGCCTGTCTGTCATCTGCAGCTGACGGCGTGTGCTCCTTCCTTCAGTGCACCCTGGTTTTAACGGGTCTCGCCTAAGGTAAAGGAGTCTCAGGTAACTTTTGCCTTTGCTTAAAGTGATTTTTTCCTTCATCTATGCTTTAACCACCAAGCTACTCCGCAAGTAGGCACCTTCCCAGTCTTTCCCGCTGAAGCTGCTCCACATAAGTCTACAGTATTAAAGATTCTTTGGGCGTGACAGAACATGCAGGAAAAAGAGAAAGGACTCTTCAGCGCTTTGCTTCTAGTACCCAGCAAGAAAGAGGAGTCTTGGGCGCCAGATACTAAATACAGCGTTGTATTTTAAACTAAACAGTCATTGCATATAATATAAACTGACCCTAAAGCAAAGACTAGAACTCAGGGGCCTCAGTTAGGGACTAATGTTTGCTTTCTTGCGTCTGCTTCTTCTGGTCCAATGAATCTTTGCTGAAAAGAAATGAATAGAAAATAGCTTCAATGGTTAAGAAAGCAACCTCCATTCCTCTCTTCTTTCTCACCCATTAACCTACAGCCACTCTAGGGAAGTGGGTTTCAGTCCTCTCAAGACAAAAAAAAACCCAACCCCCCCAAAAAAACAGGCCAAAACACAAACAATCACAACACACCCCCACAGCCCCCCAAACCCATGCTTTTCCCATTTGGGTAGAATACTTTAACCACAGAGAAGATAAGTAGAAGACATAGACTTCTTGCTTCTCAGTCCTCTCTCATATTCAAATTCTTTGCCATTCTTTATATGTCCTCTAAATTATGCTGTTAGACATCCGTATTTCTCATCTTGCCTTTTTATCTTAGCATATCTTTTTCCACTTATGTGGATCAGCAGGGATGATTGGCTAAGGCTAGCTCTGATCATTCGTGTTGCTTTGGTACTACAGCCAAAGAAGCCCTTGGAAGTGCAAAGGTAGTGGTGTTTCTTCCGCTTTGCTTCCTTAAAAATGATGAGAACTCCTATGAGATATTCTGCATATTTCTTACAGCCAGGGCTCTTTCCTGCTTTCTAAATCTTTAGGTGTATTGAGATGAAATCAATGTGTAATATTTTTAGCCTAATTACATCCTTACAAATATCAAGCACAAAGCAAAGCATGTTTTTGTTTTAAGAAAGAAATGATATCTGGGTAAGTCTTCCAGCAAAGCCTGCACGTCAGCAGCATAGCTTATTCTTTGATGTCTGTCTGGCAGTTATTGTAACTAGGTTAAGAAGCAGACACCAGAGCATGCATTTTTCATATTTGTGTAAGTGGCTTTAAGTATCAGTTTGCTGGCCATATAGCACGAGGGTTATCCCAGGAGGAGGGTACAGAAGTCAGAGGGGTCAGGTTTAGCCCCCATGAGGAGTGGAAGTACATGTTTTAATGTCTGAAATGTTTGCAGGATGGAGAAAATTAATCTTTGTTCCACTTCAGGAGAGACTAGCAGACATCTGAAGTGAAATTCTACGTTAGGTCTTAGTAAGTCATTAAATATATGCCTGGATGGCACTTTGGTACTGTTATGATGAACCAGATATTTTTAATAGGTTTTGAAGAAGTGGTGATATCAATGATAGCAGATATCATTTAAATCTGAGCATTATCTAAGAAGTACATACAAAAGAAATTGAAATCAGAAACATGAAATATGGGGCTCTTCTTTTTTTCCTAGATAAGTGACCTGCATCTTGAGGATTAAATTCTGTTGTCTCTGTCACATTATCCATCTCTAAGATCTTAGAATTTTATAGCTTGCATTTGGTTCTCTTTGAATGTCAGAAAACTTTTTTAAACTATCCTGCTAGGTCCTGCGGTTCCTCTCGGGAGCAAGCTGGGAAATTCAGAGAAGATAATGTAGCGCAATTAGTAAGACCAGTTAACATGTGGGGAACGTAGAGTCACAAAGGTTCAGAATCATGGTAAGTCCATTGCCAGCCATATGCAGGGCCCCATATGGAGGCCTGCATCTTACTGCAGCCAGACAGTAAAAGATAACAGAAGCTGATAGAGAGGCAACTGACCAAGAATACCCAGAAATCTTGTATTCTACAGGGTCAAAATGTTGTCAAGCATGCAACTGGGTTTTTTTTTTTTGTTAAAAACATCCACTTTTCATAACTGGGGCATGATTGCTGAGTCAGATCCTGAGGAGACACAAATCAGTACTGGCTGCATCATTGAGGATCACCTCCCAGCACCGCATCTGAGATCATCGTGCAGTTATAACTGTGCTCATTAATGCTTATTGAGGGAGAATCCAAGACACTTTAAAAGACCTATGTAAAATCTAGTTTTCTTTGGGGTGGTACATGCAGGCAGTTTGGTGCAACTCAATATAAAGGGAGGATATTTGGTGGGAGATGCACAGCAGCTTTGCTAGAGTGACCTGTTAGTATGTAGTCCTTAAATTAATTTTAATCCTAGCTGGAATTTCATGTGTTTCTTACTCATCTCCAGCGGGTTGTTGCCAGCAGCTTGTTCTCTTCAACCTTGATGGTTCTTCCATGGAGCTCTGCTTGTTGGAATTGAAAGGGTCATGGTGAATTTAAGAGGCTAAGGGGGAATGAGATGATGAGCAGGTGATGCTTCATTGCCACTGTGCCTGGTGCTAGAGGGGGCAATAATAGAGCTTTGCTTGTCTGCTGCTGCGTAGGGACCCTATAATTCTGCTGTAACTGAGTGCATTTTGTAGAAGGGCCATTATGGAAGAACAAGAGTGAAAAAAATAAATGGTATGAGATTATAAGGGGATTATAACTGAGCAATTGTGGGTACATATCTTACACCCTGGCAGCCTCAAAATAAATAGAGATGCACTGACCTGTTGCATAGCAACCAGAAGGAAGCACAGAACCACATCTCTGGATGCTCTGATTTGTAAACCTTTACAGAACAAATTACAAGACCTTTGCCCATCTGCTAGATATGTTCAGAAGCTGAAGGATAAAAATGGTACATTCCCTGAAATCTAACACTTAACAACCATATTTATTTATAGATAAATACACAGATGCAGTGTAAAAAGCCTGACTGTTTTGCCTCAAGGTTATGTTGAAAAAAATACTTAGTCTCTCCAATTTTACTTGGTGTTTCCCTGAATTCATCACACAGGAGATTCCTTAAAATACTTCAAATGCTAAGTTTTTGCAGCTGCAAATATTTGCCCGTTGTTGTGATCTTGTCAACATTGACGTGCCTATTTAGCAAAAGTAGTCATGTTATTCAGCTGAAGTCAAGTACAAATTCTGATGCATGATGAAAAGAGGTACTCATATGTTTACTTAAAAATTGCTGTCAGGAAGATGATTCTAGCCCCTCTTGCCCATTTGAAGTGTGTTTCAAACAATATTTTCAAATGAATACCATGGATTAGAATGCATTTATGCTAGGGTAACAGCTCCCTCTGGTTTCTTGCAGACCAAAGATGTTTATCTACTTTGTACAATTTCACACTTTGCATCCACATTTTACACTTGTAAAAGTCATAGGTAGATCCCCTGGGAATTTTTTCTGTTGTAAAAATGTATAGTATTCCTAACTGTAGGAAATGTGTTAGTCTGTATAAAATAGAGATAAATGTGGTACGTAATAGAAATGAATCATTTTTTCCAGTAGAAAACTCCATGTGTAATAGTTTCAATAGTAATAGTACTCCCACTCTATAAACCCATTCTTTAAAACCAAAAATCACTGAGTAATGTATTTTATTGTACAACTTCCTTTGCCTTTCGAACATTTTGCAGTTTTGGACTCAAGCAACTGGCTCTTTATGAAGGCATATGAATAATACATGTACAGCATCTACAAGCACTAGATGCTGCCTATTTATTTTAGAAAAGTATATTAATGAATCAATTATTTATAATTAGCTATATAGGATGGCTAATGCTGTATGTGACAGTACTTAATGAACCCCTTTGGTAATTGCAATGGAGATGATAATGAAAAGGACAACATAGGAAGGCACAAAACAGGAAAGACTTTGAGGCTCATGGATTGGTGAATGTAGTACTACTCTAGTGCAGCCTCCTGAATAAATGGCATGTAAAAATCCCCCAGACACCAACAAGCAATAAAATCTGGCTTTTTCTATCTCCTACCAGATCTGGAAACTTAGCATTCTTGTTAGATGAGCTCGGTGATAGCTTACAGACAAAATGCTATTCCAGGGGATATAAAGAACAGGCTTTAAGAGGAGGGAGATATTATATCTTATTTTCTTCTGCTGCTTATAAAAAGTGTGCATTGTCATAATTGTCTTTGTTTTTATTTTCTTCATTATACATTGGGCACTTCGTGCTTATTGTTTCTTATACTTAGTCCAAGCTACGTACGTGTGTTGCCACTCTTTTCTGTGCTTCTGTAACTCTGTGGTTTTATTAGTCTGGCAAGTATCAATTTATCAGTTCTGCAATTGTAGCAACCCTTTTTAGATGCCTGTGCCTGTTTCTGCTGTTATGCACTCATATAAATGGTTCCAAAAAATATCTGCTGAAATATTGTGATACTGATCACTAATAAAGACCTTGTAGCTTATTATAAAAAGTCTGTTGGCTTCTACCTATAAAAGTACTTGCATGGCTTTTAGTCCAGTTGAGGGTAAAACACTGTTGCTTGGATCTTCCATGCTTATGTGCTTCCCACTGCCACTTTAATAAAGACCTTGTAGCTTATTATAAAACTGAAATAAGTCTGTTGGCTTCTACCTATAAAAGTACTTGCATGGCTTTTAGTCCAGTTGAGGGTAAAACACTGTTGCTTGGATCTTCCATGCTTATGTGCTTCCCACTGCCACTAATGAAATGGTCGTGAGATGTTAGTACAGGTGTGATAAGCTTAGTGGAGTAGTTCTGTGGATGCTCTGTACAGCAGAGAAGTTTGTGCAGTCACCACTATTATTTTAAGATGAATGTAAACGGTCTTTCAAAGATCTTGTTTAATACACTAACAGTGTAAAAGAAACTGCTGGGAGCATATTAAGGACAGGATTCTTCTCACCCAGTCTGAGCCATTTACGATGGAGATTTCTAGAACCTAACTGATCACCCAGGGCCCTTTATCATCATTGAAGAGGAACTGATGGCTTTGGGGCATGCTTAATCTTAACTGCTTTTAGCCGTCTGCTTTAGGAAAAGTGGAATCACATCCTAGGATACCCAGGCTCTTTTGACTTCACCTGCACTGATGGTAAGGATACCTCTGCATCTATGTTGTGGGCATCCAGCTTTAGTGAGATGGTGAAATCCCAGAACACTGTCCTCAGAAGCCTCAGCTCTGTGTTTGCAGGTGGCTGTGTGGCTGCAGTCCTGATGGCTCTGGTGACCCTTTGATGTGTAAGTGGAACTGGCTGTATTTCCAAGCCTAAGAGGGGACTCTGAGGCATATTTAATGCATACGGGGGGAACTGACATCTTGAAATATAGCAACCTGCTTCATTAAAAGTCATGTCAGGAGGAGCAGGCTCCTTGCCTCAGTAGCTGAAAGAAAGGAGAATTCTCTCGGAGTATGGGGAGTGCATACGAGTGCTCTCTGTGCAAGGTGGCTTGCATCCACGTACCCTGCCGCATCTCAGGAACTTATCTTAGCACTTGGGTGTAAGCTGTTCTGGAGTGGGAGGACTCTCTCCTTCTAAAACTGTGTCACTTGACAGGAAACTGGGCCAAACAAAATAAAATTTGATCTAAGATTATGCACTTTCCTTGACAAAGGGAGCCCTAGGCTGCTACAAGAACTGTTTCTACATTCAGTGTGTTTAATCGTATGCGTTCCTTCTCCCAGACAGGCGATTTAATTGCTTCACTACAAAATGTGCTCGTTAGTTTCCCTCTGACCAATGCCTTCTCCCAGGCCATAGAAGGTTGGGTCATACGTAAGTCTTGGGCTGTCATGGTGCACCACAGAGAATGTAAAAAGCAAATCTTTTTTACTGCTTGCCTTTATCTCTCTTGGTGTGGCATACCTTTTGGCACACAGGGTGGCAATTATCAGAAATTTGTTCCCAGCAATGAATACAGAGCATTAACTCCATGGTTAATGCCAACCAGAGTGATGATACGCTTGCCTCCTTTCTCACTGCTGACTTGCTGACATCTGAGAAAGGTGGTTAAATACCCTTGGTATTCAATTTGTGCTAAAATAGTAAATAGCCAGTTTGAAGGTTGATAAGCCATGGGGTGGGCTAAGGAATGGCTATAATATATGCAGGACGAAAGTAACTTGAGATTAATTTCTTTCTATAACTCAGCTCTGACAACATTCTTTGAAGGAAACTTAATACATCATCTTTGTTGTATGTAAAATCTGTTTGGTTATAAATAGGGCAAAGTTACAATAGGATTTGATGACCCTGACTGGAGCATTGTAAAGAAGGGGCCAGGCACTAAACCGTTGATGTTTAAATCAGGGGAAAAGCTAGTTAGTGTTCCTGACATTAAGGGAACGAATTTTCAGAAAGCTGTTCATTGATATCTGACAAACAGCTTGAAAGAGATGCCAAACCCTCAGGGTTTCCGTCATGAGCCTGAAAACGCATTTACATATTTTCTGCATAGAAACAGGAGCTCACTCTCTGTTGCCAAACTGCAGAACTAAAAGGATGCAAAACCTCTATCTAGTCCAAAGGGCTCCGAGGGGGAACTTCATAATCAGAATTCAAATGTGCGCAACAGATTAGGAAAATTACTTCAAATGGGATTTCAACCGTATCTGAGAGAGACCCACAAATCCTGAGCAGATTGGTAGGCAAAATACTGCCTATACTGCCATTAAAAAGATTGTTTTCTTCTCTGGGCATTTCTCATGTAAAAAATAGCTTGCTGACGTCAACTGATCACACAGATTAACATTGATTAAGGTGCTACTGCTTAGCTTTATTGATATCAAATGCAGTTTTTCTGACAGTTTTGATTTCTCTTTTCTCAAACTGAAAACAATATCATCATGAATAGGACCAGAGTGATGGAGGATGGGCAGCTCTGCTGAAGTAAGCGCAGAGTCTGCAATGGTGAGAGCCAGACTGGTGTATCTCCTGCTGGTGGGTTTCAGCTGGGAGTTTGGCTGGCGAGTGTTAGCATCCGTGGTGTGGTCCACACACACATACAGCCACGCTGGCTCCTCTGGCATCCCTCATGCTGCTCTTATGCCTGCCATTTTCATTGGATAGTTTCCCCTTCTGATTCCACATATTATACTTTTCTTGCATTAAAGGAAAATGCTTGCAAAGACAACAAAGCATTTGGGGCCAAGACTGCATTTAATGTGCAGGTGATGTTTTGCCAGCAATATCCTCCATATCATGGACTGGCATATGCCTTTGTCATTTTGAAGAGGAAGCTGATGACTGCAGAGGAATTTATGGTGGATGGAAGTGCCATATAATTTTTAGCACATAGCTTTACTCTCTGGTCATCTACCCACCCAGGCAGTAGTGTGGGTGGGGTTCTCATTGCTATTAATGGAAGAGTTGCCATTTAAATTTCCCATGCATCAAGCAAACAATAGACTTCTGATGCGTATACATGGCACTGCCATTGATCTGATTGATTCTAGGTTGCAGTGGTGGATGTGGTCAGTGATGTGTGAATAAATAGGAAAGGCACAGTTAACTCTTTTCATGAATGTCTGTATTAGTCAGGACTGTCCTTGCAGTAAAGTGCTAATAAGAAAATCAGTATCGATACAGTTAGATGACAGCCCATCATGATGATGATGTTAGAAAAGAAATAAATGATCCATGACTTGTTATAGATTTGTGCAACACTGGTGGAGTTTTAAAACTGTAGAAAATAATTGATATTGTATGTTCTTTAAAGATCTGGCTCTATTTCTGTATGATGTGACTTTTTATCTCTCTACCCTTTATTTTGAAGGCTCACGTAACAACAGCATAGGTTGGCAGAGATTTAAAACACAAAGAACGTACATGGCTTCACATCACTGTCCTACAGAGAATTGTGTTTAAGACTAAATGGTGGGGGAGGTCTTTCAGTAGCTCAGAAGAAATGCTTTTGCCAGGTTTGTGCGATTGGAGTCAAATCAGGAATATTAGGTGTGTCTCCTGCCTTCTGGTAAGATGACCTGAGCGTGAGACTGTTGGTGGAGCAATGTGCTGCTTCGTTAAAGGGAACCCAGGTTTGCTGAGTTGCCTGGTTTTGTGCCTTGTCTGCAGCTTTTTGGGGGAATGGCCCAGGTTTCCCTGGAAAGGGTGGAGGAGATTGCTGTGCAGGATAGCCTGTGGCTCCGCACAGGGGTGAATATGTGAAGGATACTGAGGAAGAGCTGGTGGTCGGGGCGGGGGGGGAGTTGTACCCATGGACCAGGAGGGGATCCTGGGATGGCAGCCGTTCAAGGCATGTGCAGAAGCAAAAGCTACCGTGTTTCCAGTTTTTGGGAGTAAAATTGTTAGTTGTCTAAGACATATGGGGCTGTTTGGGGCAGATCTAGTTCTCGTACTTAAAACTGAAATCCATTTGTGGATCCAGGTCCTACAGTCTGACAGAACTGCTGCAATAAAAATTGTGAAACAAATATCCCGCTTTCTACAGTGTCAGTGTAGTCCAGGGCCAGCATTTATATAGAAATATATTTGTAGCCATTTTAGAAGCACTATTTTGGATATAATTAAGTATCTTTTTTTTCAGTAAGTAGGGAAAACATTTAATTCTCTTTTCACCTTGGTTTCCGTAATTTTGTTTCCAGCAGAGCCAAAATGTCAGACAAAAGCGATTTAAAAGCCGAACTTGAGCGCAAAAAGCAGCGTTTGGCTCAGATAAGAGAAGAAAAGAAACGAAAGGAGGAAGAAAGGAAGAAGAAAGAGGTAAATATGCAAAAATGCCTTTTAGATAGCTCATGCTTGCAGAGGGGGCTTGCTGAGGTTTTGACATCTCAGTATTGTGTAACCCAAGGTATCTGTCATCTGGAATGAGACCCTCAAACCCACATCAGTCTAACCTTAAAATCAAATGCTTATTTTTAGTCAAAGAAGTTGGGGTGAGGGAATTGCTTTTAAAAGCAAAGCACTGTCAGATGACAACAGTTTAGACAACATGATGTGTATGTGTGTGTGTAGAAAGAAAAATCAATTTGCCACAATGCTTTTTCCTGGGCTCTCCTTCAATGGAAAGAGAGGGGAGAGTGGGGAAAGACAGAAAGAGGGCTTACAATTTTTTCAAGCCATTACAATCTAAATATGTATTTTTGTACTCTGAAGACTAGTTTGATCACTAGCTAAGGTAAGAGATTTACAATTATTATTCTCCAGTAATGTAAAGCATAATTGCGATTGCATTTTTATCTTCTGGCATGGGTGCATCTTTCAGTTCTGTTAAAGTTTGATTGACATATTAGTTTATTTGTCCTTGACAATATGCATTAGGTTTTTCATTAAGGGATTTGTACTTCTTTTTATTCAGTCACTTAGTGGAATAGAGGTGAGAATTGACAGGGAGTGGATATTCATTTTCATGCAAAGTCAGAGAAGCATTAAGTGATTATGTTTCCTTTCCTTCAAATGTCAACACTTACCATAGTTTAAAGCACCTGTTATCCTTTACTAATAACTGGTTTCCTTTTAAACTGACACTTTAATATTGTACATGAATTTCATGGAATTACTGTGGAAATGTGATGTGATCCAAGAAATCAGCGTTCCAGTTTTGGCTGTCTTTTTAATCTTTTTTCATGTGAGCCATTTTTGTGCAATTACCAGCATCCCCCCCAGGGAGGCTCCTGGAGCCACTAGGGGAGTCCTCTGTAAGCAGAACTTTCAATGTTAACATTTGCAGTGTTCATTACTAGCCTGTTAATGAATTAGAGGGAAGGGAGCCAAGCTAATGGCTCGAGGAAGCTATTAAGCCCTTTCCTTTGTCCCCCACCTCTGATTTTATGCCTCGTGGAGATCTTGTGGTCGTTGGAACTTTCTGGTGGCCCCAATAGCCAGATCCAGCTTGGGACACCCCGCTCTACAGATTACGCTGCCATGCCTAACAGTAGCACCGTAAATGGGATGCACTGGTACGCCTGATGGCCTCCAGGAGTGAAGTCTAACATTCATTTAGTTGCTCAGCCACATACACTGGCGCAGAAGAGTTGTCTACAACCCTACGTACTGTGAGAGACTTCAGGCTGGCTCATGGGAAGAGCTGAGCACAGGAATATGCTTGAACTTTGTCATTGTCTGTAAAAGCAATGTTCTTCTGCATCCTGGCCATGCCCAACCAGGAGAACGTGGGGATGCTTCTGAACTTCAAGGTTTTCTGTTGTGCCTGCACCAAAATCAACACCAGGCCGAGGCACTGTGTGAGTCCCCTGTGCCCCACACTCTGCTTTCAGCAGAAAGGAAAAGTCTCCGCGTGGAGGTTAGAATAGGACCAGTCGAAGCAACCTGAGGATCAAAAGTACAGAAGCAGATGCCACCAGATGTTCTTTTATAAGAACTATGCTGGGATTGCTGTATTTAAGACATGATAAAATGGTAGGCACGACCACTTGCATTTTGTTTCACTTGCATTATTCGTTACTGCGCTGGGCTACAAAGTGGGACATGGGTTCAGTTCCCTCATCTGCTTGGGAGAAGGGCTGCAAGCCTGTTTCTTTCAATGGAGTGCTCTAACTACTGGGCTGAGGTATCAGTGTTTTCCTTCCACCTTACTAAACCGGAGAATGATGAGCCAAATGTAAGGGATTCTGGCTGATGCAGGTGTTGCTCCTCCTGTTTCTAGATCCCAGTAGGCCAGAGGGAGAGGAGGCTAATGTGTGGGAGCTCCAAGGAGATAAAGATATTTAAGCCAAGAGGGAGGGGTCTTGTGGACCATTAGTTTCGGCTGTTAGTGCCCAGGGCTGCCAAAATCCTATTTTAGACACGTTAGTCCTTTCCTTTGCTCCTGTTAGATGTTGGCAGCGGTTGGACTTAATGATCTTAAAGGTCTTTTCTAACCTAAATGATTCTGTGACATTTATGAGAAGGTATTTTTATTGCCAACAAGTGCTTGGGACCAAATGTAGGCTCTTAAACCACATCACTGAAGTCCAATGGAATTTTATTTCTTGATCCTTGAGTAAGTAGAAAGGAACCATTTTTATTCAGGGTAATGATACCTGTTATTCTATGGTCAGCTTTTATATTAACTGTATAAGTTGCATCTGATGAGTGAGAGGCATAGGATGTCCATCAGAGTACTGTAAAAATCCTTGCAAATATACTTGCAAAGATAATTTTTCTCATGCATTCAGGGAAAAATATTGTTACTGATATATGGAGTATAAATTATCTGAGTTATAAATTATCTAAACATATCTAAGTAAATTTCAAAGTGTATCTAAGCAGTGGTGCATGTAAATATTTTCCATGCACTTAGTTGATAGAGCTGATATATGTGGATGAAACTTTTCTGTTTTGTCTTGTTTTAACTCAGGCTGATCTACAGCAAAAGAAGGAGCCAGCTCAGGAAGATTCTGACCTAGACCGCAAAAGAAGAGAGACAGAAGCTTTGTTACAGAGCATTGGTATATCCCCAGAACCACCTCTAGGTATTTAAGAGAAGCACACTGTAAAGCATTCAGCTCTGCTGCAAGGAATGCATTCTTCCTATTAAAGCATGCTTGGCTTTTTTGATTTTTGGCTGTTAGTGAAGTGAACTCTTCTGTTTGAATGCCTGCCATACCATTCACATATACCAGCTCATGGCATTTTGAGTACTTGTCATTGCCAAAAACATCTGTTACATTTCTCCAAGATTTTTTTTGTGAACGTAATGCAGGTTGGTTTTGCATACCAGCAGTGATTTCTTTTCTGATGGACTGTTTTATCTTCTCTCACGTCTATCTGATGACCCATAAAATAATATTATGTATACTGTACTTCGTTAGCCCCAAGTTTTGTTTCAAAAATTCAGATTAAGCATTTGCTAAGGAAGGAGGAGCACAGTCATGTGGGAACTCCCACTGATTTTCTTCTAAAACCAAGCAAAACTGGAGAGGGGAAATAAAAAGACAAATCACAACTAGCAAAAAGCTTATCATTAGATGATTAGTGTAGATTTTAGATCTGGTTTCGTGTGCTCGACCTCTTTTTTGGTTTCAGTGTTTCAGTTCTAGAATCTAAAGTCCTCAGTTGAAAAATGCATGTGGCAAAGTTTATAGTATCTGAAAATTGGTTACCTTTTTAAGTTCTGTCTCACTTATCGGGTGTCTGTAAAGTGAGAAATTTCCTTCCTTCCTTCCTTCCTTCCTTCCTTCCTTCCTTCCTTCCTTCCTTCCTTCCTTCCTTCCTTCCTTCCTTCCTTCCTTCCTTCCTTCC
>NW_009258383.1:4566642-4620467 GCF_000687185.1 Egretta garzetta
CCTCCCTCCCTCCCTCCCTCCCTCCCTTCCTGTGCTTTCTTCTCTCTTGAATCCAGAATCACTGTCTCTATTTTAGCTGAACAACTGGCACCTCTGGAGGTACCAAGCCTTGTCATTAAATTCATTGGAGCTAAATCTAGGATTTTATGCCTAGGTATTCTTGCCTGTAATATTTAGGAAAAACTCAAAATTTGACAAAATACTGAAGCCTTTATTCAGGAAAGCACCTTAACAGATGCTTGGGTGCATATGCAAGTAAGATTGTGACATTCTGAATTGGGATTTCAATTCGTAACTTGCATCAACCAACATTTATTGAAAAAGGTTACTATTTTTATAAGTCATGATATAGCGACTGAAGCTTTTAAATACCACTTCTCAGAAGAATTGTCTGACAAGTAATGATTAGGTTGTTTCTATGTATCATAAAATATGTTTTGTAAATTATATCATGATTTTATAAAACCAGATACATTTTTTGTGTTCTAGCATTTAAAACCTATCATTTTATCTATCTATATATTTATCTAAAAATGAGGATATATTTCCTTATTTTATTAACTAAACGCATATATTTGTGTTGCAAATTGTCAGTTATCTTAATTATTTCGTGTTTGATACTACCAAAAGAGCATGAAAATTCACATATAAGAGGATTTGTTTTAGTTAAACAATAGTATTTTGTCCTCTTTCATTCCCTGTATATACACTCACAATTAACATACAAAGGAGACTTTAATTCTGCTTTCACACACGCATATGACACCCAGGTCCCACTGTGAATATGGAATGCATAAACAGCCACGACATACCTGTAACCTGCCAAAGGGCTGTCACGAAAATGAATTCACTTTTCGTGCTGCAGTCATTTCTGTGACAGTCTCTAGTGAGAATCTGCATGAAATGTTTGACCACATGGAAAATCCAAATCTCTTGACAGGTCTGTCATTATACATTATAGAGCATAACAAAATAGTTTAAAGTTTTACTCCATTAAATCTAAAAAGGAAATGCACATGATTTAAACCAAATGGGAAACTTCACTCTTGTATTAAAACCCCCTTTTTGTGTTTTATTCAGTGTGGCTGTTTTGAAGAATACTTGCATTAAATATTGACTGGAGCCATCTCTGCATTTTAAATATTTTTGAGAAACCATTTTAAAAGAAATCAGGATATTTTTACTTTTTTATTTATTATTTCCTTGCTGAAGAGCTTTAACTCGGGCTGACCTTGAGCTATGAACTTCCTTTCCTGTTTCAGGAAACAAAACTGCCTTTGCATGAAATATGCTTCAAAAGCCCTGGCAAGCCAAAGAGAAAATCATTGCTAGAACTTGGGCAAATAGCATCTGAACCAAGGGAAAACTTTCCTTGAGTGTTGAAATCATGTCCCACCCAAAATGGAAATTTTATATGACCTAAATGACTTAAGAAAACATGATCGCTGAGCAAACTAATATGTATTCTCACCACCTTTGGGAAATGATTTTAACTTAGCTGGATTTCCTAATTTAGCTTTTATTTTTGATGTCATATCCACACTGCAGCCTTAAACCATATCTAATGGACACTGGCTTTTGATTTAAATTCAAGACTTGAATAGTATGCTTGTTCTATTGCCTACTTGACTTTACCAGAAGAGTTCACTTAGTTTTTTGACAAGACAAGCCCCTGATATTTCTTCATACTTTTAACATCTCTTGCAAGTCAACTTTAAACTCTACCCAAGAAACCAAGTGCCATTTTATTGCCACAGGTATCTCCTCTATTGATTAGCTGTAGATTCCTATTGGGCTTTCAGTCCTGTCTAAATTCATGTCAGTTTTAACACTTCCAAAAGACTTAAAATTCACTTGACTCTCTTCCTTTTCTTTTTCTTTCCTTCCTTATTTGCTTTCACCATTTCAAACTCTCCTACTCACTCATCCACTATCATTTTGGTCCATTGGTTTTGATTTGTCTGACACTGCTCTTCATCAGTGCAGTCGCTGCATGTGTTAACATGGGATACCTGTTATTTTCATTATTTAGTCCCAACCCCTATGTCTCCCTCTTCGAAATCAGTGAGCACACCCAGTGACGCAGGCAGCCAGGACTCGGGAGATCTGGGACCCATAGGAAGGTAAGACACAGAGTTGATAGCGATGAATAAATGTGGGGTTTTTTCCACTTTGCTCTTACTTTCCCATTTTTACCTTTGCTTCTGTGAATAAGAATGTGTTGTATCTAATGTGTACTTTTGTTTCTGCATTTTCCACTGTGTGTTACCATCCAGTAAGAGTGGTCTCAGACGTGAGGTAAATAAACGCATGCAGGGTGGTGGGGTGTGTGTAGGGCATGGGCACAAGAGCAACCTTATCTTTGTTCATATGGCTGAAACAGGAAATGAAGTGCCAATCCCAAAATAATTTCTACACTGGAACAGAAAAGAAAGGAGGACGCTGCTGGTAAAGGAACATATGTTCAAGTAAGAAGAGGTCCAAGCAACTATACTGTATATTTTGAGAAATGTAAAACACAGGTCCTAATAGCTCTTTTTGTATCAAACATAAAGCTGAGCTGCCAGCTCATCCAAATCTGTGAGCCAAGACATTGCTAATCACTTGAAAACACAGTGATTGCCCTCTGCAGTTAACAGTTGTCAGGAGTAGACACCATACCTCTACAGACATCAGCGCTAATGTCTCAGGGCTTCAGGTCACCAGATTTCATACCGCACCAGCCTTCTGCTTAGAAAACTCACACCTCTGTAAGCTGAAATTATTTTGTGTCCCCCCTTCAGCCGGATGCAGACACCGTCCCTTGCAACATGGAAGTTGCACAGCTGCTGCTGAATCTGCTCAGCCATTCTCTCAGGTCTACCCTCTAGAAGAAATGGAGGTTGTTAAGTAGAAAAGCCTTAAGATATTGAAGTTCAAAACATAGAAAACAGTGAAATGCTGAATTCATAAATAAATGCAGTAGACTTCAACAAATCAAAGTACTTTGAGCAGAACAAAAATTGTTTTTCAGCAAAGTATAGCCTGCTGTTCAGGATAAAGCTGTTTCCCACAGTCCTACATGAAGCTACGACAACGCTGGCTGGAGGCTTCTGAATTCCTGGTTTTCTTCTGAACCTTAATGCTGTAACTTTTTTACTGTTAAGGTAGTGAAATGCCCTTGGAAGAATTTATTTTACTGTGACGTATGCTAGCATGCTGTCAGCAGCGAGCAGTGAAAGCACATGACCACGTGTCCATACAGAGGAGAACAGAGTTTGTCCTCTTCTTCACAGCTCACAATGTACTGCCTTGCGGGCTTTTGTTGTGGATCCATTTTCTGGCTTCTTGTGGCCATGCTAGGAATTCAGTGGGAATCCCAAGACTGTGTTTGTAGTCCCCCAGCTTGCTTGCCATCCTCTCTGGTATTGAAAGGGCTGTGTTGTGTGCCAGGAAGGCTGAGGGTGTTTGCCTGCAGTGATTGGTTTGTGGTAATGGAAATTCGATAATGTCTGGTCCTGGCCCTGGGGAATCTCTGTAATCTGTGGGTAGTACTGGGTGACAATTAGCTTGTCACTGGGTGCAGGTAGATGTGCTCAGTGTGTGATTGTGGGAATGAGTACACTCAAGCGTGCATATGTGATAGAGCAGTCAAACTTGGAGAGGAAGTTGTTGGTAGACCTCTCATTGCGATGGGTAAACAGGATGAAACCACCACAGCTGTTTTCTCCCTGAGATGCCTAGACCGTACTTCTGACTTATTTTGACTACTGCATATATGAATGCCTGTTTATCTGTACAAGCAAGGTTACTCTGCTTCCTTTTAATGTATCCTTCCATGTCGCTCTCTGTCGTAGAGGGCGCTTTCCCTGGATTCCCTTTCATGCCGTTGTGCCTGGAAAATCTTCCCCTTTTCGCCATTCTGCTCCAAATTTGCTGTACAATGGTAGGCTGAGCACAGGCGTTAGAGGAGAGCAGATTAATTCCAAAGCTGCTCATGCCCCAGTCTCAGAGATAACGGCTTGTCTGTCATTGCTGCTAACACTGCTGCAGAAATAATGAGCTCGCACAGGCTGGCAGAAATCCTGTATGCAGTCTGATTACTCTTTGCTGAAGTGTTTTCCAGAGGAAGATATAGATATTAAAAAAAAAAGCTGTGAGTCATAGATTTTGGTTTACTACAGGAGAGAGGCCTTGTTGAAAGCTTTGAAGAAAGCAAGAGATCCTCATACATTCCCATCTGAGGCAGCAGTTTCCGATGCAGAACTAGGTTGGGTTCATACTCTGTGAGTTGTTGGCACTTCTGGTAGTTATCAGGCAATGTATCAATCTTAATATTGCCAAGTATATCTGAGGTATGTTTTGATTAACAAGCACCTGTGATTTCATACAGAACAGTGAATGTAGTTTAGCCAGAAAGTCAGGTTTATGACATCCACTTTTTGGGACGGACAACTGATAAATTGGAGAGCGTTTGGACAGTGTTAAGTAGTTGTTATCCTGAAACCACAGACCTCACCTACCTTACTTTGCAAGACGAAAACTAACTGGTTTCTTGCTCACCAGGTGTAATAGTTATATGGGGAGCAAAAGGGCCCCAGCAGGCGATGTGTAAGAGCAGCAAATTGTTTGGTGTTGAGGCTGGACAAATAAAAAACCAGAAAAACTTCATAAAAATTTAATGGCAAGACAGGTTAATCACCGTAAAAGCAATTTACCTAAAGACTGTCACTGGACGTTTCTCATTCAGGATAATGTGCCTGCCCAACAGGCAGATAACGGGTCAAACAATAATTCCTTCAGAGAAGTTGTACAGCTTTTTTGTTGCATGGTCACCATGGTCCCTTCTGCCATACGATCTCCAGACTAGTAGTGCTGCTATCCTGCAGGACCATGGTCCGTTATCTCCAGCCCAATAGCTAGAGCAATGCTGTCTTATCCCTGATGCCATTGAGCTTGTTAGGAGAAGGTGTGGGGCAGACTCTGTAATAGCACTAAATTATGGAACCATTTCTGTCCTGTGCAGCCCAGGTTTTTATGGGTTTTTGTGCTGCTTGGCCTTTAGTACCATGTTGCTATTTGTCATAGCCTTTTCACTAGGGATAACACTAGGTTTGGGGAGCGTTCCAGCTTCCCCCTGAGCCATGACAGCAACAGTAAGAATGAGCAGATGTTAGATGAACAACGATGCTAGAAACTATTGACAGTTTTCTTTGAGTGTTTTCAGTTGGACAGGAGAGCCAACTTTTTTATTTGGTGGTCTTGGCGATCAATTCTGGGCAGGCAGAGTCTGGAAGATTTTACCATCACTGTGTGCTTAAGTAGTAGGTTGATTATGTGCTGCTCTTCGTTATCAGTCTGCTCTGAAGAATTCATTACTCTGTTGTTGCACAGAGGGCACCTTGCCTGTCTCCCCATTGCTTTGCACACCCCACTTCACTTTTCTGATGGCAGCGTTGCTTGTACTACGCAGATAGAAGAGGAAAATGGCAGCACAGCCTGAACAGATACCTGTCTCTGTGTACCTGGGTTATTGGTTCACTGGGCTTTCTCTTATGATGTATTCAGATGTGACTCATTTTCCACAAGACAGTGTTGCAGGATGCCTTGAAGATCCTCCTTCGAACAGAGTGTGCTTGGCTCTTTCAGGGTAAGAGACATTGATGCCCAGTGTCCTATTGCTGATGGTCAGCTTATTACAGACATGCCCATCTGAAACATAGATTTCAGCTGACTAGATTTGAGTAAATGTTGTGAAGAAAGGGGCTGAGTTAAAGGCATTTGCTGAGAGCTTCTGTGTTGTAATATGGTGTGAAACACAAATTTGCCTCTTCAAGACTATCAATATGGAGCTTCTTCATCATAACCGTATGCATCTCAGCCCTCCCTAGTAGATACTCTTGAGTTTTTGCTACGTTAGTGTGGCAGAGAGGCCGCTGGCTATCGTAGTACAACTGTCACGAAACTGTGCCCATAGGGAGGCATGTTTGACTACTCAACATACCTTAGACATTGATAAATCTCATCTCAGCACGCACACCTATGGACAGCATGTTTGTGTCGACTGGGAGAGTACACAAGGACAGGGAGCCAGGCAGTGCAATACCAGGTCTTGTGGGCTGAGCCAGCTCTCTGGAAAAGCCCCAGTGTCCTGTCACAGGTAGAGCCAGAGCACTAGGCTTGGTCTGCGCTTTGAGTCCCAGCTCAACATAAGTTAGCAGAAATATATCCGTGCTGGAAGGATGCGCTCCTGTGGCTGGGGAGCTCTCGTCCTAATAACTAGCCTGCATTGGTGTGTATTCATGTATGACCCACAGGCTGGCTGGCTCTTCACCCTGGCATGTTGCACGCTTGGAGGAGTTGCATTTGTGGACCAAGGTGTGATTTATCTGCGTGGCCCATTTTTCCCCTGTGTTCCTCACCACTCCCGTATGTTCCCAGCTGGCATCATTACCCTGCAATGGCAGGTTTGCACAGCAGCACCCCATTTATTGTTGGGCTGGGCTCTGTGTGTGTGTGCGTGCAGTGAAGTCCCGTGCATGCAGCACTTCCCTCTGTGCACTTTGTACTGGAACATGAGAATCCCATTAGGCTGCATATAAGGTTTCCCACCTTCCATCTGCTGAGTAAACTGCACCAGGCTCAGCTGTCTTGGACCTGTAAAGGTTAATGGTTGCCTTTCTTTCTGGAACAGCTTCCTCTGTGCTCTTTTACTTTCTGACTTGCATATTTTGCTGCCCGTACGTTTAGATACCTGATTATTTTGTGGGCTCCCATAAACACGAAGATGATAGGAAGCGTTCTTCATCTTCTGGTAGCTTCTTTGGGAGGATGCTTACTTCAGTGTGGTGTTTTATCTGCTGTAAAATAATGCAAGGTGGATTATTTTGTACTGTTTCTCTCACAGTCCATTGGTTTTGGTGAGCTTGTCTGGCTACAGCTACTCATTCTATAATTATTGTTCCTTCTTGGATTAGGGCATTACATAATAATTAGTTTAAATGGTTCTTACCTGAATTATGTTGTTGTTCCATTGGTAGCACAGTTTTGAGATGTGTTTGATGCACTGAAATCAGTTAGCTTCCTTCAGTGTGTGAAGTGTACTTGCAGTAAAGCAGGGGTAGTCCTTATGTAGATGAAACTGTAAATACTTAATGAAAGTCCCAGTGAGAATGAGTTTGAGCATAGCATTAGGTAGCAAAGAAAAAAATAAAGGGAAATCAGGCTTCTCAAAGAGGTTTTGTAGCAGTAATATGCCCTAGAAGTTAGACCACTCTCGAATCCTGATTGTCTCATCATCACTACAGTTTTTTATCTCTAGATAAAATACAGTATATGAGCAATCCTAGAAGTAGAACAGCTGGCTGTAATACTGGAGGACTTTCCTCTGAGGAGCAATAGCACCTTTGGCTTTGGCCGTTGGCGTAATTTTTAGTCCACTATGCCAGTTCATCTTGCAGTTACTGTGACCTCTGAATGCGTTCCCAGTTGTACTCTGGAGAACATAGCAGCAGCTGTCACATTAGGTTGGATGTCCTCACTGATGGAGAGTCAAGAGCATGTCGTCTTCTCTCTTGTTCCATTTTCAAGTTTGCTGACCAATATTAGTCTGCATTCATGTATGTTTTCATCAGATGTGATTCTGAGTTGCTTCCATCTACCACTTTGGGCCATTTGGGTATAAAAAGAAATACCCTAGGACATCTTTTATTTCACTGTGTTGATGTCCACCCTCAGTTTGTATTGGCCTGCTGCAGGGAGAAACAAATGCAATTCCAGTCTTTTTTTCTCTGCAGCATATTATTTACTCGATTTTGTATATTTATTAGGTGTTTTGCTTTATAATGCAATATCTAAACACACACGAGACTTGTGTTAATCACACATTGTTTCATGTCTGACTCTCAAACACAGACGTTTCTTGCTTCTCAGATATACAAGCAAAAGGAAGGAGGTAGCTCTGGAGCATCTGGACACCAAGGGAGTCAGAGTGTGTCATTACTGTATTTGCCGTTTTACAATTTTGTATTTAATCTTGCTCATTGTCAGTCAAGTTTTTTTTAAAAAAAAAAGGTATCTCTAGTTAAGAAGTGTGTTCTTGCCACATAATATTTAAAAGCACAAAGATTTTTTTTGCTGATCTCTTATGAGTGTATCTAAATGGTCTTCAGGTTCTGTATGCTTTTTAGGCTTTTTGCCTGAAAAATCAGACTTGGCAACTCAGCTTTTATTTTCACTGTTTTATTTTTAAACATCTCCTTACCTAGTACAGTAACGTAACACGTTGACAAGCTGAAGAAAGGGTATCAGAATGCCATTCTCCCTTTTAAATGTCTGCTGTGGTGTTTAATTAGACAGATAAAGAAGGCAAAAGAAGAAGGTGGATCCTGGTCTCTATTTCATTGATATGGGAGGTTGCATTATTATGGTAGATCATCTTTTACAGCCCATGCAGCCTATTTCCTATCTATCTTGTCTTTAGTTATAGAAAGCACCTCTTGCAGACATTAACAAAACCATGTTTCTGAAAGATCTGCTAAAACCACTGCTATAACCGTACCACCTAGGGCTGAGCTACTTTATCATTAAGTAAATGCATTTGACAGGTTCTGTGCAGGGATGCTGTTCCATCATTGCTGCTCAGCTTTGCATTACCAGCAATTCGTGTTACCACGTTCACAAGTGATAGAGATCCTTCTTCAGCTGGGACCAGTACAAGTGAGCCTGCAGCAGCCATAACAGTTATTAGTAGGAGATTTTTTTGTGTGTGTGTGTTTTTTTAAGATCAGTTTATATGTACAAAATGGCTTTAAATGGCTGTTTCATTGGCACACGTATTTCATAAATGGGCTGAGCCAAAGGGAAGCACGGAACAATGTAAAGACTCTGAGGGAGCTACAGGAAAGACCGAGGGGAAATAACTACTTTATGGTGTTTTATTCAGAAAAAGGAGGATCGTAACCCTAGGGACCGTTGTGTAGTGCAGATGTGAGTCTTTCACAGTGGAGAGTCAAGAAAAATGTTTGCTTGGTGGCTAGAGGCACATGGGTTAACCTGTGGGATGCTGGTGTTGCCATGAGTTTTGGTGGCTTTGGGTTTGGTATGGGATGTTTGCCATTACATGGTAAGGCAGAAGTACACATCCCAGCTGTTAAATTTTTTCCCGTATAATTTACTATGACACCATCATCAGGATCTCTTGGCACACATGTTTTATCTCCCAGTTTCCAACACTGTTAGAGGCCAAATCGTGCCTTAATCCTTTGTGACCTGAACCGTGCTGGCATCTGTGAAGGAGTGACGGTGTCGGCCTCCTCTCCTTCCCTGGGGGGACCCTGGCTGTCTCAGCTACCTTCGCCCTGGGAACTCTGCTGCTTTTTAAAGCGATGCTGCAAATCTCTCACGCTTCCCACCCCTGCCCGTTTACAGGAGGGTAACAGGGCTGGCCAGTCCTCCTTCCACAAGCATGGGCTGCTCAGGATGAGTGGCTGCGCTGGGCTGCTTGCACACATCACGGCTTGCCCTGTATTGGTTAGTGTCCGAGGCTGGAGGAAGGCAGGTTTCTTGCAGTCTTTTCCCTCCTTTTGTCCCTGCACAAGAAGAACCGCAATCCTTCTCCTTTATAATGAATGTATATTTAGCCCTAGATATCTGGAGCCTCTCCCTGCTAATTTTTTTTTTTTTAGCCTGTAAACATAAGCAGACACCTTAGGGACTGATACTTGGCAGTTCCTTTCAAGTGTCTGCATATCTGACCTAGAAAGTAGGGAGTGTTTTTCAGTGCATGCCAGATACAAAGTCAGAATGGTCCATATTAATTAGAATCATCTGCAATCCTTTTAGCATGTGAGCCTGTGGCATCATTAAGGATTTTCATGCTTTCATTCCTAAAGGATGGATAGAGTTCAGTCCTCCAGATCTTTGATTATTTTTCTCATTAGCAAGCATCTCCATGCTATAAATTAAAGGAGAAGGAAAGATTGCCATTCCCAGGGTGCTTCATAAAATGCCTTGGAAACCTGAGCCTCAGCTGCATCCAGAAGAAAACAATATTAATGTATAAAGCCCCACTTAACCATTTAGGTTATCAGCCCAGCTGTAGTTACTCCTCTGTAGTTATTTCCAGGCATATCATGCATATATTTAGTCAGACAATCAGATGATTTTAGGCACTAAAACACTAATCCTCTTAAACCAAAACAACTTACTTGCTAAGGCCAGCTCAGCTTAATCAGTTCTCTTGCACAGAATTTCATCTTGATTTAATTAAATTGTGAGATCACCTCCTATGTTAAACTGTTTAACATAGTTAAATGGGTACAGTTTGTGCATCTAGCTGTTTTCTCCTTCACTAGCCTATTAAAAAGCCCCTCAGAAAATCCCCATTCACAATTTTATGTTTGATCTGGAAAAATAAAAAGAGGCTCTAAGTAACTATTTCAGTTACTCAGTTTTTAGGAATTATCTTCAAATCTGTAAATGGGAAATGCTGCCACTGGAAAGATATTGGTAAACCTCCAGATCTTTTTTTTTCTTTTTTTTTTTTTTTGTCAAGGAGTTCTGAAACAGTCTAAGCATCCCATATTAAATTTTTCATAAGCAGAACATTTTGGGTTTCTGTTTAAAACTGATTTTGATTCAGAAATTTTAGTTAAACTTACTTACTTTAAAAATTCAAAACCAGAATATAATTTCTGAGCTGGTCTATTAAAAGTCAGATAATTGGGTCATGAAAGCTTTTGACATTTTGACTGTTGATGTGAAAAATTTTTGATAATTCTCATACAGTGACCTCTTATTTCAACCTAGTTGTAGCAAAAATCTCATCCCCTTCTGGAATGATTTTGCTGTTTCTAGCACAAAATAAATTGTATAAAGAAAGGGAAACACCAAATCTTCTTCCAGCTAGTAGTTACTGGATTTTTGCACTGAAGCAAAAATGAAAATTTGCTGAAATCTTTCAACTTCTTCTTCAGCTGAATAATACCAGACCTAATAATTGTAGGTTCTAGCCTTCGTGTTACCTCTTTGACTCCTCTGAAAGGCTGCGGATTGTCTGTCCTAGATTTGACTGACAAATGTAGCTTTGTCTTTTATGTGATTGTATCCAAAGCCCCGTGAAGTTTATGAGAAAACTTTCCTTCTGTGCGTATCCATGGACTCTAGATCAAAGTGTCCTAACGTGAGTACTGTGGTTCCTTTAAAGCATCTGCAGGAGCTGATAACATGTAAAACTTTTCCTGCCGAGTTTGTTCTTTACATTTGCGATCATTTGAGTTCTATTTTGTCATATAGACTTATCTTGGTATAAAAAACAAGTTGAAAATATTGTTTTAAAAAAGAATTTTCAGGGTTTGCTGCAAGAACAAAGCAACTCATGTCTTCCCTCTCCTGAACGTGTTTTTTATTACTGCACTTTCAAAATGACTGTTCATGCTACCCAGCACTTACAGTAAATCTGTGTCAGTTCACAGGCTCCGCAGAAGCTTCTAACTATTTGACCTTCTGTCCTCGCAGATCCAGCCTGCCGCTCACAGTGACCCTCTTGGCATAAATTTGCAGACTAAGATTTCTGTAGCTATAGCATAGAAATCGTGAGAATGGCAAGGTTCACTACATTGCCAGGAGACAATGTATGAATCAAAGGACAAACGTTAAATATCTCAAATGAGTTCAGCAGATTGGATGAAGCTAACTACTGATTTAATTAGTGGAATTCTGTGAAATGGGAATCAGCAAGGCGTTGGTCCTGTGATATGTCCTTACAGTTAAAGGCATGCCAGTATTGTTCATTCCGATTTAAACGTCAAGAAGATTTTGAAAATCATTAAATACATTCAGCAGCATAGCCTTGATTTAAAAATAATTTTGAAATATGCATGTGTTTTAAGTATTATTTTTCCATGATTTATTATAAATATACCTTAAAAAAAAAAAAAGAGAGAGTATTTTAAACTCATGCCCTTCTGAGAAGGGCTGTTATGGTTGCCAGGCAGCTGAAGGAGAGTGTTCTGCACTCAGGGAGGTCACAGTTGCTCTTTTTATTGGGGAAGACTGGAAGTCAGAGGCGTCAGCCTGCTTGGAAGTGTAAATGCAAACGCAAGTATCTGGCTGTGCTCCAACAGTGGTGCCAATGTATATTTTATTTTATGATTAACAGCCCAGCTCCGAACACAAGAACCCGTGGTGGTGTCAGAGCATACGACTCTGCAAGCATCCACAAGTGTCTTGTTGAGAGGCACAAATCCTCCCTAACCGCTGATAACCATCTTGCTTATAATGTGCTTCAGAAAACAAGTAGCACAAGGAAGGTATTTTCCTTTTGCCAATCCTTTCAAAGTGGAACAGATCTGCAAACCAGAGCACAGATGGCAGCAGAATAGTGGCTTAAATGCAAAGCATCAATTGAGGCAAGCGGTACTTTTCCATCTCTGAGTAGTAGCTTTGACTCTTCTTTTTCTTGATGTATTTTGTTGTGGAGACACACTTTAAATGTAGAAAAAACATCAGAAAGTAAAAATTATAGTGGAGAAAATTAAGATTATAAAAATCTAGAATGAAAGGAATAAAATCAAACAGCTTATCTCGACACATATATATTTTTAAAACATCTGCAGCAATTTCTCACCAACAGTTTCTTAGTTCAGGTTTTCTGATTAATCAACAGTAAAGAAGGAGCTTTGGAGAAACTGATGCAACAAAGTAGGTAGAACTCTTTAAAATTTTATAGTTGGGTAATTATGCAGCCTTAAATTAATTCTGGAAATATTCAGACCTTCAAAAAAGAAGTGTAGATACGTGACAGATTACATATTGAAATTGCCGATAATACTGGATTGTAGTTTGGTGACAACAGTCGTTATCGTATTGAAAAAAGGTATTCAAATGCATCTTAAGCGTTGTATTCCACTGGTGATTTCAAAATAGTTCTCATATCTCACAGTTGTTGCATCCAGTGTTTCTAGGAATAGATGAGTTGAGTGGAACCCGTTTTTCAGTATATCATCCATGTGCAGGTGCACAATTCTTCATGTAAGCAATTCTGAATCTTTTGGAAATTATAATCCAGGCCTACATTTTAAGCATGGGGCTCCTCTTTGCATCCAAGTAAAAAACAAGAATCCTGTTGTTCTTGGCAATTTGGGCCTTTTGGGTTTGCTCTTTTTTCCCTAATGAACTTCTTTTGCTAGTTGCATTTGAAGTTAGAATAGAAGAAAGCAAGAAGCAGACTGAGCCTTGCAGGCTTTCAAGTAGCTCTTCTGTCAGTGCAGAGAGCCCCTTGGCTCTTCATCAGGTGCCAGCAGGGACGTGAAAGGGAGAGCGCAGAATCACACAGCCAAGAGTGGCTGAGGTGGGACAGCACCTCTGGAGACCATCTAGTCGACCCCCCCTGCGCAGAGCACAGTCACCTAGAGCAGGTTGCTCAGTCTGCATCCAGTTGGGTTCTGAGTCTCTGAAAGGATGGAGACTCCACAAACTCCCTGGCCAACCTGTTCCGGTGTTTGACCACCCTCACAGTAATGAATTTTTTTCTTATGTTTAAGTGGCATTTCCTTTTCTCAGTTTGTGTCTATTGCCTCTTGCCCTATCCCTGGGCACTACCAAGAGGAGTCTGGCTCCATCTTCTTTACTCACCCTCCCAAGTCACCTACCCAAGATAGTTGGGCTGTTCTCCCCAAATTCCCCCCAACCTCTGAAACCTACTCACAGTTGGAGTCTGCTGCATGGAGCCATCTCCTGTCTTTCTGTTCCTATGCAGAGAGCCCATGGTGACATATTTCACTGTTGGAGCGTTTCATTTAGTTGCCTAAAGGTAGTAAAATACCCATTGTAATGTCAAGACCCCCTGCTACCCCAAATGGGGAAAATGAGACCAGTCATTTCTTCTTAACATTTTAGAAGCTTTGCTCTGGTAAGCAAAGTTGCTATTTGGCTTCGGATGCTGTGGACAACTCCTTATGTTGTGGTTGAGTCTCTCCTTCAATTCTTGTCTCTCTGTTTAGTAACAAATTATGTTCTGCTTAATGAGATTGGCCTTTGATCGCTGAAAACCTCAGCACAGCTTAATCTGTGGAGTCATGGCACACTCCGCTGTATTTTAGGGTTAGGAGGGCATAGCTATTTCCCACACAAAGGGTCATTTTAGGACATTGCTGTTGCTGCAAGGGAAAATGCTGGGTTTGGGATGCTGTCAGTTCTAATGGTGCTTCATTAGGGACACATCTGGGTATCTCAGTTCAGTAGAGACCTCAGGATTCGGTACACTGCCAGTGCAGTTTTCTCCTGGTCTGGAAAGCACAACAGCTCTTGGTGACAGGAGTTGCCACAGTACGGTGCTTGCTTTCCTCTAGTTCTGCTGTAAGGTGTGATTTGCAACACAGCAAAGTGATTTCTACCCTGTAAGAGGCCCCTTGGGAAAGCAGGGTTCGCTGTTATTTCTGTGAGTAGCCTTTTTCAAAAGCATGGATTTTCAAGTCTGGTTGCTCTTGACCTGGGAAGGGAGAGTTGGGGGGAGAAAAGAAGTCATGCAGAACACATGTTTTGCAGCATCAGCAACAGATGAGGGAGGATTTGACTTTAGCTTCAGGGAAGCAGAGTCAGAACTAAGTTGCCAGCATGTTGCACACTGGTTGAATGAAAAGCGTTGGATTGGGGCACTTACCAGAGCCAAGTTGTACTGCAATCTGTCCGTGATTCTGAATATTAAATATTTTATGGTGGTGATTGAATAAGTATATGTATTGGCACTGATGCCTTACGTGTTTCATATACTATCACTGAGGTCAGACCCAGAGTTGTTTAAATCAGCTGAGACGTTCTCATGGATTCCAGATCGTTTTAGATGACAGACTCCATGCTTAATGCTTTTGGAAGTTGGGAAATTTCTAAAAGAGTTCAAATATTTTGTTTTATTTTTAGTTTGTATGGTTTAGTTGTTTCCACATTTTTAATCTACATAATTGACATTATGCAGTCAGAATAAAATCTTCTGGAAGTAAGGTTCCGTGGGACATCGTAACAGATGGCAAAGTGCCTGGTTTTCCATGGTAGTAATAATACAGAAAAGAGAATATTCGTGTTCAAATTCCTTTCACCTCCCACCTTACATTTTGCAATGTTCTCTTAAAACTGTGCTCTGAATATCTCCCTAAGGCTTCAGACATGTATTCAGAATAGAAAAATGTAACAAGGTGCTTTACCATCCAATCCTTTAATAAATGGGGATATCTGGGCCTCTTCCTCCCCTTGTTTTTTTTTCTGCAGGTTATTCCCCTACTGACTGGAGAGAAAGAAGATGCATTGTATCAAAATCATCTGGTACTTTTTCAGTACTAAGAGCTGAAACAGGACCAGAATTAATATTGTCCTAAATTCAAGGAAAAAAAAATAGATTCTTGAGATCATTATACAGAGCAAATAGAGAATATGAAAATATGCTTATCTAATGGAAGAGAGTGAAAGCAGATCAGTCTAAAGAGGAGTAATAACACTTGTACCTTGTCTACTTAGTGCAAGATCTAAAAGCCCTCATTCCCTTCGTGCTGCTTTAGAACAATCTGTTGTTTGATGATAGTTCCAGCTTTTTATCCTACAGCCAGCCAAGGGCAGCCGTTGTGCACCGAACGCGTAAAAGGAAGATTGATAGCAGGGCTATTGTTCATCCCTGTGTGGGAGACTTATATAGCAACCGGCTTTGAAACAATGTCGGCTCGTTCTGATTAAAACAGCGTCTGTGCTGCCTGGGTGGTGGGAACGGGCTGATCTGGCTTAGGCCTCACTGTGCTGCTCGTGCTTGGTGGCTTTCCAGGGCCCCTTCCCATGCCGTGTGCTCTCGCCGGAGGAGGCTCCGCTCTGCTGGTCTGCCGGAGATCTGTTCAAGGGAGTGCAAGGGAGCGCTACTTTTCCCTGCTTGGTCTAATGCTCATCTCTTTTCCCCATAAAAATGTTAAGGTAAAATGATTTATATCTTTTCTACACAGATCTGTGCCAAAATCCATTGAATCCAATTTAGGGGGACTTTCACCAGCTTGTGGTTTCTGAAAGGGTCCAGAGGTGGAGCACCTCTGCCTGAGTGCTGAGCTACCGGGCAAGCGGTTCTCCTGGGCCATGCACTTGGCTTCGGGCTCTGTATTGTTACTCCCTCTGCCCCTGTCTTTGGGTGACTGGAAGTCCAAAAACTGATTTCCTTTTTCTTTTATGAAGAAGAAAGAAAAAAGAGGAACAGCACCTAATCCTTTTCTTCATGAAGAAATCTCTGGAGAAAGAACTTGTGCACTAGATTTGAAGACGTTTGGCACCACTTTTTCACTGAGATCCAATGGCATTTCACAATCCCCAGTCAGAACTGTCCACAGGAGAACAAGCATAGTGGTGATGCTCATCCAAATGATCAAGGAATGTCATACGCTGTGTCTGCTCATCACAAACGGATCAGCTTTAATTTCCTAGTCTGGTTGACAGCACAGGCTATTCAACATCGCCTTTGGGTTGCTAATCCTCAAAGAATCTATTTATTTCTTTTTCAATGTTATTGCCATGGAAACTGGCTAAATTGCAGGTCCAGATTACATCTTTACTGTTCCCTCCCTTTCATTTTGATCTGCAGACATTCTTCAGGTGCCAGGAAGAGGCAAAAGGCAAATCAATATTGTTCCTTGAAACATCTAGTCACTCCCTATGCCCTCCAGCCTCCACGCTGTGAGTGTAGCTGCTTGCGTTCTGTATCTCCCAGGGCAAGAGACTTGAAACCTGAAGATCTGTTACCTGCAGCCTCTTTTTCTGTGATAACATTGCTCAGCTGAGCTTGCGAGGGCAACCCAGCAGATTGCTTCCTTATCTATTTTTCAAGCCTTTGCAAGTGGTAACACAACGATGCAGAGAGAACAATCACCATTTGGAGCAGAAATCTAGGAAATGTTTTGCAGAAGCACTGAAACTGTTGAAAACAGGTGTGATCAGGTGAATTGCTATTGAAAGTACATATCAATGACAAGAATGGTGAAGTCTCTATGTCAGAATCCAGATAATGAAGTACTTAAGGGAAGAACATGTCTCTACTACATGTATGGTCTGCATGTAACAAATGATGGCCTAAACCATGGGTTTTGCTGTTCTCATATTTGGGGGATTTGAGTGCTGTCTTGAGTGTGTGAGAACTCTGAATTTATTTTGTTTAGGCATTCAGCTGAGTACAAGGTCAACATGCCCTCTCTTGTAACTTGGTCTGGATGCTTAGAGGTAGAATGTAGAGGCTATACCTCTTTAGAGACCTGTTGCAAGCTTTTGTTTTAACCAGAAGATAATGGAGTTCTTCCTGATGGAATAGTCTTTATCCCTTGGGAAATTTTGTAGGTTTGAAAGTGGATGGAGGGACGGGACTGAAATGAGTTATGTATGTTTTCTTTTAAGTGTTTGGAAAACCTGGATATGCATAAGTAGCCCCTAGGCAGCTATAAGACTAGAAACTGGCATTCACATGGCGTGTCCTAATACATGCTACTGACCTTGGTGGCATTACAAGAGTCATTTTCACACAGATAGCATTTCTGATGGAGTATTTATAATGCATTAGTCACTGATGCTTTTGCCTCGCATCAAGCGTTCAGATCCTTATGTCCGCTTCCCTTTCCACTCTACTTGAGCTACAGTCAAGTTACAAGGAAAAAAATCTGTTCTGCATTACTGTATAGTTTTGTCTCTGACCCTTTTGTAATACAGTTTCATTTTGGAGAATTCTTTCCGTATCACTGTAAAGTCTTTCACGCCAATACACATCACTGTGGATCATAAGAAGTTGAGGGGAAGAAGTGCCCTTATGTTGCATGGGAAAGCACTTGCACACTACAATTCTTCGTTCTTTTTGTACGTACAGGGTGTTGAGATTAATTCTTTTTCACTCTGACATGGCAGATGCCCTTGTCTGTTTCTCCAGAGAGTGAGTTAAGATTCTTTTTCACTCTGACATGGCAGAGTGCAGCACATGCCCTTGTCTGTTTCTCCAGAGAGTGAGTTAACATTGGTAATAGAATGGGTGAGTTTACTAAGTACAGGAGGTAGCACAATTATATGGCTTTAAGAGATTTATTTCTATCCTAATTCAATAACTTGTTAGTTTATATGAGTGATTCATTGGCAGAGGTTGCTATTGTTGCAGAAAGGCTTGTGTAAATTGAGCATGGCTGGTTAGATGGCTGGTTTGGGCTGAACCTGGTAATATTATGTTCTCTGTATCCTCAAAATTTGTACTCAGAAGAAATGAGGGGAGTTTTTAATTTTGAGGACTATCATTATCCAGTCTGTCTGCATGATTTGCTTGCTGTAGTGAAGGAGTGCTTTCCTTTGCTTTAGCCTCTGCTAGTGAGGGCAATGCCTAATCTCATTTTCATACTGCAGGAAAAGGTCCTCAGGAGCCAAACTCGTATTCCTGACTCTGTCATGGATTCTGGCAGTTTTCTTGCATATGAGATATGGCTTCCTGAGGGAGGAGAAATAAAGTAAAATCAAGAGCCAGGGAATGAGTGGGCACTTCTGAAAATGCTGGCCTCAATATGTCAATTTTTGTATTTCTAAAGTGAGGGATTATAAGTATTTCGCAGGACTCCAGCAAGGCTCTGTGAGCATTTGCAAAGTGTTTTAGAGATGTCAAGCATGTCAAGTGGCACTGCAATGCAAGGAACAACGTCTTCACTTCAGACCACACCTCTGGAGCATTCATACATTTGGTGACAGTCCCATACGGCAGCAGTCCATTAAGAGACTGTCATAGATCTGAGTGCCCCAGATGTATCATTCCCCTCTTCCCCAGAAAGTTTATCTGGACCAAAAGAAGAATAGTTTGTTTATATGTCCCAGACACCTCCAGAATATGTCAGAGCTGGTGTCAGTGTGCCATTTGTTGGCCTATGCACTACGTGCTGTTCGTGCCCAGAGCACTGTTTTACAGGATGGCTTGCCGTCAGTCTCAGAAGTGTGCGAAGGGCTAGACTCTGCGCTGGAGATCATGGCTAGTGCTCAGTTCACCTTACCAGAAATGCCTGCAGATTTTACAGATTATTGTGAATGCATCAAGCATAGTTTGAGAGTTCAATCTTTCAGAAAAAGAAGGGGAAAAAAAGTGTAATTAACCAATATCTGAAAGGAAACCCAGCTTCTTCCCTTTGTTTACCGATAATATGTAATTTTAATAAGTTGCCTGCCTTGTCACAGTTGGACATACAAACCTTGTCTGACATACTGTGGCTTTCCCTTGCACTTGGAGATTGAATGTACTACACAGAGCATGTGACTAATGAGATGGGGTTTTGTTCATCCTTTCAGTTAATTCTGTGTGTTCTTTTTCCCCCTCCTCCCTTTGTGCTGCACGGCTGATTACCACCCTAGGACCTTGCAATGGGACACAGACCCCTCAGTGCTGCAGCTCCAGTCTGACTCTGAACTTGGGTATATGTCAGCTCTTTTTGTTATTTGTTTATCGTTTCTTTGCAAGAATTATGTTGAAAACGCTTCCCAGTTGAGCTGGTTTTATGTGATTTTCATTTGCTTTGTTGACTCAAAAAGACCATAATTTAAGTTTCCTTTTTTTTTAGTTTCATGAATAAGAAGCTTCAGCAAAGCCATCTTTGTGTAAAAACCCAACTATTTAAAGAAGCTCGTGAAAAGATAAGCTGCTATTTCTGTTGCCTGAAGCACAATACAAATAACTATTTCATAACAGATGAAATGTTATTATTGTGGCACTTTAATGTGCATGTACAGTTACATTGGTCTTGTTTGTACCTGTTGATTCAGACTTTTCTCTCTGAATCATTTGCAAGGTACTTTTTCCCCTCCTTCCTGTCTTTGCCATAGTTATGCTGTTTCCACAAGTAGTAACAATATCCCCTTTTTCCTGAGGAACTGTATATGTCCTTATAATTGTGCACTTAAATATGATCATAGTCTAAGAGTAATTGCCATCTTAGTTGAGTTCAAGCCAATCAAACATTTTTAAAATTGTACTAGAGCTAAAATTAATATTTTCTAGTTTGGTATGGAACTTCTCTACCCAAAGCATCTGAAAAAATTAGTTAATTGAAATAATTTAGAAATGCCTGCCTGCAGAGATGTTTAAGATAAGATAAACTGTTCCTCTAAAAAGAATAGGTAGCTGTCCCTCAAGTTCTTCAGAGCTTGAGTGATAGGCAAAACCAAATCTCTATGTTGAAGAAATTGCTCTACCTACGAACTTATGGGCTTGCCTGTCTGAGTCTCCGGGCAGGCTTCTTATGCTTTTACTAGTTCATGTGAAATTAATTCACCATTCTATAAGAAAACCCACAATTTTCCTTTAACTTGATTGACAGTGCTCCCAGCTGCAGTTAGGGCTATTCACCAAGAAAGATGATCAAAAGGAGTCAAAAGCATCCAGAGAGCTTTTTATACAGGGTTTCTCCACATCCAGAACTCTCAGGAATATTTGTAATTTCCACCCAAGTGTGGCTTTAAATACATCTAGCTTCTACAACTTTACCTGGACCATACCAAAAATGTAGAGTTCCTTGAGCTGGTTTAATATACAGAAACCTTTTAAAAATCTCAGCTGCTCTTTCCCAGAAGTTTGGATTAAAAGATGAGCATTCCCAGGAGCAACATTCCTCAAACTGTGCAAGGCAAGGAGTCTTATTTGAGTCACTAAAAGATAATCCTCTGTATAGCCACAAGACTTCAATCTTTTATGAGTAGTCAGTGCAAAGACAGAAAAGAAGCCAAAGAGTAAATCTACAAGTATAATTTGTAACAGAAAAATCCTGTCCCTTCTGAAAGAAAACTGTCTTCAAAACCAAGGCAGAGTTAGAGAGAGAACCAGACTATCCTCTGGTATCATGAGACTAGATTAAAAAAAAAATACCTATGCAAAAGAAATCCTGCAGTCAGCATGCAAATGATGTGTGTAGTTAAACACTTCTAGCAGATACATCTTCCTTCTGGCTCCTACAGAGAGAGGAATCAATTTTAATGCATGGACTTCAGTTACTGTCCTCCTACTGACATCCCATAGGCAGCTTTGAAAGGAATCCTTCAAAGCTTATGTGCTCCATTAAGATGAATAGTCAGCAAACTGTAAATTATAAGAAATATGAGCACCTCAGATGAAAAAAGGGGATGGGAAAGGAATAGATGTTTTAGTGCTGCCCTAAAAAGACCTGGAGACTAGAACATTACAGTTCATACTTGGTAGAGTCCCAACACTGAAAGAGCACTCCAGTTGTCCCTAAGTGCTTGGGACCAAGGGCTAGGCCAACTTTTAGTTATGCAAGAACCATTACAGGTTGCTTAACAATGGCAAAAAAGAACTAAGTGACTGCATTCCTTCAGATTAAGAGAGACCTCCCTGTCTTCACCAGTAATTACCAGGATACAGCCAACACTAGACATTTGTAGAGGCATCAGCAGTTCCCCAACTAGAAGTGTTTTAGGTGAAAAATTCCACACATTCTGTCATCACAGTGCTCTGGGATGTAGCTCACCTCTTGGTTAGCAGTCTACAAAGAGGCCAACCCAACTGGTGGTGAAATGCAACTCTCCGTTAGGATTGATGTTCCCCATCCTCAAGCAGTTGACCTCATGTGAAACCGTTGTTAGAATTAGGTGAGGTTCTAATTAGGCCCAGATTAGACACATAATTAATTAGAGATTATACTTAACCAAGACCACAGTGAAGAAGCTCTTTCAGTGCAGAAGGCTTAAGAATCTCAGCAAATAGAACCAGTAGCCTGGGGCAGCAGAGGGCTGATTACATAGGAAAGTCTAACTGGCCAAGTAGGCAACAGATTTCACATCTGGTGCTGAAGCACATGAAATTTTACTGAGGTGAAATATTTTTTAAAGCTTGAATTCACACAAACCCCCAGTTAAAGCACCTACAGAAATGTAACGCTACTAAAACTTTCCTTAGCTGAAGTATATCACAAGCTGTAGAAGTTTTTCTACCCCCACATAGCATTTTCAGACAATCGTAGCTTCTGTTCTTATTGGCAAAGTTGCAGTTGGTTGTAAGGAGGGAGATGTGTTAATTTTTCCTCTTTGAAAAGGAGAAAGACTCAGAGCTGTAACAACTATTTCTGCTCTAGTGGTTTATTATGTGACACAGCTGATTCATACTGATTACCTGCTGAATCTAATTGCGTTCAGCTTAATAACAACTCCGCCAGTGAGATAGATTAGAAGAATAGACAGCTGATGTAGCGTTAACCAGCTGAAGAGTCAGCAGGTGTTGTCCAGTGATGACAATTTCCTCTTCAGGCTCCCATTTCTTTTCAGATCAATCTTAATTGAATACCTAAACCACCGTAAATGAATTAGATCAAAAAAACTTTGACCTCTGTTCTTCTGACAATCTGGAAAACAGAGAGGATATGGATAATGCGTATGAATTTTCTGCTTTTCCAAATTGCTCTCTCTAATGATGTGGCAGTTCAGAAACATCATGTCCATGAATTTATTTCCTATAAACGTATAAGCGTGCTTGCACTTGTTGATCTAGGCAACTGGATTTATTTAGTTGATTTGTATATTATGTGCATGTTCTTTGCTGAAAGTTGGCATTTTTCCAGTAAAACATTTGCAAGTAAATATTTGTTTATTCTTCCCTCCCTACAGACAGTCAAATAATATTCAGGAAAGAAATAGATTTCCATCCCCTCACTGTTGAGTGAACTGTGTATGACTAAAAGTGTTCATGATCATGTTCAGCTAGCTCTCTTCTTTTTCCCCTACCCACTTACAGTTAGTTGGCTTTACTGATTTACTTCATGTATTCATATTTATTTCATATTTAAAGTTAGGGATGTAGTAGAAGAAGAAGGCTCTACTTGCCGTGTTCCAGCTGTGTCTGAGAGCTCTCCTCCAACCCTTACATTAGGACTCTACTAATCATAAAGCTACATCAATTCCACTACTAATGACTCCTGTGGAAGGGGGAGTCTCCTTCTGTATGGAAATTAGCCACCTTGCAAATTAAAGGCTCTATTATTGCTCTCGGGTGATCATCTGTAAACCAACCTGGTTTACAACCACTGTGCCCTTTCCACTCTTGTGTGTCTCAGGCTGAGGATTAACTCTCTTGAGCAGGCAGAACGTTGTAGTAATGATGGTACGAAAAAGAATTTGGTTGCATGTTATGAGGGGCACAAGCATGTAATTTCTCTCTCCCGTTTACAGTCCCTCTCAGCAGCATGATCTGGAGTTCCATAACTGTACTTTATTATGGCAAATGCTTCCCAGGTTAGTTTTCTTCACTGCAACTAGGTATTTCTCATGCATCGTGTATTGTGTTTCATCTTAGCAAACACTGAAGTATTTTTTGATCCTGTTCATAAAAGCAAACACTCTTGTTCCTGCTGCTGACTTACAGTTAACTTGACTAACCTTTTGATGTCATGTATTCCGTCTTAGACGCAGACTGCACAAACTAGGGGTATCAAAGATCACCCAGGTTGATTTCTTACCTCGGGAAGTGGTATCATACTCCAAGGAGACACAGACACCTCTTGCCACGCATCAATCTGAAGGTAAGATTATTATTGGTTTTTTCAAAAAACATTTTCATAGAAAATAAGCACTCAAGTAAGAGTTAAAAACGTAAGGAAAATAATAGTAAATCATAATATAGCTACTTATCACATATTTTCTGCAAGCCAGGTATTGTTTGTGTGATTAATGGCTGTTCTGGTGAGAATAATTGTAATAATGACTTTAAATTCAGCTGGAACCAAACTACTTCTGCCTTACAATGGGCTGTGCTCAGATAACAGTATAATGAGAACATATTTTCAAATAAATCATTATGAATATAATTAAAATAGTGCTTTATTCTATTTTTCTTGCTTTCTCAAGAACATTATTTATTCTGTGCTTTGTCAAGAGGCTGTGATGGAAAGTTGCCCTCAGATTTTTGGTCAGTGTAATTGTGTCCCCCTCCAGTAGGTGATCTCAGGAGAAGCTACAGTTTAGCTCCATGTGCTGAAAAAGGAGGCTTACATACTTTCATGGGGACAGTTCTGCTTTCTCTCTGCTGACAGGTATTTCATCTGTACTCATGGAGCTGTTTGTTAGCTGTTAGGCTTTCCTGTCGATAAGTAAATACATGGAGCAGTTAGTAGGGGAGTGCTGATCTATCTGTTCCTTAGACTACATGCTTGCCAGAGTTGTACTGCAGAACACCGCTTGCAGGTCAGTTGAAACCATTTAAACTGAAGGGAAAACTGTACGTTAGCCTGATGTAGTTTCCATACTATTACAAAGCAGGTAGAAGAAGGAGAACTGGACAGTCTTGACTGTAATTTTTGCCGTTAACAACAAAGGATCAAGAAAAGTTCAACAATTGGGTGTTTTCCTGAAGCAGATAGTGTAGAACTTCACCAGGCTGTCTGTAGAAGAGGAAGATTCAAGTAGGTTGTGATAGGCCTGCAAGTAAATCTGTTTGAATAGAAGTTACTGGCAGGGAAGATACAGTGATAAACATAGCCAGCTTTTTTTCTGCAACTGAGTTACCAGGTCTGACTTTAAGAAACCAGAAATGAAAACTGCTGAGCTAGATACCCAGATTCTACTTTCCTGGATAACAAGTTTACCCTAGTCATCTGTTGCATGAAATAGTCCCTTCAAGCATAGACAACCCTGTTGCTTGGATGCTGCTTCTTGAGTAGCATGTCCGGACAGCTTTGCCTTCTCAGAGGGGGAGGCTGCCTCAGAAGCTTCCCTAGTTCAACCCAGCTCATCTCTGCTCATCTCTCTGGGGGCTGCTGAAGCCTCGAGAAGATGGGGTTTGCCCCTGAGGCCTTGCTTTCCTGGCTTGAGACCAGCAGGTTCTCAACCCTGGGGCATTATCATGGAGTCATTATTAGATAACATGGAGAAGATGCCTTTCCTCCCTGACACGGTGGAAGAGCCTATGGATATGTGGAGTTGAAGACATGGCTTTGATGTCTTTACCTCTCTCAGGCCTGCAGCTCCAGCACTCATTAGCTGACGTGCCTTTCTGAACAGCCCAACCTCTCTTGAGGAAGCAACTTTTTCTAATGAGTTCTTGTTTTTCCAAGGAGCTCTCCAACTATTACAGAATCCTTCTCTTGGGTAGACAAGAGGACGACCTCCTGCCCTTCAAGGAAAAAAAAAAATAAAACCAAACCCCACAGTGTGCTGCTGTGGAGCTTGCAGTCAGGACAGCAAGCACAGAGGGCAATGCGGCTTTTCCTGGTTCTCCCAATGCAGAGGAAGTTCTTGTTCCTCACCTGTATGAAAGAAGATAAATGCAAACATAAAAAGTGATGGACTTTAAACTGCCTAGGCCAGACCTGTGATGGGAAGGGTGAAATGGTGATAAGTGGTTTTGGTGACTGGGTTTATCTTTCATATTCTCTGTGTCATCATGGTCAAGGAAAAAACATCAGCAAAAGTGAAGTTTTAATATTTAAACACAGAGAAAATATCACCTGATCACTTCCCTCAGATGCGTGGGGGAGAGAAAGTTTAACTTGTATTTCCTTTCCAATCTGCTGCTAGGGAATTCTCTGCATGTAACTTGGACATGAATATGGCCCTGCATCAGTAAAGGAGAGCCAGGAAAGTTTGGTTATTCCATTGAAATGGTATTTAATTGGAAACTCTTCAGGGGGTAAATAAACTCTGCGATTTTGGTCTCCCAGGTCTGAGGGAAATTACTTCTGAGGTTTTCAATCTCCCAAGCCTCTTCGTGAATGCTGAGCCCTTCATAGTGTCACTATAAACAGGAACAGCAAACAGAGGGGAATTGCTCAGGAGAGCAGTTTTGAGAAGTCTCTACTCTGTTCCTATGCATTCATGTGATAAAATAGAGCCATTACCTTTTCAAGATAAATGGTTCAGCCATTACTATGGTTATGTGCTCAGTATCTAAACCCTTGGAGTCTGAGGAAAGAAGAAAAGAAACTCCGTTTACTTAGATGAGTCTGACTCCAGCTTTCAGAATTCACTCTTTCACTACCTGCCTTGGACACTGGAAATGTCAAAATGCAGAATTTTAGGATGAGATTGTCACACGCTTGCTTCTGGTTTGGAAGACAACTAGTGAAGTGTACAGCTGTATGGAAAGATCTTTCCTGTATGATTAAACTGCCGAAAGAGGACTTTGAGTCCATTCAAAGTTCTGCAGCTTTTTTTAAATGTCAGCATCAGGTTTTCTGCACGTTGCTTCTCTAGAAAGAAAGAAAGAAAGAAAGAAACTCAGAGGTACCTTAGACCTACTGCTGTCCCAGAGCTCAGTGGAGGTAGGCCTTTGTGGTAATGGCTATTCCCCGCTAAACCTTATAAAACTGGTAAAGGAAAGCTTCATTGCAGTAGGTACAGCGTGGTGCCGGAGAGCCAGATGCTACGAGTGCTGAAGTCTCAGCTTGTCAGCTGCTAATTTTAGAAGAAATAATGTGGCATTATTCTTCACTGTGTAAAAACAGATTAACTCCTCTTTTCAGAGCAGGTAATTCACTTTATTTCAGAGGAATAATGACATGTCATTTCCCCCCCCCACCCTGTTATTTAGGGAGATGTGTATATGCATCATTCAGCCCTTTGATCACAAGCACCTAATTCTTTTGCTTTATTTAGGTCACAGTAAGCTTCAGCCTTTTCTTTTCTTCCTTGTAGGATGACTTCAAAAACACCCAGATCTTGGCTCTGGAGCCTGAGGAAAAAAAAAAAGTGGTCTTTACTTTTCCCCTCCTACTTCTATAATTGGACTTGAATTTAGGTACTCATAGGCATTGAGAGACATTTCACTTGTGCCGCTTTTTCCATTCTGGAGTGGATTAAGACCTAGACTATGCCAAATGTTTTCTGAGAGGTTTCTGGGACACATTTCTTCACTGTACAGAGACTCTCACATTGCCCCAGAATGGCAGCCCCATGTAGCCTTCGGTGGCTGGACCCTCCAAAGCGCTGCAGAGCTGCCTTTGCTGAAGGCACACCTAGGAGAAAGCAGCAACAGAAAAGCCATGTCCTGAGACCTCTGCCCAGGGTGAATCCCTCACTGCCACACAGCAGTGGAAGGAGGTCTGTATGTCTGCCTGCAAGCTACCTTTTCAGATGGGAAAATTGCCTGCACGTTCAAGCTCTGCTGGGTGCCTGCCTCAGCTTCCGCTTACTGTTCTCCTGCTCTCTAATGGGCCAGGAGGTAAAATCTCGGTGAGGAAAACATCACACTGTACCTGCTCTGGGAAGGGAGATACTCCTCTGATCTGGCTCCCCTCAAAACCAGGGGGCCAGCAAGAAGGTTAAGGTCTGTGAGCTCTCTGGCTTTGCTGGCCAGTGTCAGGAATGTTGTTACTCCTCTTCTGTGAAGTAGAAACTACTTCTTCGTTGATAAAATGAGGTGTTGTCACTTTTCTGGCTTGCCGGACTGTCACTGCAAATAGGTTAGTCTGAAATACATTTCTGAAAAAGTAGATCCTGTATACAGGGGAAGAAGATCCAACTTTCTAGAACAGTGGAGGTCCTATATACCTGTTTGTCATCTTCAACAGATGGTTGTTCGTATGGGGAAAACAAACGTGTTACCGTATTCACCTCCTGAGCAGGATCACCTCATCCTACATCACAAATGTTTTCCCAGTTCTGGCAAAGAACACAATTCAGACCCGTGCTCCATCTGTTTATCTGCTGTATTCAAATAATGAGGATATTTTGGCTATTAGGGGAAGAGGGAATATAAGCTCTCTACTCCATTTGGAAGTAGGCTGGAATGAATTGGCAAAACGGAGGCGAAACTCCAGAGGCTGGGTTGGGTTCTGCATCACTCTGACACTGTAGTTCTCTGAAAGTTCCTGGAAGTTACCCTTTTTAAAGTTCTGAGGGAGGAGGGGATTCTGCTCACAGTTTAAGGCTCACGAGACCAAGTCACGTGAGTTTAGGCATCTGTGTGTGATACCAAATGTAAGGGATTACTGTAGGGTGACCCAAAACTCTCTCTAGACACCATTGACTGCATCGATTAGTTCTTCACTAACTAGCTTGATAGCAGAGCATTTCATGTAGACATATTAATGTAGGTTTCTCAGTATTGAGTAAACTGCATATGGCTAAAAGTGTCATACACTAACACTGTGTGAGGGCTCTGTCCTTCTTTGGGATTTAGTAATTGGATGAGGAGTCACCTGTGTCTAGGACTGACAAGCCCCAATGCTGTGAAAACAAGTCAGGCCCCTGGAAGTTCCATGATTGAATCCACAGATAAAGTTATTTTTACTTTGATTGTTAGGGGCTGAGATTTCCAGGTTTTGTCAGTGGTGAGCTCTGGCTCTCTCTATCCCGTAAGATAATGTGCATCAGACCTCTAGCACAGCAAATTCTGCACCAGGCCTGCTGTGCCTTCCCGTGTCTGAGTGTAGCTCAGCCCTCCTAGCTTTGTGAAGGCAGCTATACTTAAAAGCCAGTCCCAGAACTGAGATCATACTTGAACTTTCCAATGCCCAATCTGTCTAGAGCTCATGGATCTGAAGCTGGGAGTTAAGCTAAAGAGCTTGTTTTGGCTTTTCCCTTCCAGAAAATCTTAGAGCTCAGCTCCAGGCTGAAGAGGACAAGTCTGGACCCAAGAATAGCTTTGAACCCCTCATTTAATGGGAAATACAAATGCACATTTGTGTATTGCTATGCATGCAACATATGTGTCAGGACACATGAAAATATGTGTGATGGAAAAGCATTGGACATAACTGGGGGGAAAGCAGACACCCTCTGCTGTAAGCAAAAACAAAAGATGGTGTTGGAAAGCAGAGCAGAACTGGGATAGAAATCACTACTAAAAAGAGGAGACAGCCTAAAGATGAACCAGTGTTAGAGCAGATGTTCTGCTTTTGAAGAGACAGAGCCTTAGTATTAGAACTAATGGACACTAATTTCCTAAGAAATATTATGGTCTATGCTAGGCAGTATCATGTATCACTGAGTGGTTTTAGTTAGCTATAAAAATCTAGTTTGCCTTTTCTTCTCAAACCTCAGTCCATCAGAGTCATACTGTGGATATCAATAGCTGGCACAAACACGCAAATTCAAGACCGCTTTGTTTGATTAAATCAACAAAGCTTATTTTGTACTGTTGTACCAGACTGTACAAGATTGGATGAGACTAGAACGAAGCGGAGCAAAGATTCGAGTCATTGCACTGTATAACAGTCTTTCAATAATTCCCCTTTATGCCTGTCACAACTGCATCCCTTTTTCTAAATAACAAGATTTCAAAGGTGGATATTTTTTTTTTTTTTAATTTAAATTGGGCATAAAAATCTTTCAAAGACATTCAGGCAGCTCCCTCTGGTGGTGAAGCCATGAACGGACGCGTTGTGCCGGAGGGATGCTGGAGGTGAGGGAGGGATGCTGGTGTGACCTGCAGAAAAACACTCACCTGATCTTTTTTCCAAGCCAGAATTACACTTAATAGAAGATGCCTGAGTTGTATGACTGAAATGCTGTATGAATGTAAGTGCTGATGAAAGGTGTGAGAAGAGACCAAGCTATTATAGAAAAAGGTGGGGAAAAAAGAGAAAGACATTATCTAGAAATGTAAAATAAAAGCGTTAAAAATTCAGTTATAGGTATTATGACAAAAATCCAGGGGCATAATACACTAGTGAAATCAGCTGCAATCCCTTGTTCTTGCCAATCCCTTCTTGAAGTACAATTAGTGAAGTACAGTTTGTTAAAACACATATTCTCCAGGACAGCCACATCAGGCAGGTACCAGGAGTGGTGGGTCTATGTTCCACTCCTAGCAAGCTACAGTCATTAGGTGTATACCACTAAAGGCGTTCTTCACCACCTGGCTCATGATAATTTTATCTAGTACAGAATTAGGGGCTTGGCTTTGGAAAACGTGTTTCTGTGGTTTTTGTTGTGCAGAGTAATGTATTTGACACTGACAAGGATTTCTTCTGGGAGGAAGAATGAAGAGGCCATAGTCTGTGGTCATGCACAGTTTGGTATTATAGGGCAGGAGGAAGCATCAAATATCTAATCTCCTGAAATATGTAGCACACAAGGGCTAAAATAGGATTTCTGCAAGGCAGTCCCACTCTGTTTCTGAAAGGTGGCCTCTTACGTTCACAGTCTACTGGTATATTATCAGTGATCATTGCTGCAATATTTGCTCCCATTCCAAATCTCTCCTCCCAGGTCCTCTCTAAAGACCTCTGGAGAAGGGGTTTGCAAGATGGTTTTCAGATAGTTTTCAGTAGAGAGCCCTCTTAATGCTAAACTGTTTTGAACGGGCAGGTTCGAGAATTCATTAAGCATCAGTAATTCTTTGGGAGTTATCGACTAAGAACTGATTTAACAGAGAGAAGATTGGCTCTGGTCACACACAGTAGGAGGTCTGAGGAAGGAATACTCTTTAGGGATCTCAGATTTCATCCCTGATAATTTCATTACATGGGGACAGAGTGATTTGACTCATTGCAGCTCCTCCACAATCTTAACAAAATCCTGGGAAGGCCTTCTGAAAACCAGGCCTACATGCATGAGAGTTTGCTGCTCCAAAGTGGCTCAGGCCTTCTGCAGACCCTGGCTTCTCCTGCACAAGGTACTTCTGCATCAAATACAAGCCCAGGAAACACATCTAATAATTCTCTACAAGGCCAACAGACTTGTCATGACTGGGCCTGCACCTTCTCCAAGCCATTCAGGCTCCATAAGATGGGAAACAAAACGGAAAGGTTAGCTGCCTTTCCCAGTGAAAAGAGGAACCAGTTTTGAGCCTGTGGCTACCTCGGAGAGGATTGTGCAACTGTCGTTCTGTGCATGGAAGGAATACTGCTTCAAAACCTCTGCCAACAGCATGGAAAAGGACCATGCTCTACCTCCCCTCCTTGGAGATCCTGCTTGATCCTAAGGGATGATCCTCGCTCTGTACTTTTGAGCAAGTGGATCCCGTCCTCCACCCAAGAGATGGGAGGCTGCTCTATCCTAGAATAAAACAAAAAATATTGTAGTTGGCTCCCTTATGCAGAACGCAACCTGCTCCTTCAGTTGCAGTGGGAAATAAGTAATTAAATGAGATCCTGGTACATCTGGCGTCACTTGGTGGAAAACAAGAGCTCTAATGTTGGCAGCCTTGACCTCAAACTCCTTTAATGAGCTGCAAGTCATCTCACAGTGCTTTTGACCCATCTTTGTGTCCTGACATCTGAAACTAGCAGTGATCCCTGAATTCAGAGAGAAGCCCTGTAACACCTGTATGCAAATGGAATCCTTTGTTGGCTGGAAATGAAAAACCTTCCTCTAAGTCTTTCCTCTCTGGAAAAGATCCTGGACATGTTTGACACAGGAACAACTGCCATATTGAGCTGATTTGTTATGTGTTCCCCTCTAGCAACCAAATAGTTGTAAACTTATTTGCAAATATATGTGACTCTCAGTATGTTACAACTGAGCTTTAGCATGAGAACAGAAGGAAACTATCCCACTAATGAACAGCACCATGCTTTCCCCGGTCAGCAGTCAGTGAAAAGACAGTGGCCAATTTTTCTCTGCCTGCCATTTTCACATGTTCCTAGTTCTCACTGTACCATACGTATCATTGCAGTAGTATTTGAGTATACTTTGGATTAACAATGTGTTGTACTTACGTTACTACAATTCTCAAAATTAGAAGGGATAGATATGAAAATGTAAAAAGAAGGAAAATTGGGTTAACAGTGCTTCCAACAGAACAATGAAGACACAGATTTTTGTTTTCTTCAGAAACAAAGCATGCTTTTTCCTACCGTCCCTGTAATTCCTTCTTTAGCTTAATGGATGATGCCTATTCAATATATACAAGAAAACTAATACCCAGCACCTTCTGTTGTGTATTTAGTAACCTTTGGCAAACTCTGTCTTTGTAACATGGACCAATCTCCACTGGAATTAAAGACAAGATTAAGAAAAATGTGCATTGCAGAAGTAGCAATTATTAATCCTTAGTGCTCTAATTAGCACTTAATCTTTCTAATCCTGTAAGTAGATACAAAATCAGTGCTGAAATAGACACAGGCCATAATGTGGAAAGCCCTTCATTAGTAGTGTTAAAAAGATGTACAGAAAAAAAAAAAACCAAACCACTGGTCTGTTACTTCACACTTCTCAATTTGTTTCTTGGCACTTGTCGCTCAAAGAAAGGAAAAAGATTCACATGCCAAAATCCCTTCCTCTGTTTTAACCCACACGACTAATGTACTGGGTCAAAAATTATGCAGCTGAAAATTCTCCTGTTCATCACCTCTCTATCTTCAATTCTATAGCTGAGCCACAGCTTAAGAAGCCGGCCGATTGTGCCCCTCTGGAGTCTCCTTTAATTGGCTCATTTCCATAGGAGAGGCCACCTGCCTTGGAGAGAGGAGTGTCAGCTGCTTGCCCTCAGACTGACTGGAGAGGGAGCCAAGTGGCTGGGTTGGGTGGAATGAAGAGGGTTTACCACATGCCACATTATTTCCCACCTTGAAGATGAATGGGGATGCACCCCAAGCTGCGTCTTTGTTCACCAAGGGTATCTTCACAGCCTGACCCGAGCACCTGGGCACCTCCAGTGGCAACCCTGGGCCCCCTTCGCCCTCCCGAGAGCCGCTCCCAAGCTTGCGTAAAGCCATGCTATATGTATTATAATGATGAATTGTAGATCTCATCTGAAGTACTCGAGAATCCCTCCTTCAAAACCAGCAGTAGCTGGATCCTTTCCAGAGAATCCTTTTGCTCGCTCACACACACTCTCAAGAGTTACTATGAAAACTGAAGAAAGGATCCGGATGAAGAAACTTCTAATGAAATGGATACGTCAGTGAAGTAAAAGTCTCAGCATGAATTCCCACTGGCCACTATTAATAGAAGATGGAATTCTCTTTTGCTGCAATACAATAGACTGTCTCCACAAATAATGTCACTTTTCAACCAGACCCTGGCTGCCACTTGCCCATATATCTTCCTTTAAATAAACTTAGCATAAATTCACTCTGAGCCACAATTAATTTAGATGTATGTCCTAGCCATAAACTTCCAAAACAGTGCTTGCTCTTCCTGCAAGTTAATGCCCTACTTAAGGCCCACAGGAAGTGAGAAGATAATCATTATTTTTCCAAAAATGTTTTGCACTCAAGCCATGAAGCTTCACACTTATTTTAAGTCTATGACTGCATGTTGTTTCTGCGGATACTCTTCTTTTTTTTTCCTCACCCCACTTGCCTTGTAAAGTTTGCTGCATCAGAGCTCAAAATGGGTCCAGCTCCTCTTAAGTTTGGCACAAGCAGATCTTACAAAGAGCCTCACAGGTCTCAGTAGCAGCTGCTGGATTTTGAGGACTCTTTCAGGTCTCACTACATGGTTTGGAGCTGAACTTTTCTGAAGGTCTGGCCCCAATCATGGAGCTGGAAAATTCTTGACATTTTAGCCCTTAATCACATATTTTTCGTATTTCACTTCTTGTCATCTCCACCCAGATGTTCAGGTCTTACTCTCCCTCTCCTAGGCACCAGTTACTGAGCAATGACATGCTCAGAACAACCACTCATCTGCCGTGAAACACAGAAAGCACTGAAGATTTTGCCTGTGACTGCGTGAAGAACTCTCTATCTGCTGATGCTGCGTCACAGATCATGTGCAGGCTGAAAACACTGCTCAAACCAACCTTCTAGCGTGGAGTCTCAAAATTGCCTTGACCTGTTGTTTTCACCCCCACTACCAAAACCTTGCCACCTACACCCCATACATACACAAATTTAGAAAAATTGGTATCTTAGTAGCTGAAATTGAGATGTTTCTTGTATGACATGCCTGGGATCAAGTCTTCGCCTAATAGGTGAATGCTTTAACCAGTAACATGTTGGGTGATCTGCGATAAGTTATTTGTTGGACCAGGCACCAGAAGCATAGCGTTTGATATTCTAGCTGAATGTTCATTATCATCATGACATAGGACTGATCTGTTTCTGGATATCTAGAGCAGCCATCCTGTCTTACCCTGGTATTTATGGATCTGAGACAGCTGTTTCAAGTTACTGGCTAATTTGGGTCCCCCTTCTGTTTTCTGGAGATAGAAAACTTGGTGATAGATTCTTTGCTTTGGAGGAGATCCATTGCTGAGGATGCTGACAAGTGATAGATGCTTGGCTAGACCAGAAGTAGGAGCTTGTTTCTGGTCAGGTCAACTACATAGGCTATATATTTCTGGTAGTGATCCCAGAGAATGGTCCGTGCTGCCTGTGCCAAATGTTATGGGTTGGCTCATCTCACCTCCCATGTTAAAACCTCAGAATCTGTTGGAGCAGTCAGTTGTACTCATATTGCTTCTTAGGCTCACAGTATACTATGGCAGCTACCCCATCATCTTATACAATGGGACAGCACGAACTCTTCTTGTGTGCATATCACAGATTTCTTACCCGTGAGCATGAGACATGCTGGGATTCACTTGGAAGGATGATTGAGGCTGAGAAACCTGAGCCCAACACAGCCTTGTGAGGCGGGATATGGACTGTAGCTCAGACTGTCCTTCAGTCTGTGCCCAAGTTTCCAGGCCAATGGAACTACTTGGTTTGGTCCAGATGTGAACTGAGAGTGACATAACATGCTTACAGTTCGGACTGATTAGGAACAAGGATCTCTTCTTGTCTGCATTTTACCCTTCGCTAGATTGGGTAATGTTGAAAGCTTGGATTCAGGGCTGTGGATTTCCAAACAGGCAGGATTCCTAGGAGTTAGACATTGAATGATTTGCATACGTTTTAAGGATGTAAGAGTTGCCAAGTAAGCTAAGATACAATAAATTTACATCTGTGTCTCAGTTATGCAGTCATGAAAAGGTGTCCAGTGGACAAGCTGAGCTTCTGTTTTCAAGAAGGCCTTGGACAGAGTTAAGGTTGAGTGTGCAGGTGCAAGCACACCACTGATACTGTATGCTTGGGGGACATCTGTCCTGTGATTCCTAGGCTATAACATTATGGAGCCAGAGAGTGAGCTGAGATTAATCTGGTCTCCCTTTTCTCTTTTTGTGTCTCTAGTCTATGGGTTGAACTGTGTTTAAAAGTTACAGAAATATTTATGTAGTTATTTAAGTATCTACCTATAGGTGTATCTACAGATACAATGTTTAGATAAAATATTATCTATCTATATTATGTCTATAGATGTACAGAAACTTGTAGGCACATATCTAAAGTTCACCACTACAGGATCTCCCCACCTAGCAAGCGATAGCCTTGGAGACAGAGCAATGGAGTGAATGTTAGGAGTCTTACCTTTGTTATAATCAACGTGTAATTCAGACCAAATCACAGACTGAGTTACAGTCACTGCAGAGACATAGGTATATCTCTTCATTTGCCCACAGTGGAGACCACTAACAGTTTAAACATGAACTAAGTGAAGTCACAGCACCCAAATTTACTTGGATTTTTAGCTGTCACAGAGCTACCCGATCTGGCAGCGTGACTGATGCTAGCACCCAAACTGACTAGTTACATCTTTGTTGAGATACCTCAATATTTCAGTGTAATCACATGCAATAGCTCTACCTTGAGGGGCCCAGCCTATTTGTGTAGACTTTCTATGACCAAGAGAGTGAGACAGACTCTTCCAGAAGGCAATTTACCCTACCTATTGTATTTATCATTAACACTGAAAGAATTACCTTCTATTTGTGCCTTTCTGCATTGCCTATAGGACTTAGCCAATACATTTCAATTATAAACTTCATTTTTAGATGGTTGAGGTTAGATGAGATAATTCCCACCATTTTGTCATGGGAATATGGGCAAATGCGTTATGCAGTGTCTTTCTGTCAACCCCTGAAAGAGTTCTGGGACTATTATTATGGCTATTTGTTTTCTTCGGCTCCTTCATCTCTCAGCTCTTCTCCTTTGAAGTTGCTTGTTGTGCCTGTGTGAAAGCAAAGTGAAAAAGCAGGCATCTTACTTTCCTCTGAAACCTTTGTAATTGAGGACAGCACTTCTACGCTGATATTTGAAGGCAATAGGACAGAGAAAAAATAGAAAAATGACTTGGCTATTTTGTCTCTTCAATTAAATAGTGTTTTCATACTAGTCAGAATACTTTATTGTGTGGACTCAATACTACACTTTAGGTGCTAACATTGATTTTGATCCACCAAGCTAATTTTTGTATTGTATAGTTGCTCAAATGCATGTTTCTGTCACATTTTGCTCAAGGCATATGCCTTACAGAAAAGGTAGAACTACAGCCTGTTGCATTCCTTGCCCCAAAGAGCACTGAGCATTAAGTGGATACAGACCTAAATCTAAAATTTATAGCACTGTTACTATGAAATGGACAAAACCACAAATCCTTTTTCTGAGGTGTAGGATGGGGATTATACACTTTTTCTGCTCTTTCCCCACTTTCAACCATATCACATAGGTTGTGGGACTGTTCATTTGACATGTGGTATTTCTTCTATCAGAGCATCTTGATGAAGTATAAAAATGAATACCCTACCCTTATGTATTAGCTATGTGGTGAGTATGTTTTCAGATATAATTACTGAATTAGTTAGTACTAGTTTACAATTTTCCTTAATAAGTCTGGATTAGGAATGGTTAGTAACTTTTCTGTTTCACAGTTCATCGGCTTGAGATAATTTAGTAACAAAGGCTCATGTTGCAATCAGGGAAAGGACTCCCACTGACTTCAATGGGACCTGGACTGGGACCAAAATTAAGTGCTTGCCATGAGTCTAAATAGCCGACATTGTCACCGACTCATCATGTGAAGCCCTTCAGTACATTGGAGAATCATTTTATTTGGATTTGATTAAACATAAAAGTATTTTGCAAGGCTTTCCAGCTTTGAAAAACAAGGTCATTTACATAAGAGCTCAGCAACCACATAGCTATCCTCTTTTACCCTGGTTAGTAGGCTTAATCCTGGAAATATTTGTGCATGCTCTGTGCTCATGATTAGTCCCCTGGCATATTTGATTGTCTGACATTAGGCATGTATGCATTTGCAGGAGGAGGTCTGGTGCTGTAACACTCATTCGTTGCTTTGCTGGTAGACTGCAAGCTCTGAAGGGCAGGAAATGTAATGGTGGATCATACTTATCAGTATGGGATGTAGAAGACACGCTGTAAAGAAATACTAATAATTAAAAATGTTTTTATATATATATATGCATGTTTTAAGTGGAAAATATGCTTCTTTCCTGTATTCCATTCACTCTGTCAACTGCTAAAAATGTGCCTTTTATTATTAACACCTTTTATCAATCCAATGAACAATAGAAACAGCAACTCTGCTCCAAGACCGGCCACATCTTGCAATAATTTATAACTGCCCATATTAAAAATAATACACTTACTCAAACTTTTTCAAAATGTCCCAGGGTGAGCAAATGCCTTTGTATTATTATTAGTTTTGACAAACCTGATTGTGTGCTGGCCATTGTTAAAGGGTTCTATCTGCCTCCAAACGCAGTGAGAGACAAAGAATTTTTAATGAATTTAATTAAAACTTTATGTGGTTTATGGTGTTCACCTCCAGCTGGTGTGCCATTCTTCTCTGGTGAATGAAGTTTCCTCTAATGCATAATGATGTGTTTTATATGAGGGATGTTTGAACCCCCTTCCTAGTAGCCCTGAGGTAGTTTCCATGGTATGACACAGTGGTGAAGTATTTAAAAGCAGGTCTCTTACGTTTAAGTGATTTATGTATATGCACATGCATGAATGGATAGATATGAATCTTAAAATAAGTTTAAGAATCTTTTTTTCCCCCCAGAAACAATCTTTTCGGGCTAGCTTTTATGACCCGTGCTGCTGAGCATTGGTCTGTACAAATGGCACATTGACATGAAAGGATTTTGTTATTTAACCTCTTATATTGGGAGTAGGAATTTGAATAATCTGGTCTCCCTTGGTTAATACACTGAAAACTGACATCTATACCAGGCACAAGGTCCTGATATTGATGGGCGCTCCTAGTGCTGCTGTAATAAAAATGAACAATAACATGCAGATAGTCCTGTTAGCAAATGTTTCAGTGTGTTTTATGAGACATGCTGAGATACCGCAACAAGCTGGGTCATTCCCATGGCTGGTTAGAGTTACTGGTGGAATTCTAGTCCTCCGAATCTCTCGTGCTGGTGGGGCTTTCGTGCAGGGTCTCTAAAAAGGTCAACAGCCTGTCTGCCTTCCCTGCAAGCTGTGTTCAGTCAATATTTCTTCTGTCGAGAAACAAGATCTTGCTAAAAGAGGTAAGCTGTTGGTTTGTTTTAAGCACTTGCTTTTCAAAATCCTGAGTCTGGCTGTGGCCAAACTGAAATACAGAGCTGTCTTTTTGTGGTTCTTTGGATGCTGAGACCTCAGTTGTGCAAGAACCTTGAACAAGTTCCCCAGGGAAGGAATGAATGAAGCAAGATGTCTTGGACCAGAGGAACAGGGCGTAGGAAGAACCCTACAGGGAGTAGTGTGATCCCTGGAGAAGTCTCCGTAATGGAGTCTACAAACTTTCAGTGGTTATGCAGAGACCGGAAAAACTTAGATGAATGTTGAAAGGCATCTTCATAAATGATTCCTCTTGTTCTAATGGTTATGAGGAATTGGATAGGAAATTGGTTACAAAATCCCCATGTGCCAGCATCACCCTCTTATATCATTGATCAATACATTGAGGTGGGGAGGGCCCCTTATATGGCCTCACTGGAAGGTGACTAAAAGGGGAGGCTGTTCAGGAGGTGAACTTTCAGTGTATCAGCTGGCAAACCAATAGTTGGTGGTTATCTGGAGACAAGATCTTTTTCTTGGGGGGGGGGGGATTTCAGTTTTTGAATCCATCTGTGATCTTTAACAGCTTTCCAAGGATTAGCCAATATCAATAAAACCAGTAAATCATCGTATGTGATGTTCCCCAACTGATGAAGAGAGGACCAGTCATAAGCTAAATCAGGAAAAGTCTTTGGAGAAAATACTGAAAAAGATGACATTTGGCACTTTGTGAAATGACAAAGAGCTGAAGAGATGCAGGAGCATCATAAGCTGGTGGTAGGGATGGACAAGAAATCAAGATGAACAGAACAAGCAGGCAGATGAATAACAGATTGTAAAGAATGAAGAAATAAAGAAGAGGAAGTGGAGGACATCCTGAAAACTACAAAAACATATTTGTGTTTTCCTAAGAAATTAAGAGGATGCTGCTGGAGGTGGAAGAGGGAAAGGATATGAGGAGCTGACATCCTGCACTGGAAGAAGTCTGACCACGGCCTAATGAGTCATCTTGTTGCATTGCTCCTGATTCCAGATGCTCTGACTGCAGTCTCCACTGCAATTTTGCTCTGTTAGAGTAAATGAGAAATATACTTGGTCTGATCAGCTGCAGTGTACCATTCAGAGGAGGTAAGGCTTCTGTCAGTCAACCCAGAGAGAGCTCCTGGATTAAAAATGTACCAGCAGCTGACCATCTGGTGATGTTCTGTCTTTGGGGGTCTGTTGTCAGCTGGTAGACTAGATATTGCGCAGTGCAAATCAGAACAACCCTGATATAGGCTGGGAGTGAAGGTGGCAGTCTCCGAACTGCCACCCTGTGCATCCTGGAATGGGAATTTTGTCTCTGGAGGTGGGCAGAGCCATGCGGAGAGAAGATCACACAACTACAAGGTCAAAATTTCATCACGCAACATGGGGGTGTGTACTTCACCAAGTAGTATCAGTCAGGACATTAAAGGCTCTGTAGCTCACCTCCTGGTAAATCAGCACTGCTCTTTGCCTTTGGTTAATCATAGAATCATAGAATGTTTTGGGTTGGGAGGGACCCCTAGAGGTCATCTAGGCCAACCCCCCTGCAGGAGCAGGGACACCGCTAACTAGATCAGGTTGCTCAGAGCCCTGTCCAAACTGGCCTTGAATGCTTCCAGGGATGGGGCCTCCACTACCTCTCTGGGCAACCTGTTCCAGTGTTTCACCACCCTCATTGTAAAGAATTTCTTCCTTATATCCAGTCTAAACCTACCCTGTTTTAGTTTAAAACCATTACCCCTTGTCTTGTCACAGCTGGCCCTACTAAAAAGATTGTTGTCAAGTGGTCACGCTTTGAGGCTCCTGTCTATATTCCTCTGGTCTCCCGCTCTAAACCAACATTATGTTTAACTAGTACCCTTTGTTCCTTTTGGCAAGCAGTGTTGGGAACAAAGTAAAAGAAACCTGAGAAGGACTAAGGCTTAGGACTACAAGGGTTCAGTTTCAGCTGCGTATGTCCATGACGCGCTGCTAGTATTTCATCAGCCTATGAACACTGACAGTCTTGACAGTGGACCAGTGGGTCCTTTGTGGGCATAAGCAGAAAGGCAAGGCCATAAGAAAGTGTTGGAGTCCAGATGTTGGTTGTAGTCTTGCTGTTAAAAGCAGAGAGAGAAGAAATCAAGCAGGAAAGAAGTAAACCCACTGAAACCAAAGATTTATTTCCATTGTTTGTAGCTACTTTGCACAAAGTTGCTAATTAACAAAGGAGAAAGATGCATGAAAGTCTGATTTAAAGCAGGTTTTATTGGCACATGAAACTGCCACAGCAACACTGAGGATTGAACGAGCTTAGCTCGAAAAAAAAGGAGCTTTCTCAGTTCATCTGAAGGATAAAGTGCAAACCAGCCTGCCACAGTCCTTATGCGGAACAAGGGTATTGTATAAAATGGTGCTGCTAAGAACATTGCGGTAGGTAGTCGAGGTACAGCCAAGGTACACATCCAAGGATGTTGCCATAGGAGACACTTGTCCTTCAAGGTATGCTTCTAGGTGACCTGAGTGGGAAACTTCTAGATTATTTGGGCCAATGCTGGATTTCGGAAGCAAATCTGTGCACGTATGTTCGTAGTAACTGTTGGCAGGACAATACTGGGAAACAGAAACAGGAAATCTGTGCTGCTCACTCTTTCACCTGTTTTAGGGACTCATTGAAGCACAAAGTGATTCAGTGCTAGAGCATCATTAGGAGGTATTTTCACATACCTGACTGTATATACAAATGTCCATTTCTTTTTCTTTGCTTACTTTGAAAGTATCTTAGGACTCAGCCCTATTCTTTAAATTTGAGTTTCTCACACTCTTCTAAGCTTACTGTCACTGCCATATGTATTGTCGGAGGGCAGCAGCATGCAATGAGAGTTAAGTGATTTTTGGTGCATTATTTCATAGCTTTGCAGTTGAAATATTGCACGATCATTGGAAAAGATATATATCTGCATGTACATTGACATATCATTTTAGGGTGAGATAGGGTAACTTTGATGAAATATATGGATAATTAGTAAGACGTGCTATAGATATCCTTTAAGTATTCTTGGAGTTGAATCACTGATTCTATTGAAATATAAAGAGAATCTTACAAAGATAAAAAATAATAGAAAAAGTAACAAAAATAATGGACATTTAAGAAGTCTGCCTGTGTTTTTCTTTGCCTCTGGCTTCAGGCCAGATTGTCCATGTGTGGAATGTCCTTAAATGCATAAGGAAATTATACCATATTTTCTTCAGGAAAAAATGAGATTTGGCTCCTGTATCTTCCTTAAATGCTTGAAAATCCCTGGATCAAAGCCCACAGAATCTCTCCTGAGGAGAGATTTGAATGTGGATAATTATGCAGGAAACTATGAGCACTTTTATGTTTTAGCTTCATTTACTATTTAAGTAGAAGTTAAAATGAAGTAAAAAGATGTATCATGTCTTATCTTGACAGGTTTTTTTTCTTTGTTTTGGAATCCAATATTCACACTGTCTCCAAAGACATAATGAAAAATTCTGTGTAGAATTAGTTTAAATCTTTCCTCCAGTATTCTTTTTATTGAAAAATATTCTCTTTGAAAAGCAAAACTTTATACAAAGCTTGCCAGTATTGTCAAAATGACACACACTTTTTGGTGACCTTTGCTAAATCTGCATATTTCAGTCACTTTTGGTTGAGTATTTTTTTCTGCAGTTCAGAAAATACTATCCTATCTGTGTCCATGTGATTTGCAAAACTCATGAGCACTCATGGCCTCCTTTTCTGAGGGCAAATTTTTCTCACCTAAACGTATCCACCCATCTGAAAGCCACAGCCTTCAGCTTTGAGCCCTTTGACACTCTTGGTCATTTCAGTAAAGGGACAGCAGGAGTTAGTCAGGCCAGGAAGCCGTGTAGCAGAGGATGGAATTCAGTTGTGGAGGATATAAATCAATTATCCGTGTAGGAGTATACGAGTCAGTCACTGTTTTGCCTGTTCAACACACTCGTTCCATCACTTCGCATTGAATGGCACTTGCCACATCCGACTAACCTTCTGTATGTGTGTGTCCTGTAGCCAGCGATAGCCGTTCCGTTCTTGGACTCTAGGGCAGAAATACTCGCTGAAGCCAATTACAAGATCTCCATTGACAAAAGTGAGATTGAGGATTTACCCTAGGGATCTAAATCCCCTGTATAGCTGGGCTGCTTTACAGTGTTGTGTCAAACTATACATTTACATTAGTTTTACTGCCCTTCTCCAGCCCCACTGCTGCGTAAGAACAAGAGGAAATGGCCTCAAGTTGTGCCAGGGGAGGTTTAGGTTGGACATTAGGAAAAATTTTTTCACCGAAAGGGTTGTCAAGCATTGGAACAGGCTGCCCAGGGAAGTGGTTGAGTTCCCATCCCTGGAGGTATTTAAAAGAAGGATAAACGAGGTGCTCGGGGATATGGTTTAATGGTGGAATGGCAGGGTTAGGTTAATGGTTGGACTTGACAGTCTTAAAGGTCTTTTCCAACCTAAATGATTCTATAATTCTATAATTCTATTCTATAAACCAGCCTCAGTGTACCTGGAAGTGCGGCCAGAACAATTTGCATCCATTTGAATGATTTGCCCAGAAGTGTTAGCAGTTTGAACCATAGTGCCATAGGAGGAAAATTGGCAATTTAGCTTGAGACCTCTTCCCCATGCCCACCTCAGCCCCACCATCCCATTCCCAGGCCAGCTTAATTAAGTTCTGCTGTAAGAAATCTGGCCCAGAATTCGTTCATGTTAGCCCTGGTACTGCACAGGGAAGATGGAAAAGCACCTAACCCTATCACTGAGCGAAGCTGTTCGGTAGACGCCAAGTCTGTGCCCTACAGTAAGAACTTGGTATCAAACAGCTCTTCAGGCTTCCTCCCAGTGCACCGCTGATTCATCTCAGTGGTCACAATTTACAACCTGTATTAATGAAAAAAGGCAATGTATGTAAAAGGATTAAAGTGCTGATCGCTCTGCAGCCTAAGGCTTGCTCAGGAAATGATGGTCTCCCTGCCTTGCTGCTGGGATCTCCTGCTTTATTGAGGTAGACATGCATGGGCTTCATATCACTGGTCAGTTGCGTGTTCTGGAGTTTTTATAAAGATGCTTGTTTTGGGTCAGGATTTAAAAAAAAAAAAAGCGGTCTCTCTGATTTGTTGTAATGACGGTGTGCTGTCTGCACTGTGTCATTTTCTTTACCCTTGTAGTGGGATAACATACAATTAGGGACTGATGTCAGCCTGTAAAATTTTGGTGTAAAATTTTGGTCACACCAAAATACCATACTCCTTAACAAAGCTGGCAGACGTGTCCTTTGGCAGCAGCTGCTTGCCATGTGATTTAAAACTTCCTGTCACTATAATTGATGTGTTTTTATTCTTTCCACTTCCTGAAGCCTGATCAGAATTAAAATTGCTGTTGGAATTTCCTGTCAAAGCAACTCATTTATTCGCCGAGCAGTGCACTGACAGTACTTTGATTGGACATTGCCTTCAGCTATTCTCGGGCAGAGAGATTGCTGTGAATTATGCTCCTTGCCCAGGTTTGACTTCCCCGCATGCCACATCTGCAAATATATACAGATTGTCCATCATGCGGTAACCTTGTCCTAATGAAAACTCCACATGTAAAATGTTAATGATTTGAATATCAAACCTGGCCACCTGCTGGGGCCCTGGCTTTTGTGTTTATTTAGGAAACCCCACAGAGTTTTTCAACTGATTGTCTCACCGTAACTTTCGTTTTGCCTACCAGAAAGGGCTCTGCTATATTTCTACGCTAAGGAGAATTTACACCCCTTTTCAGCTTTCCTTTAAAAAAGCTAATATTTGTGTGGGGTTTTTTTTCTTTAATTTTCTGCTTCAGTGTGCTACCTGCATTCCTTCCTGGAGGTGGCTGTGTTACGCTGCCGTGTGGCAGTCAGTCCTCAGCTGTTACCACAGAGAGTTTGTCCAGTGCTTTGGGATCATTCGGGGTGACAGATGCTGTATAGGCGCAAGTCCTTATTATTTGCAGTGTGAGTGCAATGTGGTGGTAATTCTGCCCGTTATGAGAATAAGCCATTACATTCACTGATGGATGAATCATTGAGTTGCCCCATTTGTAACTTTGTTTTCCTCTTCGAGCTGCTTGGAGAACTGCAGGTTATTTTGGGAAGCTGAATAATGGATAAGTATTGGATTGTTCTGCAGTTATAACTGACACAAAGTCGTTGTCACCTCAGAGTAGAATAGATATAATGATACTTACTTAACTACCTCTGTAAAGTGTTTTGATAACCTAGGTTGAAAGGTACTTACAACCCTGCAAAGTACTACTATTATTTTTAGGGGCAATAGAATATTTTTTAAAAGTTTTAACCTACATTATTTTGAGGATGTAGTGGGAGTCTAAATATTCATGTGCAGTCTCCTTCCCTTGGCCAAACTGGGTGCCAAGAACTCTTCCAATATTTGAAGGAAATGACCATGACTATTTTGGCTGGTGGTGGTGGTACGAGAGCATAAGTCTCTGTATGTGATTTGCACTCAATGTGCAGCTAAAGGAAACAGCTCCCGCTAGACTCTAGCTGGTGGTGTAAGCTACTGTTGGGTATTTATAAAATCTACCATTTTTGCTACATTTAAAAAAAAAAAAAGTTGGGGTTTTTGTTGGGTTTGGGTTGGGTTTTTTTTTTCAGAATAGTTGCCCTAAGAATATACTTGCTTTATATTCATTATATTTTCTTTGTGGTCAAGAACTTGGACTTTTTACCCAACAGAGAGGCAAGTAAACAGCACGCTCCCTTCAGGCCTCTGCCGTGCCGGCAGGAATAGAGCTGTGTCCCTGGGCTTTCCAGCTGAAGAATTGGGAACAGGGATGCAGGTGTTTCATGGAGACGGGAGAGTACAGTTACAAAGTCAGAGCAGTGGAAGGCAGCAAGTTACAGGAGAACGGAGTTTTGGGGACAGACAGTGGGGAAGCAAAGGAATGGCTTTGGTTTAAAGACCTGCCTATCTCCACCCTGCAGACAAAGTGTCAGGCCTCATTTGTATGCAGGGTCACTCTATGTTTAAATAAACTTGGTATGTAGGAGAAAATGTTGAATAGCGTGTTTGAAGGAAGATGCCAGCAAGAAAGGTATGAAGTCAGTAAGAGGAATGTCCAACTGTGGGAGGTAGGAGCACTAACAGGACTGTGAGATTGCACTGACCAAGTGATACAGTCAGAAAACTGGAAAATTTGTATTCTACTGAAGGAAAGCAAAAGTAAAATCCTACTTGGAAAAAAAAAAAATTAGCTCCTACTCTGAGTGTCAGGACAAGCCCAATGACTCCTAATGACTCATTTTAGTGCAGGATTTAAGGAAAACTCAAGCTATCCAAAGGTTGGTCTTTTGGGCAGGGCTGGATAGATGAAACCTCTCACTAAACGGAGGATTACAGAGGTCCGCATGCATGCATCATGAGACATGGCAGCAGGCACTCCACTGTCCAGTCCTTAATGGAGGAGATAAAGCCAGGATATCTGACCAAGGCAGAGGGAAATATCACATTTAAAGAGTTTCAGTAGGTCACTCACTCACTCACCCTAAGTAGACACCAATTTCTATTTGAGAAGCTGTAGAGATGAGGCTGTGCATTGCATCATGTTCAGCCAAAGAGGTTCAAAGAGAGTGTCCGGCTCTGGGCTGGAGTCCTGCCTGGGATGCATGGTGAGGGAGGAGCGCGGGCAGGCTTCTGAAAAGGAGGGGAAAGGATAGTCAAAGTGAGCTCAGTTCTCCTGATGTGGGTTGTGTTTGGTTTTGTTTTGTTTTTTTTCAGGAGGGAGGCCAGGATAAAGAGTGAAGTATAATAAAAAACACAAACAAATACACTCGGTGTATGCTGCTTCTTCAGCTGCCACGTCAGCCCAGCTGTAAATGCCCAGTGCAGGAGCAAGCCAAACCAACAGTGCCGAAGGCTCCAGGAAAGGCATAATGCTGACACAACAGTAACTGAGTTCCCAACTGATTTCAATCACTAGATAAATATCAGTTTCAACCCTAAATGATATTCTCAAGTAATTGTCCAATGCCCAGTTGGGCTGGATCGGAGTTCCTCTGGATCCAGCTCAGGCCAACTTTAACTGCTTGGGAGTGAGTGGCCAAGAGCAGACTTACGTGCTGGAGCCTGAAATGCCATTAAACAGGCTGTAGTCAAGCGGACAAAATGCCTCGTGTGTTTAGTCTAATACACCATGGGACTTGTTTGCTACAGTTACAGTATTAAAGCTGTAATTATAGTCAGTGAACCGCAGATGTACTGCAGCCATAGGGTTTAAGCAGGGTGTTATTGTAGTAGAAACCACCCCCAGTAGGTTGTAAGAAGTTCAAAGGGTCATTTTTCCCTCTCTGTTTAGTCAGATACTCAAGCCTACAGACTTCTTAGTAATCATCATCAGGTATTTAACATCTCAACCTGTTTTCTGCAGTCCCTTTGGATCAATTTTAGGGTTTTGTATCCGTTTCGAAAGAAAGAGTATAGCTTAATGCTCGTGTATGACTTTGTAGTAAGTATTTAGTGCGAAGTGCAAATGCAATACCATTTTTATGATGTGGTGGTTAGATAGAGGTATGCCACCCCGCTGCAACACTGAGCCGCAGCTCTCTGTACGTAACGACGCAGATGCTTTGTACTTGATTGGGCACTGAAAACCATAGCAGAAAACGTGGACTTTGGTGCAGGAAAGAACAAAAATCATCTCTTTGAGACAGTGAAAGTATGACATCTTTGGAGATGATATTAAAATATGCTTTTTTATAATGTCAGCACAGAGATTTGGGGATTCTGACACTGTCAGTGCTGTTGCGCGGTGGCAGTCTATATGGAAATGGTCCGAACACAAACACATGCCTTTTGCTAGCAGGTATAGGTGTCAAGTCTCGATTTGAAGTGACTGAGGAAAAATGTCAAAATTCATATTCTTTTTGCTCCCTGTGCTTGACAGACAAAATTTCATATTGAACCTAGAAGAGATGATAGCTGAATATTGACTTTCCATTTTAGCAGTGAGCATAACCATTTTTTATTTCTGATTAAGCAGGACTGTAATGGTTACCATGTAGGAAAATATAGGTAATATTAAACTGAAATATGTCTGTCTAGGGATCCATTCATTTCCCCAAAATAGCCAGTTTCTATTTATATATGAATGTCTGTATGTTTATATATGTTTAAATGCCCCATTTGCTACACTGGTTTTAGCTTCTTGTTAGCATCACTTCTTGTTAGCATGATGTTCTACAGCACAAGGCAGCTGGAAAAGTGAAACATGTGTTCAAGAATTTATGCAGTGTCTTTACTTTCTTTCATTAAGAGAACTAACAATAATAGGTGCATATTATAAGTTAGCAGTGTTAAGCAGTATGTTATAGCCATGTCTGACAGACATGTTGTTTACATTCGTGTTTTATATTGGTGAAACTGTAGCTTTTTTATCAACGTGACATTTTTCAAACACAATATTTATACCTCTTCTTCCATACAGAGGAAACTTAGTCATCTAAAAACATGATAGGTTTTAAATCCACGTGTCTCCTTTTCAATAAGAAAATATTTCCAATTATTTCCCCAGCAAAATACATAAGTCAGCATGTTCTGTATTCCGGCCCTACTATTAATTGACGAGGGGAAAAATTCTCACCTCATACTAACAATAACCCATCTTATTTTAACGTGGCTGAAGCCGCCTCTGTGGTACGTACAACCCCCCCTTGTTGCCTTTAGCGGTTTCTTTTGGGCGGTGTGTGCCCTCATTTCGTATGTGCTGTCTCCGCCAGTGTCAGTGGGATTTGTTCACATCCCACCATTTTCCCAGAGGAATATCCTTGCCTAAACTGTCTGAACTGTGATCTCTCTGGTCCTCGGAGACAGCTAAAAATCTTTTCTCACATATATATACACCCCAGGGAGATCAAGAAATAATGAGTTCCAAAGTCTAATCACACTTTCTGTGAAATGAATATATACCTGGCTTGAAATGACATCTCTGACTCTGAAGTAAATACATAAACAAATAGTTACTGATCCATCTGAACATCATGTCCTTAAAGACACATGCATTGCATACGGTGCTGTCTTATTGTAGTACACAATCAGCAATACAATATACAGGAGATATTCAGTAACGTAAATGCCAGTCTGGATCGAGTCTGAAATCCATCCAGTGTAGTACTTTTATTTTCAACAGCATCCAGAACGAGGTATTTCAGAGGAAGGTTTCAGCAACTCGGAGCAGGCAGGGGTGGATAATTCCTCCCTCTTTTCATCACACTCAGAAAAGATCTCTCTTAGTAAATTGAGATTGCTTTAAATCCTGAAGCATAAGGTTTCATTTTTGTTCCCATACTCTTCCTTTTAGCATTAACTATTACAGCCCTGGGTATCACTACTGTTTCAGTACATGCCTACGCTCTCGTAAGACCATAACCCCAGCAACATCCTGTCATAATGAGCTCCAAGGTCCAATTACACCTTATTTGAAAAAAGTATTTCCTCCTTTCAAGTCTGAATTTGCTGCTGTTCAGTGGCACAGACTTTTCTCTTGTTCTTGTACAGTGCAATAGGAGTTTCAAACTGCAGCGTTGCAGCTCTGTGCTGTAGGTACACCGGTACCTGAAATGTGCCTTCCAAATGTTATAAGCTTTTCTCATTCACCAGTGGATCAAATCCACATAGATAAAACTAGCCAGAGACAAAAACTGCCGCATGGAAGGAGAGAAGAAGAACGATGATGCCCAGCAGGGAGTGTTCGCCAGGTCAGAAGGTACCCTCCTAACCTTTTGCTGAGTGCTCCTGGTGAAGGCTTCAAGGGATGCCGTGCCTCTTGCTCTTTGAGCCAGCCCCTTTGAAGACCCCAGCTGCAGCCTGAGCACAGCATCTGCCTTCCCCAGCTCGCTATGAAGCGCCTTGCTTATGTTGGTTGCTGGGGTTGCCTGTATAGTCAGGGACATCTCTAGAGAGCAGCAACATGAGAATTTAAGGTGGGATAAGCTGCCTTCAGGAGATGCCTCTTTCAGCCTCTTGACCACATCAAGAGCCCTGATGACTTGCTTTAACTAGGCTAAATTTAGCTAGGAGCAGACCCACCCCATATCAGCAGGCAGCAACCATGGAGTATGCAGCAGTGGTCATTGGCCCACCAACACAGTCACATCTCACACATTGCCTGGCAGGCTCTGCAGCAGGGAAAGGGTTTGAAAGATGCTTCAGGAAAGAGAAGGAACATATCTGTGCAGCTGACTATTTGCTTAGGAAGCAATTTCCACTGGTCAAAGTTTTATTCCACATTTAGACGATGCACGTAATGCTAGACAGCCCCCTGATGACTTCTTATTTCATACAATTGCAGGTTGTAGCAACATTTCTCTTTTGCTGTGCTTGTTTCCTCAAGCTTTCAAAAAATACTAGGTCACAAGACAGAAATAACTCCGTGCTTTTTAGACAGTTATTAACACGTAATTCTGAATCTACTTTAGAAGAATATGTTTGTGTATGTTTGATGATGAGCTGATGTGATAATTAGATTTCTTCTCTGCATTGGCGTGTTTTTTAAAGTCCTAAAGAGGAATTTTGTGACTGTGTGTATTCCAGAATTTCCCTCAAATTGTGATTACGCAAAAAGTTTTTTGAACAAATTTGGTAAAGGAACAGTAAAAGGTACAAACAATGCAAAGGGCACGTAGCTTGTCTCGTTTTTGTGTGGGTGAGGCGATCCATTGATCAGAATGGAAAAAGTAGAAGCATGCAGACAAGTTGGTAGACTCTCACATTATCCTAAAGGAGGTAAGTAAATAAAGCGGGCCCATGAAACATTATCATTGCACTTAGAGAAAGAAGAAAAAAAGGAAATTACTGAGCAGGAACTAGCAAAAAAAAAAAAAAGGCAGTGGCTCTGGTGGTTGTATAGCTTTATAGATCGATTGTCTGTGTTATACCCTTTTGGTTCTGCTTTGGAGAGTGATATTTTTGCACATTGTATTTTCTGCAGTACTGAACTAAATGCAAAATCTTCCCTTCAGCTGTTCCGCACATCTTATTTTACCATGAAGTTGCGCACATCTTCTGGATATGAAAAAGACATCAATACATTAATGAAACTAATTTTTCTCTAGATGTACAAACTGAACACATTTGATCCTTATCACGTTATCCCTATTTTTATAAACCTTCTGTACTATTTCGTCCTGTTTTTTTCTGTTGTTAGACCTGCAATCGTAAGAGCATTGACTGCATTTTTATGGAGTTCAGTAGCCAGCTCCTTTGTGTTGCTCGTTTAGACCTGTGGGATGTACCTTAATTTCAGTAACAGCGAGATGCAATGTGATTTCAGGAAATGCTTATATGGTCAAATGGCTTTGACGCACATACTTGAGATGGGAGGGCTGTTCCTGGCAAGTGGCTCTGCCAACAGTCCGTACCATCTGACCATTAAACTGGGCCTGATAACAATGAAATATAATTCTTTCTGGTGAGAACATGAAGGGAAAAAGGACCCACAGATGTCACTCATGCTACTCAATGCTCTACTGAATAATGCATGGATGCTAGAGCACCATGGAGATGCAGATTATAGAAGAAAAAATAGAAAGGCAGCACCTCTCCGAGAGGAACCCGGGGTTCTGGATGGCATCCTGCTAGGACTCAGCCAGATTTAGAGACACTTAAAACACATGTAATGGGCACTGTGAATTCTACCTTTGTAAATTTAGACTGATTGTAATTGCCATATAAAAGGAGAGTCCTCGTGCATCCGACCCTTATGCGAGAGCCCAGCTCTGAGTAGGTCCCCTTTGCTGGGAAGGAATGCAGGGCTGGGAGAAAGTTGTTTTCTGAGATGAATTGTAGTGGTTTCCAGCCAGAACCTGGCCTTATTTTCTGCCAGTAAAATAAAAACAGCTGAATTAGTTTCTGGATATGAATTCCTTTGGCACTGGCACACTAAAAATTTTAGCTGTCTCAAGCCAGCCATTCTTCTGAGCCCATTATGGAGATACACCAGAGGAGAAGGTACAATAGATTGATGCTGTATCCCCCCCCCCCAAGTTAGTTCTTTGGGAGATAGTATTAGCTCAAGTAATTTAGAGCAGCCCTGAGGCTCCTCTAAGCCCTGAAACATGCACACCGGTTCCAAGGTTTGGGAAGGAGGGAAGGCATAAGGGTGAGTGAAAGGTGTAGGAGCATGGTTTGGGATCCGAGCCAAAGTTGCTGCAGTCAGGGGAAGTCTTTCTGTTGACTTCAAAAGGTTTTGAATCAAGCCCTAAGGACAAAGGCATTGAAGTCTGACTGGTTGAATTGTAATGCCAAATGGATTTAGCTTCTCTGACAGGGGTAAATTTCATCCCTCCTTAGCTGGGAGACAGAGAGAAGTATGTGAAACGTGCCGGCTGCCCCAAAGATGCCATTCTCTGAAAACTATCTTACCCATTTTCCTGTGGTACTGTATATGATCATATATGCTCTCGTAGACAGTGAAGTAGTTTCATGAAGGAAGCTCCTGTCCTGTTTTCTGGATAAAAGAGCTGGGTATTCATAGGTGTACTTCATAGGTGTGATTGCTTGACTGTAATCTCTTGTAAACATAGAGAAATAAACTTGAAATTCTGTTGAGAACTTGATAAAGAGGAGTTCAGTTTAGTGCATTATAGAGAGTTGGAGTTTTGTGGAGACGGCATCGATTTGTTTTCATGTAAACTAAAAATTACAGCTGCACAAAAGAGCCAGTTTGACTTTCAGTGACCCCAGGGAATTGTCTCTTTCTCTGCAGAATACACGCCTGGAAGTCTCTTGCCATCATGTCGTCTCTTTTGTAGGCTCTGTAAGAGTTTGGTTATAGTTCTTTACCTGCAAGCAAAAAAGGCAAAATCGTGTTAAGTGAATTTATACTAAAGAAATAGGTTATTTATAAAAATGTTTCTGTGTAAATGTGAAGAAAAGTATTTGTAGGATATGGCTTTTTGTTACTTATTTTCTTCTCAATTCTATGTCTCTAGTTAGGAAGTTTCTTTTAATAGTGTCGTAAGTAGTCTGTACATATACAAAGCTGCAGTTGGGGAATGAAGATATGAATTTGAATTATAGGGAAGTTCATGTAGAGCTGTGATAAGGAAACAAAGATATCTGTAGTAGTGAAATACTACAAGTAGTTGCATAAAATGAAAGTCACAGGCTTGTTTCAAACTATTGCAGTACACTAATGGCTGCTGATAATTGTGAAACCAATGCTTTTGCTTTAGATCTTTTTTTTTTTTTTTTTAAATAGATTAATTTATTTTAACCTGAAAGAAGAGCTCCCTGTGTATGACATTCAGGGATGTGTGATATATTTAAGTGTGCAAGTTGGTTTTTTAACAGTAACATTTTTGGAATGTACTGAATCGGTATATTTTGAAAGTAAAAACATGTTAAACCAATCAGTTACATGAAACTGGATTCTGTGTACCGGGTGCTAACAGCAGAAACCTCACACAACACTGGAGCACCAGTTTAACTGTTTCTTGTGGTCTAACACACAACTTGGCATGTAGGGCATATGCCTTTGAGATGGACTTTTCATCAGGGTGAATGACATCTCTTTGTAATGTACTCCATGCAAAATCAGCAAAATAGCAGTCTTCAGTTTCATCAGTTATATACTTTCCAGGCAAAATCGTGTATTTGCACAGAGACACAAAGCTAAAGAACAGAAAAAAGTTTAACCACAAACATCTTGATAAGTATACAGACACGCATTCTCCTGCGACTGTGCTGTGCTAAAATGTGGAAGAATCTTGAACGACTGAGCTGGTATGAAGGATGAAATTTAGTCCTCGACCACTGTATTTTCATTGTTAATATAGTAGGAACAGTACTAACACTCTCTCTGTGCCTTTAAACTGCGAGTGGCAGTGTGCTTCGAAATGGTTGGTGTCATTCTCCTTATTCTTTTAACATGGTAATGGCAATGCTGCAGGTCAAGTCGCTTGCCTTGAGTAGTATGAGCCGGTGGCAGAAGCAGGGCTTGCCATCGTGTCCTTCGGTCTTCTTTTTTTCCACCTAGACTATGTTGTCTCTGACTGTATCAGTGGAACAGTAAAAGATACTGATTTACAGTAATGCGTAGGGGTTTATTTAGAAAACTGCAAGGAAACAGCCAGTAGAGTGTGCTGCTCTCTTATGATGAAACAAAAAAAAAATTATTAGCTGTTGGTTTGCTTAAAATCTCCTGAATACCTTTTATTTTTTATTATTCCTTAATGTAAAATTATTCTTGCGGGGTTAGAATTTATGTCCCTTTACCATTGCTTTTTTGGGAGTGGCACTCACAAAATCAGCAGGTAAAACAACTTGGAGTTGTGTAGAAGACACTGTGAACCCTGAGACAGAAGTACAATATAGGAGAGCAATGAAGTCAAATTATCTCGTTTTTCTTTCAGCCTGAAGTTCCTATTCTCAGAGTCCCATTTATGAACATCCAGAAAAAGTGTTTACATTCCCCCCTTTCCAGGTGACCTTACCAGTTATCCTCTGACCCTGTGTTATGATCTTAAAACATCTGTGAAACCCTGGCAACTTCAGTATTTGGGG
>NW_009258383.1:4620516-4637504 GCF_000687185.1 Egretta garzetta
GGGGGGGGAGGGAAATAAGGAGGGGGTGTTGAGCTTGTACAGGATCTTTCATCGCCTTTTGCCTTGGTTATACAGACATTGCAGTATATTTGTGCCAGAGCTTGCATAAGAATATTTAAATACTGTAATGAATTGTTTCTGAAAGACTCTGTGACACAGTTATATTATCTTTTATGATGTTGTCATAAGGGTTTGGGTTTTGTTTGCTTTTTTACAAATAACTTACTAGAAATAGCATTTCTCCATGTGTCCAAACTTTGCCCTACATGGCACTTTCCCACCGACTGGGAATGGAGGTGATAAGCGTCCTTTGCAGCTGGTGGGTGCCACTCTTGGCTGGCTGATTAGCTGGCACAAGATGTATTGTGACAGCATGAAAAATGTCATGCGTTGGCAAATGAACCCATGCCTTCTACCACGCATGCCGCTTCTGGGCTAGGAGTTCAAAAGAAAAAAACATGAGTCATGCCTCAGAGTGGATGGGTTTTGCTGTTCACTGTAATTTGAATAAGCCTCTATCTTTAATGCAAAGACTAGGAGAAAAGATTGGAATCGTTCTTAATTTTATTTCTGGTAAAAATCAACAAATGGAAAGAGGGCCCGTATCTCCCTATGTTTCACAGTATCCCCTTTACAGTTCAGCTTGTTTTCAGACTTTTGTATAATGAGAGAGGATGCCTCCAGATTATTATTTTGACTTTGTATCAAAAAATATTGCCATTAAAAGAAGCCCATGCCATTAATACAATCTTAATTATTTAATTAGAAACACAAAACATGAACACTTTCTGTATTCATTGGCACAAAAAAAAAATCAGTCAGAAAGAAGTCAAAAAAAATTTGATTTTAATGAGTTGAGATTTCTGGAAACAATGGGAAAAGAGGCCATAGTTAAAAAGATGGGCTCAATAGGTAAAACCGTAAGTGTGTGTGAGATCAAAAGAGAACAGTACTCAAACGTAGACAGCGCTTTGTGGCTTGTATAAACAAGTGCTCCTGTTGTTACTACCTCTGTTGGAGCTGCAGGCATCGTAATGATCACAGAAAACACCATGGAAAAGGGCAGATTTAGCAAATGCCTAAGATGACTGAGGGAAGATCACAGCTTTCTTAATGACATTTGTTTAACTTTTGCAACCATGTATTTAGCAGGATAGGAGTGGACTGGCTTAAGTCATGATGAGCCTTTAAGGACCTAAATGCATCGGTAGCAGCAAAATCAATGTGAGAGTCCATACTCCCTAATGCGGGTGCCATTTCTATTAACATATTAGGGGAACTATTTCTAGTGTGATTTCCTAAAAATACTCTAGCCATGGCTACACGCTCAAAAATCAGACAAGTCAAGATTTTCCCACATGCTCTATAGCAGGGAAAGCGATGCAAAGAGATCGTGAGACTTCTCTGAAACTACACTGGCTACATCTGTGCCATTTGGGGGCACGTGGGGCAGGGGCTGAGCTGTAAAGCACAGCCTTCTCCCTGCCCTGTGCTCCCACTATCGTGGGACATGTCTACGGCAGCTACATGACAGGGTTACGGGAGCTCAGGCTTCACCTCTTCCATGTTCTGGGTCGTACACAAGCACATGTTGCAGCATGGATCATGCATGGTCCTGTGGCTGCACCAGGAATTTGGGCAGACACAGGAACTCTTGCCCTACACTCATCCCCTGCCTACCCTTAGTAGTATGTCATGTAGGCATACCGTGATCAACTCCTTGCCAGAGATGGAGTTTAAATGTCTCTGTTTTGGCCCCAGTCTTGCTCTGAGTCTTTGTGGCAGCACCTCATTCAGATTTCTGGGCTAGAAAACCAGTCCCATGCTTTCTTCACCCCATTAATGAAACATGTTTTCCTTTGTTGCCAGTTCTAAAAAAAAACCCACCACCAACAAAATAAACCAAAAAAACCCCAGATCCATATATGTACGTGCCACTTTTACTATACACCATGGGAGGTGCACAACTGACATGAAGATGGGATTTCATACTGCTTTCACTTAGGGCAATATACGAATTGACTATATAAAGCTTCTGCAGCATTACTATATATATATATATATATATATGTATATGACAAGAGTTCATTACGCCAGAACAAAGTGTATGGTGTTCAGGAGGCATAATCGACTGTGCCTAACTTAAAATATTTAAGTTAATAAAAAATTTGAGCGTGTAAAATATACTAGGTTGCTAAATGAAAGTCGAGTTTAGTACTGTGAGAATCAGTTGGAGAGGTCGTCTCAAATCCTGGCAGTTTCTGCAGGGAGGAAGAATATGGAAAGAGAGTGTGCTTTGTGTGCTTGTCCTTTGCCTGCATGCCTTTGTAATATAATTACTAGGTAAAAATGTAACAGCGTAAGAAAAAACATGGCGTGTCTAAATTAAGTACAGCCTGCTGCATACATGCATAGGAGCAGAGGCTTCTCTTACATTCCTGGTGTCCCTGTGCAGCTTCTGAAGTAGGTGCACAGTTTTTATGTAGCAGCAAAGTCCAGTGCTTGTGGTGCAGGTATATGAAGACTCAGGTTTCTGCAATAGATATCAGCATGCTATAGTCATTGCTGTGTTTCTTAAAAAAAAGTTTGTGAGAACAAATGCTCCTGCAGTACATGCTTCTAATAACACCCACTGCCTTTTTTTCCTTGGCACTTCAGCTTTCCCTTTCATATGGCTTGCTCTTGCTTAAAAGAATGATATACATCTAGTTTGTTGCCAGAGCTATGCTTGAGTAACGCTGTCTGGGGTGATAGACTTGAGTTTCCAGAGGATAATCTGAACATCAGCCTCATTATCCCAGATGTTGACACAAGTCACCTGCCCCTGATAGAGGAAATATGTCAGGTGAAGCGCACAGCCCTTATGGCAGCTTTACAGTAAGACTAAACAATCTGGAACACTCCAAAACTCAGAGAGAGAAGGGCCGTGGCACGCATCTTTGACAAGAAGCGGTTGAACAGCAATCGTGCATTGAGGGCTCTGGTGTTCTAAGGTGGAAACTCTGCTCTCTCCCCCGCGGGCCATTGCATTAACATGGTCAAGGTACAACACACAAAAGAACATGTGGTTAATTGCGGGTGGCTTTCGGCATCAGTCCAGAAAAACTCAAAACCTGTGTCTCTGTATGCATAGCAAAACACCATAACCACTAAGCTCCATGTGCTCTTGTAAACATCTTATTTATACACATGTGTATTTGCACACTCCCGGAGCATAGGTTTTGTCCATGTGAATCCCAGTGTTTGCATGCCTGAGGGACAGGGTAAAAACTGCACCCACAAAATTATCTGTATCTAAACCAGGCTGTCTTGGGTCTTTGATAATGTGACATTTGCTGTTACAGAGATGTATTTTATCCTCAGATATAAGCGCAAAAGTTATGTGACTGCAGTGGGATCTAGGATTTCTAATAGGAGTATGCCTTTTTTGACCCTTAAGAGACTGTAGAATGAGTAGTAGGAGACTGTAGAATTATTTAAGAAGGTTTTAAGAAGTTTATCGAGATAGGTATAAGTAGATATGTGACAACTGTCTGAAAAGACTTACCTAGGTTTCCCAGCACAGACAATTTACATTTTAACTCACATGTGGTTACATTTTTTTTTCCCAGGTTTAATCATTAAACACTGAAAATTTTAATTTCATCAAATGCAATCAAAGAATTTTGTATAGTAGCAATTAAAAGTATAAAACTAGCATTCGAGCTACAGCAAATTAAACAGCTGCATTGGAGTATTTTTAGCAGTCATCCCAATCAAAATGCACAAAAGGCTTTTATTTTTTTAAGGAGTATCTGCCGGGTGTAGCTCCGGTTTCCGTAATTCAACAACCTCACTAAATATACACACATACTTAAAAATCCAGTTACTGATAAGCAAAAAAACTGTGGGTTTTTTTTCTACAAGGCAACTTGGGTGAAGAAGTTCAGAGGACTTGTGCTGACTGAGTTGCTTTTGCAGAAGGGGAGCTTCCAGCTGTAGTTGAAGTGTTTAAATAAGGAAACCAAGAGCTACTTTGTTGTTTCTGTTACTTTTACTGTACTTCATGTGTGGCATTGAGTTTTCCATATTGTAAATGCCACACATGAAGCCAGAGGACCTTGTTTCTCATCATTCCTAGCTCCTGCCACGTTGTGGCAGTAGGTCTTTCTATTTATTTTAGTTTTTTTTACTGAAATGCCCAAGCTTTTGTGTGTAAGTCAGCCAAGAGAGTTCTATATAATCAGCTCTATAATTAACCAAGTGGTAGTTCTAAGCTTCAAGTACCGACATGTTCCACATCCCTACTGTTTAGAGACTGATTGAAGAAAGTTGGAGGCATTTTAGAAGCCTGTGCAATTCTGAGTTGCCCAGCTGTGGGAATTTGCCTGCATCCTCCTGCTCCAGGAGATTTAAGAGACCCCAGTCTTGTTATGTGATCATACCTAGAAATATAGAGAGGGTCAGAAGTTTGGTTTCTGTTCTGACCCCCCTTGAGTCTTTTGACCAAGGATTTGAGTGCAGGATGTAGACAATATACTGACAAAGGGACAAGGTGGATCCAAGGCATGAGTAGAGAAAGTTTTGGAGTAGTAGGGGGAAGGAGCTGAGTGAGAAAGGCAGAGGTACACGATAGCTCCATCAGTGCATGCACTCCTGGGGAAACCTCTGGCCTGCCTCCAACACAGCCTTGGAGTTTGGTGGTGGGTTCACAGCTTCTCTGCAATCTGAGCAGAAACCTGCTGGCTTGAGTTATCTTGAAACTGCTGTTGACCAACAACATTTGAATCACAGTATGTGAAATAGTCATAAACTGACATGGTTTCATATCCAGTTCTACCCTCAGCTTCTCCATACTTTTTTTTTTTTTTTTTTTTTTTCTGAAAAGGAAAAAAAGAAATGAACATCCATTGGGACAGAGATCCTACTTTGTCTAATAAACACTTGGGGAATGTGCATCTTGTTCTTTTGTCTTGCTGGTTCTGTGCTCAGAGATAATATTCTCTTCCATTCTTCTTCTAGCTTCCTCCATCTTCCTCTGTTTTGCCCTTTGCTCCATCTGGCTTTTGGGCATTTCTGATGTTTTACAGATCATCTCCTGTTAATCAAAGCTGTTCTCCCTCCCCTAGTGATTCAGTTTGTTGTTTCTCATTAAATACTGTGCTGGTTTTGGCTGGGGTAGAGTTAATTTTCTTCATAGTAGCTGGTTTGGGGCTGTGTTTTGGATTTGTGCTGGAAACAGCATAGATAACACAGGGATGTTTTCGTTACTGCTGAGCAATGCTCAGAGCCAAGGCCTTTTCTGCCTCTCACCCCACCCCACCAGCGAGCAGGCTGGGGGTGTGCAAGAAGCTGGGAGTGGGCACAGCCAGGACAACTGACCCAAGGGATGTCCCACACCATATGATGTCATCCTCAGCATATAAATTTGGGGGAAGAAGAAGGAGGGGACATTCAGAGTGATAGTGTTTGTCTTCCCAAGTAACCGTTACACGTGATGGAGCCCTGCTGTCCTGGGGATGGCTGAGCACCTGCCTGCCCATGGGAAGCAGTGAATGAATTCCTTGGTTTGCTTTGCTTGCATGTGTGGCTTTTGCTTTACCTATTGAACCGTCTTTATCTCAACCCACGAGTTTTCTCATTTTTACTCTTCTGATTCTCTCCCCCATCCCACCGGGGGGGAGTGAGCAAGCAGCTGCGTGGGGCTTAGTTGCCGGTTAGGGTTAAACCACAACAAATGCATTAGCTTAAAGTTAATGAACTTTCACTAGAGCTCTTTCCTGTTACTTGCTGCCATGAAACATCAATCAGTATCACAACAGTAAGTGCTAGTTTAGTGTGGATGACATCTTTAGAAGGAGGGATGCAGCTGAGGAGGTGAAGGGAAGTGGCTATTTAGAGCTCAAGTCATCAATTAAATTACTCAGTGATAAAGTCACTGTCTTGTTCTTTAGTCATGTTCATGTCATGTTGCTGTGCGGGGAGGTGGTGATGCATCATTGCACTCTAGTGCTTTGTGATGTATCGGCGCTGGAGATATTTTGGGATAGTGCCAATATTCTGCAAGCTTTGCAGGCACGAGATGCTGTAATGAACAAGAGAAATAATTACTGAATCTCCCCTCCCCTTACACTGGGAGCCGGGACTGGAACTCAGCTTTTGTTTAAGTGTGTTTCTCAGAGTGACAGAGGCGGCCTCCTCGCCGCTACCAGAACTGCATTCTCTGGCTGGCAGGAGAACATGTTTTCATACGTCTTTATGCCTGCTTCAGGAAGTGGCATTACGTTTTTCACTGCACTTTTGAAACCTTTCAACTAATGCTATAAATAAACAAAATCTGTTGCTTCGTGTTGTGGGCTACTGCTATCAAGCCGAGGGCCCTCCAGACCTCAGTATAGTTGTTTTAATCCCTAGCGTCTGCCTAAAAATTTATTCTGACTTGAAAGGAAGGGATGGGATGTCATTGACAGCTCCTCTGAGAAGGTTCTGCAGAGGAAATGTTTTCTCAGGAGGTGCTTGGAGGCACTAGCGAGTAGAGCAGAACTGGGAAGATACGGACATTCATGACAGGGAGTAACCATCTGAAGAAGGGAGGGACTCGTGAGCCCCCAGTTTAGTTCATCAGCTGACTTGCTCCACCATGCTGGCTGGCATGGTAAGCCTAGAAATGTTAGTGAGGCTGCTCTTAGGCACCTAGCTAGGACAAAACGTGCGCTGTCAGCCAGTCCTGGCCGTCGTGATGTACAGTGTGTGGCATCCACCTAAATTCCCGTGATTAAATAATTCCCTTGTCCAAAACTGCTGCCTCTGAGTTTTGTAGACTCATGCTTTTGGGAACTGCAGAGTGTGCTGAAAGCCTTTTTGCAATTAAGTATTGGCATGAAAATACCATCCTAAGTATACGGAACACAGTGGCATTAATTAAAAATACTTATCAGCCTACCCCGTTGCCAGTGCCTGAAGAGGTTTCTAAGGCGTTTCACCAGCAGCACTGTAAATTATTTGTCAATGAATGATGAAAACATTGGGTTGTTTATACTTCAGGGCTACCTTCTTAATAAGCGGCTGCCTGCCTGCCACCCTCCTTCATTTTTTTTGCCCCCTTCAGAAGGTGTCTAAGGTGGGGGTTCGTTGTGGGAGTTAAGATGTCATGTTTATATTTCAAAAGGCAAGCCAAAGCCCTTAGATTTGGTCTCCAGCTGAGAGAAGCACACATTTAGAAATTACAACATTGGTATTGGCTATCTGGAGCTTTAGGAAGTGGCTGAGAGCTGGCAGTCAATTAAAACTGGGCTGGAGTTCAATATCAGAGTTATGCTGCCTGTTTTTGTAGGATGTGTTTGAATCCCGGGCTACGCTGCAATGTGGTTTTGATGTAGAAGTATGTAAAAAGGAAATGTAACCCTTAAGAAGCTGTCTGCATTTTCTGGTACAGACAGGTTGTTCTACATAACTCCAGTTCAGGACCATATTTGGGCTGGAAAGTTGCACCCCACGTACTGCGGTGCAGATTCTGATCCCGGTTTTTGTGGTGTAAGCATGGGGTAATGCTGTTCACTTCGATCCTTTGAGCAAGGAGCTGTGTTACATGAACACCGGAGCGTGACCAAGGTCTGTCTGTCTGTCTGTCTCTAGCACAACGCCGGTTTTGGCATGAATGCTGCGCAGCGGCAGAAATGAGAGATGGTGCTTCTGTCTGACAAGGAAAGATGTAATACTTGTGCTCTAGAAGCAAACGTGTATGTCTAGTGGTTCAGCCCCAGACTTCCCAGCTGTGCTATGAAAGATCTAACCCATCGTAGCAAATCTCCCTGCCCAGCATTTTTAAGCAGCTGGTTTATACCGCTGAATTCACAACTGCTTTTCTAGAAGGACCCTGATATTTTCTTTCTTTTTTCAGTGGCCAGCATGTTACGCTTCCCTTACACAGATCGGGTCCCTAACAGTAACTTGTCCCGTCCGCTCGTTCTGAGTGCGGTGCCCAGATCTGTTCGCACTATCACATTCGGTGTTCGCTGGAATATTCTTGCTCTTATCAGACAAAGCAGATCAGATTCGTATTCCAGAGACCTGTTATTTTTTTATTCTTTTTTTTTTTCCCCAGTATGGTTTGGGGCTTGTAATAAGAGTGCTTGGGAGCATTTGCAGCGCTGTTGTGTATGCATGAAAAATACCACCTCCCGGCCCCGCAAGTTGGAGAACAAGTTTCGAAAAGGAATATTTGCCCTGAGGGCCTTCCACAAAGACACTGAAACTAATTAAAAGGCTCCCATTAACTTCAAGAAGTTTTGGATCTGATCCCCGGTGTTTTTGTTTTTGGAGAGCTGACTGTAACCGTGGTTTTCAAGCCGTGGTGCGAGACGGCTTAGCTCCGATGGCGTTCCCAGCAACCGATGCCCCTTGGAACAGGCTGCAAATGTGTAAAACAGATTCGCCTGTTTACCAAACCGTTCTCAGATGAAACCATTTAAACTCACTTTAAAAAGAAAGGAAATAATTGTTCCATTTGCTGTAAGGGTTAATTGCGCTGGCTAACTAGCCTATGCAATAAGGAAAGGATCCAGGGATCGCGGGCCTAGGAGTGAAGTCATGCCCCTTACCAGTAGAGAAAAGAATGGTAATTGCCTGCTGTGAGTACGAACATATTTTGCTGGCTAGCAAAGAAATGGCATTGACAACTGGCAAATCCACTCTGCTGAGGCAAAAATGTCTTTTTGAGGCAGGCACACAGCCAGCGTTTTCATTCGGGAAGTCTCACAAGTGGAATCAAAACTCTTGCGGAGGTAACATGAAACTGTGCTTTAGAAGGTTGTTTTTTTTAATCCCACATTTAATTCTGTCAACATTTCATGCTGGAATAAGAAAAATATTCCTTAGGTTGGTTTTAGTCAATTCCCCTCACTCTTTTGTTTTTTCTTTCCCTCTCAGTTCCTTTCTCCACCCCTCTCCTCAAGATTTCTTTCAGCGACATATTTGTTTAGAAAGCATCAGTCCTTAGGAAAACAGTGATACGGTCTCCTCTCAGGCGTGCCATGCAAGCAGCACCATGCATTTTGAACTTGGCCCTGATCTGGGGATGTGCTGAAGGCCAAGGAGTCTCACAGAAAGGGTGGTCTGGTGGACAAGTGGCAGCTCTGGGGAGCAGCAACCCATCCGGGGCACCTCTGCTGCACCCATGTCTTCTGCAGCCCTTCCTTGCCCTCACAATAGCAATGGCAGTTTTGCAATGAAACAAGAGTTGTAAAAACACCATGTGTTACTGAAATTCACTGGAGATGAAGGGGCAGAGCTGAGGCCTCAGAGATGGGGCACGTCTTACACACAGCATCTAATAGTAGGAGGCGCAGAAATGAACTGTTTTAGTGTATTTATGGGTCATGTCTGTAAATACATGTCGGCCTTATTTAGGTCTAAGATAAGCAGGCTTTGTAATTGATTCTCTACAAGCCTTATGGTGGCCATCCTGGGAGTTGTTTGGTATTGAGGTCTTCTGAAAATCTTCTCTACAATGTAGATTTGCACCTAATCTTTTTAATGTAATTCAGAACTGAGCATTTCTGAAATATTAACCCCCTGCCTTTGTGCTTAAGAATTTATAAAGAGCTGGAACGTTGGCTCATAAATCTGTATACAGGCACTTAAACAAATAGCCTGGTTACCCAAAGTGCTGAGCACTCAGCCTTTCTGGTTGATTTTCTAGGGTTTGGCCTAAAAAAGGCCTATATCGCTGAGTTCCCATTCTTTCCTTTCCTCCCACACTTTTTAGTGGTTTAAACTGTGTTCCTCTTTATAGAGCTTCACCTTGCAGTTGTGTCTGCTGCATTTCCTGTCTATCACTTGCAAAGGGAATTGCTAAAGTATGTTGCATGCAGAGTTTGAAATCGCAGGTATCCTGCAATTGCCAGAACATGATGCCCTTTTTGTACCTAAAGCTTCATTTCAGCAAAATTCTTTGACAGACCCATTTTTAGCTAAACCTCTGCTACTCTTTGTGCCTATCCTGGTCTCGTCATGCTTCAATATATAGCTTGTAGTTGGTGTATGCTTTTGGTATTTGTCCATTAGGATTTAGGCTAAGTCACCTTCTCACTTTGTATACTCTGGTGAACAGCTTTCAGTTAGCGATTCCTTCTTGCCACCGCACAGAATTTGATCCATAGAAGTGAAAGTTCCTCAAGACCATTTTTTTGTATCATTCGCTTCCCCAGACATTGCTCTTCCTTGTAACTTGAGCACTGCAATAAATGCTCTTTTGTTTAAGATTTACCTTAGAGAGTCCATTATGTTCAGTCTTCTGATCTTTGCTGATGCTGTTTGTTGTGGCTCTTTATCACACAGAGCCTTAACTTAGGGGAAATAAAATAAGTATCTGATGCCATAAATTTCTAACAGAGCATCTTTTTTTTCCCCCTGTTCTTAAAAGACTTCATAAAGGAGCAAACTTGTTGCCAGAGAATTGGTTTGTTCAGGCTTTTCTATTTGTTACAGAACAAGTAGCATAACAAAGTACAAATGCGTGACAAAAAGTTGTGGAAGAGTTTTTGGAACAGGAGCTATAGAAGGCATTAACATGGCCCTATGTATGGATGCACTTTCAAAAAAACTACCTGGAGGCAGGAAATAAATGTTTTATTTTCTCTAGAAATGATTTGCTGTTGTGTTAGAGTTTTCTGTTCTGGCAATTTTGTGATAGCACTGCAGTGGCAAAACAAAGAGCAAAATAAAAATTCCTGAAATTCTTAAAAGAGTAGAAAAATCTCAGATTTTCCCTCAGATGAGGGGAAAAAAAAAAAAGAAGATATTTTAATAGTCTGTCTGGATTTCCTCTAAACAAAGGTGAAAGTAATTTTGGAGGGAACTCTGCTTAGAATGGATCGAGATTTTTTTGCCCTGCATTGTTTTATAGTACTGCCAAAAAAATTGTAATTGATGGAGGTAAACATTAAAGATAAAATATATCTGTTTTTAGCTGTGGGAAATATTTTTTGTCTTTTTACAAAAGCATGTATAATAAATTTAATGGGATTGAAAATTGAGGGGCTTACAGAAGTCCTGTATAGAGTCAGGGATACAGTGCACCTGCCTACCATTTTATTTGGCCTGGGTATAAATAGAAGGCTTTGGACCAGGTTGCCATTAATCTCTCATCTTTCATTATTATTCAGTAATTTAATCCACAAAATACTTTAAGTGGTATGTTATGACCCTTTGATTTCTAAATTATTTTCCTCACAGATCTTTTTTTTTCCCTCTGCGTTCATTGCATTCCCGTGCACATGGAAATTCTGGGTCTGCTAGCAAGGCCAGAGCAAAGTTTTCCAACCAGAAAACAGTTCACCCTCACTTTTGAATTGTAAAGTGCTTCTAAAGGGAGGCAAGACCCTTTTAAACATCAGAGGAGAGCTGAGCGTGAACAGACTTCGCAGGGCTGAGTCCTTCAGAAGCAGGGCTGGCTTTGTGCCTGAACTTGCACTCACTGAAATTATGAGAGAGGTGTGAAATAGAGTCGTGCTTGTGGTGTGTAAAATAGGCCTCTGAGTGGAAATGAAATGTAGAAGGAGGTTCTAGATGTGTTTCACTATTGTAGGCTCTGGAAGAATTACAGAAGTAAAAGAACACCCCTTTCCGCTCTCCTTCTACCAGATGCAGATAACTGCAACTCCACTGAGAGGACATTGGTCTCAGGCTATCAAAAAGGACAAGACAGAGACCTCGGCTACAAATGCTTTGAGGGTAGTTATTTCTTCAGAAATGCATTTGGCATTTTATTAGTAAGTGCTGGCAGTGAGAATGTTCAAATAAAAAATCCCACAGATTCATCTCCTGTCCAAAATTCAAACAACTCGTGTTTCTGAAGACCCAGTTAACTTCGTTTTTAGTCAGTTTTCAGAGAATCACAGAATGATCGAGGCTGGAAGGGACCTCTGGAGGTCATCTCCTCATCATTTTCCTCTATTAACTTTAAGGCTTGAGCGAACCTGTGAAACAAAAATGTGAGCAAGCTGCAAAATACTGTCTCTGTCCTGGATGAAACCTGAATGATGTGGGGATTTGAGAGCAAAAAGATTTTCTTGTGGAATTTCCAGTGTACTTTCAGAAAAAAATAGATGTTGGTATTAAGTCCTCTAAACTTTGGAGAAACAACTGAACTCTGGGAAAGTCACCAAAACCAGACATAAAAAAAATAAAAAAGAGTATTAAAATGCAATGAATGTTTATGAAAGAGGCAAGATTGACATCTGTGGAGATCAAACATCTCTGAAAGAACAGAGCTGCTGGCAGCATGGGTTCAGTCGGGGCTGGGCTGAGGTAGTACTTTTCCTCAAGTGAACTGTGTGCCCCATGTCCATAACCTTTCAATTCTTCCATTCTGCTGAAGGATCACTCCAAAAAAGTCTCAATATTCCCTGTTTAGTGTTAGAAATGTCTAGCTGGCGAATTTTATCATTTACATCAACGGAAATTGTGATTTTGTTATCAATTTGCATTCCCCTTTACTCATGTCTTTCCCAAAATAGGTGATCAAGTATTACTTTGGTGTCATTCCTCCCAGAAGTCAACCGGTACAATACACATGACGGCTGGGTAGTTTCACCTCTCAGCCTGACCTCTTGTGATCTACACCCATGGCTTCTTCTCCAATCATATGTGAGTGGCTCCTGGAGCCATCTACCTCAAAAATCACAGTTCCTACCACCCAAAGCACTTCATAGATATACCTTAACTTTTGTAGAGAAAGCTTGCTTATAAGACTAAAAGGCTAACTCAAGCTCTTGTCCTTTTTCTGAGACAACCAACCCATATGTCCAGCTACTGGAAACACCTGTGCCTCAGGCTTGGAGAGACTTAGCTCTTCACCCCATTTCATTGCAATCTTCTGCTGGAGGTAGATTATGGACCACTTTAATAATTGCTTTCTTTTGTTTGTTTGTTTTTAGTTAATAGGAAAAAACAGAAACATTCTAAACCGAGTTCAAAGGGAACTTGGTCATCTCTATTTCCCCATCCAGGAGAAAAGGGGTAAAATCTGTTTTGAGTTTAGCTATCAATCTAGAAGTAAATTGAATTAAATACGAAAATGTTTGAAAGCCGAGTTGTATTTCATTCCAACTACATTGCTGCTTTAAATGGGGTGGTGGAAGGGGGAAAGGGCTTACATATTCAGCATTGTTATGATTAAGTATCCCTTGTGCCCCCACCACACCTCCTCTGGAAACAGAACGCAGCGCACGTTTGGAACAGCTCGTTACTGCTACGCTTCAAGGCCCCGATGCCTGTTCTATGAAAGCGTAGCCCAAAGGAAGGTGAAGTGCTGAGCTGCACCAGTGCATGGTAGCGCCATCTGGCTGAATGTGTGTGTGTGTGTGTGCTTGCACGCGCACATTAGACATTGTACAAACATATCGCAAGAGCCAGAGCCCATGCCTTATATAGGTTACAGTGGACTTCCCAGGCAAGTGAAGGCAAAGAAAAAAATGTTTCCTGAATGAAAAGGCATGCTAGTGGAAGAAAATGCCATTTGAATGATCAGTGGGCAGAAGGAGAATAATGCTATTTCTGGCCTTTAATTCTGAGTTCCATGAGCAGGACAGGGAGGGAAGTGTATCTCTGGTATTTATTCCGTGTAGGATTTCGTACTCTACAAGTAGTCTGCGTCACTGATTTGTGTAGAATATTCTTTGGTCCTTACAGGATTAGACAGGCTCAGCAGGGTGACTGATAAACCAGCTGAAATGAGAAAAATTACATGCGTAGAGATGAAGGCTGCTAGTCACCAACATGTTTCAAAAGGAAATATTACAAATAAGCATGCTTATATTCAGGATACTCAGGAAGTCTGGCACTGGCAACAAAGCTGCTGTGATCCTGGTGTAGTCTTCAGGCTGTGGTACTGGTTCAAAACCCAGCAGATCTTACTGGCATTCTGGGTGCTAAAGACCTCGATACGGTCACTTCCAAAGCCTTTTGTGTAAGGCATCAGATCAAAATACAGAGCCCTGGTTTCAATTCTCGTCTCTGACACTTGGGCTATGTCTTTCTGTTGTCATGAGGGTTCACAGTTGGCTGAATGCCTTGATGCTCCATATTGCCTGACTGAAGACTTGCAGTGTGGCACAACTGTGAGCCAGCTGTGACCACCAGGTGGAGAAACTCAATTGGGTGGGAACACAGCAAGGCGCTGATCTGAGCTCAAATCTCACCTCCGCAAGTGGGATGGATGTAACTTGTTGAAGCCACATGAAGCCTGGAACATGAGCAGACATCCAGACATGGCAAAATAGGAAAGGGTCAACACATCCTGAACTGGGGATCTGTAGAGTGGGAAATGATGAATGGAAGGGACGGACAAAGCATTAGGCCAAACGCTGAGGCATGGACTGACTTGTATCAGGCTCCAGAGAGAAGGTAACACAAGGGGCCCATGGGTACTGCTGCAGCAAACACTACAGGAGAAAGCTGGGGTGGCAGTAATTACATGCCATTGATGAAGCTTATCTCAATATTTGTGAAGAACTCTGGAGCGCACTATCTGCTAGATTAACCTGCACTGATTGTACATCCGTTTGTACGGGAAGATGTGTATTTTTAACATCCATTCTGCTGCATGTTTAAATGAGACATGCTTTACAATGTAATTAAGAAACCCTTCTTTTCGCACAATTGTCAGCTCGCACTTTTCCCACTTTGCTAATGCCTTCAATGCACAAAAGCCATGAAGAAAATCTTTCCGTGACATGATGGCATTACAGCTCTTTTCAAGTGGGAGGACTGTACTCCTACACAGCAGATTTTCCCTGTGTTGTGGTATTCATGCAGCAAAGAGCTGTACTTCTGAAGGGTTTCTTGTTTAAGCTCTTTCATGCTTCTTGCCTTGGAGACTTCTTTTAGACTTGTAGCCAAGAGGAGGTCAGGAAGTGCTCCGTGCTGCAGCTTCTTTTTCTGTATATGTTTCTATGTGGTTCTCCACAGATCCATGGAACACATTCCCTTCCATCTCTCTCCCTTTCAGAGTAGTTTATGTTTCATTATTTGCAGATGGAAAAATGACAACTTGACAAACAGGGGAGGATCTTTTTATTTAAATCATCGTCTTCTTTCAGGCTCCCATGTAATGTAATGGGGTAATACTGAGAATGCAAAAACTGATTGGATTTTATTTGCCCAGTGCATGAAAAATGAACTTCCGTGCACATTTGCATGTGAGGTTATTTTTAGCTGTCATTCTGCTGATGGAATTTGCCCATCTTCGTGACTTTCCAATTTGGTGAAACTACTGATGCGTTTACTGATGCCTTTGCTGCCTTTGATTTTAAGGGGCTGAGTCTGGCTTTATAAAGTCTGTGTTTTCATCTCTTTTGTACTTCTTTTTTCATTGCTGAGCACACAGAGTAACAACCAGGGATAAATAAAATCTTGAAAAAGCCACTAGGAATTCAGCAGCCCGAAGCATCCCATCTAACCCAAAACACACAAGCTCCATTCCCCAGATGTATTTATCCTTTTCCTACTGTGATTTACAGCTGAAACACACTAGCTGTGCTCGGTCCTCATATCCCAATCACAAAACCAGGGAAGACTTTCCTGAACTGAGCAGCACTGTTAAGCCCATGTCTAACAGTTTCAGATTCATTTAACTGCGAGCACAAAGTTAATCAAGTTTCACAGAGATCTAGATGTGATCTCAGTCATGTTAGTAAGAGCTCTGAAAAGTGGTGGAGTTTGAGGGCAGTGTCCTGCCCGCTGTTTGTGCCAAGCTTCTGCTCTTGTATATTCTTCTCTTCCCTGCTATTACATTTCAGTGTTGCAAGGGAAAGCACTGAGAGCATGAGGCCATCAGCCAGAACTGATTCAAAATCTTTCAGCAGCAAAACCAAGTGGTGGGGAAGGATGGGACAGGCTCAGGGAAGAGCCTGCCTCAGAGTGGAGTGATCAGCTCAGGGGACCGAAGGTGGGCGCCAGTTGTCGTTGCCTGACCGTCACTCCTCCGTTGCCCCTTTGCTGGGCTGCCCATGTGAAAGGGCAGAGCTTCCACTTTCCTCCCCATGAGTGCAGGGTCATTGCCTGGAATGCTTTCCTACCCAACTGGGTGATCTTCTTGTGCCTAAAGCCAGACAGTTCTGTAATGCTGGAATCGGGAGCAGCAAGGCTATAGCTGCATCCCAGCGGTGGTGTTGCCAGAGCTGAGCCCAGGGGGTATTAAGTAAAGAGGACATCCTTCTGCCTTTCTGCACTACTGGTCCTTGAGGGCAGTGGATGGTCTGGCCACTGCATTCACTATTTCATTTTGCATTTGTGTCCACAGTAAGAGATGTGGTACACCCCGAGGTCTCTTCCAGCATCCCAGTTTTCTAGCACAGCAACTGGGCTTTGCAGTGACTTGTGTTCATGAGAGCAAGCAATTACGTCGTAGCAGCATGTACTGTCACGAGTCTGTACTAAGAGCCAGGAGCAAACCCCTAAACTTTCCTGTATCGTATGTTACTGGAATAGGTGTTTTTACAGAAATTGATGTCATGGAATCAAAACAAAATGCTTCTTTTTGGTCTGTGTTTTGCTCTGAATCATGGTTGTTACTGCAGTATAACAGAGTTCTGCTGTTATCTTCCACCTTCTCCCCCCAAAAATCAACCCATAAAAACCTGTCTGAATTTTAGCCACCTGGTTATAGTTAGTTTCTTATTTTAAAATAGCTTTCAAAATAGATCAGACATTACACCGTTAAAAACAATTTTCCCTGTAGGTATTGAATATCAGACAGGGCTTGTAGTAATAACTGATAGGTATCTAGAATAATCTTCAGTACGGACTGAGACTACAAAGATCTGTCAATCACTGCATTTAACTTTAAACACAGATGATTTGAATTCGTGTTAGCAGCATGAGGAAGTCAAAAAGATGGAATGGTGCTGTCGGAGAAAAGATGATAGGATTACCTCTGCTGTTAGCCTTTCCTGCTACTTGTTTGAGATACTAAATCAAGGTGAAGTTTATGAAAAAGGCTACAACGG
>NW_009258383.1:4637567-4713255 GCF_000687185.1 Egretta garzetta
TTACTTGTGGCTTAATTTTATGCAGGCACAAACACCTTGGTTCAACACGTTTTGCCAGAGACAGTCTTGACTGTCTTAATGCAACAGAGTCCTCATTAACAGGGACCTGTGAAAAAGAAAAATGCACACATGCTCTTTTGTCGTTGGTCATTCATGAGCAGTCCGATGAAAACTGAAATAAAACATAAATCCCAAGGTGGTGTGGAGCTGGTGTGGAGACACGGGTGTTTGAATCACACAGCTTATGTGAATTATCCATCTTGAAGAACATTACACTCCACCTTTTGAATGAAGTTTCATTAATGTGGTGGAAAGCTCACACTTTCTATTTGTTCTGCTGTGGCTGCTGAATTTAGCACTACCTCCAGTGCTCACCCCCAAAGCAAACACCTCTGCGGTGGTGATTTTTCCTTTTTTATCCAACTATATAGCAGTACAGGCGACTAAGACAATGGTTTCCAAGAAGCTCGTCAGACTTGCTTGGACAGTTCTTTCTCCAGGCAAGGGCCATCAGGAGAGATTGGTAGTACTTTGCTGGCTTCGTAATGCATTTGTCCCATTCATTTGGAGTTCTGCATGCAAAAATAAAAACTCAGATCAGGCCTCAGAAGTGATAAACGCTCATTTGCATGTTTCCTCCTAATTTTGGCACTGTCTGGTGTACTGGCTGTGTTTCAAATGTGCACTGAGAAGATTTATCACTGGTGTCTGTTATCTTGTTCTCAAGACATGGATGTGAAATTTGCCTTCAGGCACTTAGTACTGGAAATATGACTTTATGTTTGTCCCGTCTAAAAGAAATTATTAACCTGAAGTCATAGGAGTGGGAATCTCAGATGACAGGAAAAGAGATCTTGTCATTACTATGATGAAAGACTTCCTTACTCCCAATCCAGGGTGTGCTTCTGTGTTGCTTTAATATCAGATTTTAAAATCCCCGCTCAACTAAGACTGCATCCCTTAGGCAGCAACAGCATTAGTCAGGCCCAGAAGGAATCCCTTCTTCATGCAGTGCTGTGAAATTTCAAATTTCAAAATATAATTTTGTTCCAAGTTGAAAGTAAACTCCAATGTACTGAAACTCCACCTCAAATAAAATTATGATTATTTTCCAGTCTAGTCACTCAATCCGTGTATGTTTTAACAAACCCAAAATCTTTTCGTTTTGATTTACTTCATCTCACATTTTAAAATAGTCTAAAAGTAAAAAAATATGAGAAGTACTTTTTAACAGAAAGCCCCTAAAAATCCATCCAGAAACTGTGAAAACAAGCCATTTTGATACTGCCAGAACTGTCTTTTTGTCTTGCTTCTTTTAGTCTCCCTCCCCTTCCGCAAAGCAAGTGGCACCATTTTGCAAAAGACTACGATTTTCAAGAGCTGCACCTTTTTGACGGAATATGGCTCCGGTGTTGCTGGCTTGTGCAATTGGCTCTAGATGGAACAGTCAACTGATGCAAAAATATAATGTGCTTTGAATTATCGCAGCAAAACGCTTCGCTTGCGGTAAATTCATTGGCATGTATGCACGTTGTGTTTCCTCAGATCAGGATGACAACCTCATTGCTGGCTGGCTTGTGGCATCCCAAGTTAACACATGTAAACTCCACAGCTGTGCGCTGTGTTACAACCAAAAGGACGCAGGGGCTGAAGCCAGAAACTTCTTTCTTCTGTTGTCCTCTAAAAAAAAAAAACCAAACCAGTCTATGCAGAGACACCTTGTCAAGTGAAGGACTGCGAGGTAGCATAACCCCCTTCATTCTGTCCCCATTGTCATGCGGTTCTCCTGACTTTAACGCCCCCGTCTGTAGCCGAGAGCTCCTGAAAGCTGGCTGAAGAGAGGGTTTTTACAGTGTTTTGGGAAAAAGGGGGAGATTTTTATTTACAGGCAGCCTGCTGTACGGCCCTTCAAAGAATCCATTTTCCAAAGTGTGACAGGTATAAAGTAGCCACAGAAGTGATTTTCCTGAGGAGGCTGAACTGGGAAGCGGGAAAAGGGAAGCATATTCCAGTGAGTGGCTGCGGTGCAGTTTAATCTTCCCATGCACCCCAACTGCAGATGCAGTCTGCCTGTTTGGATCATCCGAAGCTACTGAAATCTATTGAGCTCAAGCACAGAAAAACATACCTGATCCGCCGAGCTGCAGCGGATAAGCTGGGCTTTAACCATAACAATTGGGAATTTGCGGGGCGGGGACTGGTCTTTTGGGGGTTTTTTTAATTAGTGTCTTACAATCCCAAGTTCCCAGAAAAACCTTGAAGTGTTCATCTGAGAATCCAAATCAGAGGGCGTTTCTGTGTCAAACAGGTATCTGCAGGTGGGTATGGCTCTCGGCGTGCACAAACCCCTGATTGCAAGTAGGGGATTTTTGATATCTGCTGCAGGAAGACTGATGCCAGGGAGGCTGGAGAGGGGCCAGGAGGAAGGAAGAGGCCTTCCTGGGGGGTCGGGAGGCTTTGAAGTGTGACCCCGAGCAGAACCGGGGTGGGAACGGTGGGAGCGGATGCGAAGGACAACCGGGGCGGGCAATGGGGTGTCGCGGCCACGGAGGCAGGGAGGGGAAGGCAAGGGTCGGGGACGAGGGCGTGCGGGCAGGGAGGCTCCCGGCAGCGGGGACAGCAGCGCTGGGAGCTGGGCGCTCACCGGACAGGTTGCAACAAGCGGTTGGTTGGAGGAAACCGGCTGTGTTTTTTTAACAGCTGGTTTGACATAATGAAGGCTGAGCAGCCTCCGAAGCAGCCCTGATCACGTACCCTGGGGGGGGGAGCAGTGGCTGAACTATCAGCCTAGGAATCAGGAGACCAGGGTTTTATTCCAGCAGCAGCAGCTATTTCAAGAGTGACTTTGGGCACACAGCTGATGTGCTTGCACCTTGGTTTCCCCACCACCAAAAGGTGTTGCTCACCTCGATACCCCCGAAACTGAGATGCTAGAAGCAGAAGCCTCTCCTCTCCCAGTGCTGTAGGACAAAACCACTGAAATTAAAACACGGCAAGTTCAAAACTGTTGGAGGGAATTCCTTTTTCACATATGCTGATGCAAATCAGGGCTAACATCAGTGACTAAGGTGAACTGGCGTCAGTGGGAAACAGAATTAAGTGGGGTCTGTTCCGTGCCTATATAAGTAATAAGCATATACTCATCGAGCCCTGACCCAGCCATTCTTCTGTAGGTTAATTTTTTAATAACACAGATTTTTTGCCTGCCTTTTTATAGACAGATGTTGAAATGAACCTTTGCTCATTTAAAATGCATTTGCCATATGACTAATGGTTATTTTTAAAGTGCTGAGCAAAGTGTGTGCATGTGTGTGTCAGGGAGACAAAGAGAAGGGGCTCCGTGTATTTGCTGTGGTAATTGTTTATGAATATAGTTGTTTTTTCCAATTATCCTTTCCAATTGTAATACATTGGCAGTCTTGTCTTCATGTCTCTCTGTTGAGGTTTGTCTGTAAGTGTAGAGATTTATCCTTTCAGATATTTCAGTTACAAAAGCATATGCTACATCTTAAGCGTTGATTTTTATTCATAAAGTGCCATGGAACAGAGAGAGAGAGATTTGTGGGAAAGATGGAGTTAAAGGTTAAATGATGGTCATGCAAACACCTACATGGCCATACGGCTAATTTCAGGGCCTTAGACCAAAATAGTACTTCATATCCAAAAAATAAAGGAGAAAGTCTGAAAGGCCAGAACTCATGCTAATGCCTGCATAAGTTAAGCCCAGAGTCAGGGCTGGACAATTTGACCTAAAGCATATTAGTGTGGCTTTACGGACAGAGGCACAGTATGGAAATGGAGAATTAATTTCTTCCACAATAGCAAGATTTTGTAATCTTGCCCAAGCAAAAGCATGGTGGAAAATACAAGAGGTGGCCTGTGGAGTATAAACTCATTTGCACTTGGAATAAATGAGTCTACAAGTGAAGTCCTAGCCCCTATATGTCAGCAGTAAAAATCCCACAGACTTTACTTGGTCTCCTTTTTACTTAGGGCTTTAAGTATCTAGTGCCCAGCTGAGGCAATGGTCTTCTGTGACTGACCTCCAAATCAGGCACCGTGTAAATGCCAGATACATCATCTGTGTGCGTGTATGTGTGTGTGCGCAGAATATGAAAGCAACTTTTGTTTTACAATTGCTGCTGGTGCCGTAGGTTGTGGGGACTGGTTTTCATTAACATAGTTAGGCTTTTGTGATTTAACACTACTACATGATCTGAGTGTTTGAAAATGACTTGAGCAGGCCCAATCCACAAAGTCTGCCACCTATCTCAGTGCCCTTTCCCAGGGCAGGAGTCATTTCATGCTGCTGGCACGATGTGATTTCTTCCAGCACCACGGCAGGAAGAAATCCTTACAGGTTTCAGAGGTTGTGGAAACCTGCATGGTTTAGCAACCCCTTCTTCATCCACAGAAATGAAGGGTCTCAGTTGCTTTCTTTCTCTAGGATAACACCACTGCAGTTAGTTATACTGTAGCAGGATATTTTAAATTTATGCTATTTGGTTTCGGAGCTAGAGGTCCGTAAATGCTGCTGTAAGGCTTCTGCTGTTCAACCATTATATCATGTTGGCGTTTTTATTTGAAGGCCCAACCATGGCCAAGAAAAGGAAACTTGTGTGCTTTTCTTTTTGCGATACATCTTCCAACTGGAATATTTTCAAGCACAATAGAACTGAACATGAGCTTTGGGGAGGGAGGAAGAGGAGAAAAGGGAATCAGCTAGAAGAGATGATGACTCCAGTGGGGTACTCTGCAGTTTCATTCTCTGGGGACTGAAAAATGCTTTCAACTAGCATGATGTTGCAACAGTCCAAAGGAGGAGAGAAAAATCCATGTCTGGTCTAGACCAACCAGAAACTAAAAACAAGGGACACTTTGAATTCTGAGACTCTCACCACAACTGAAAACTGTGCTCAGGCCAAGTAACTGGAAAATCAGTTTCTTGGGTTAGAGAAATGCTTCCCTGAAGAATCAGAGGCAGCTTTCCATTTTTATTGGTAAAGAAATGGTTATATTCTGGAGCATTGATTCTAACACTTGAACCGGTGCAAAGGTTTGCAGTCAGGGCTGTGAAGAGATTTGGATAGTTTCATATGGAGCTTAGTGAAATGCCACAGTAAAACAAATTTTTCTGTGACATTTTCTTGCCGTTTGGCTGCAATAGTCTATCATTTGTCACAAAATGGAAAAATAAGATCTGTCTTCATAATGTACCAAAAAGAAGTCTGCCTGCAAACACGAGTCAAGAAAAGGCATAGAGACTGGAGCTCGAGTGGTGAAACCCTAGATCAGCAGATGGTTATGAGAAATGGTATACCAGGAGACCTGAGAATCCCCCAACCAGGAGTATTTGAATGTGGTAATTGTTAAGGAGAGCTTTAAAAAGAAATGTTGAGTAAAAATTACTTACAGGGTGCTTGTTTTAAGAGGGAAGTGTAGTAAATTTCAGGACAATTTTTTAAGTGGCAATAGTACAGGCACAGCCTATGCTGTAGGCAAAATAAATTTTCCGGACTAAATGACTGCTCTCAGTCAGTCAGGCTACAGTGTTTGTTTTCAGGGTGAAATATGTATTTCCTTCATTGCACTGGTAGAAGGATGGCTGAAGCCTGAGAGGAGGACTCCAGGGATCTGGTTGAAATGCCCGGCAATACCACCTGCTCCTTATGGGATGAGGGGTGAACTTTGCAGAGATTTGCATTGCAGAACAAGGGATAGGATCAGAAAACCCTTTGGGGATGTGACAGAGTGATATGTGAGTAGTATTTCATATTGCAAGAAACAAGAAAATGTAGGGGTTTTTTCTCTTAGTCCTGCACTTTTAAAACTGGTGTATTATTACTAGTCTGCTCACTGTGGAAGATGTTAGGCTAAATATAGAATCATAGAATCGTTCAGGTTGGAAAAGACCTTTAAGATCATCAAGTCCAACCGTTAACCTAACCCTGCCATTCCACCACTAAACCACGTCCCTGAGCACCACACCTACCCATCTTTTAAATACCTCCAGGGATGGGGACTCCACCACTTCCCTGGGCAGCCCGTTCCAATGCCTGACAGCCCTTTCGGTGAAGAAATTTTTCCTAATGTCCAACCTAAAACTGCCCTGTAATGGACAGGAGAGGAAAGCAGCACAGCATGGTGCAGAGTACTGCTGTGCATAACTGGCACGATATGCACAGTAAGCACTGTGTAGGGTGCAGGAGTTGGCCACGGTGTGTACTGACTATATGTTAATTCTGGGGAAAACTGCCCTGCAGTCTTCTGGATTAAAGTGATATGTAAGTGCCAAACATCATCTGTATTATTTTATGATTAAATTTTAAACCAGTATTTTCTTCAGAAAGATTGAGTCAATGTACTTGAGTCTGATAAAAGTAACATGAGTTCCTATATTTTATCAATGTGAAGCCTCTCTTTTACAAAAGAGCAACACAGCACTTCAAGATAACAAAAAATCAAGGAAGTTTGAAGGTGCTAGCCAGACCGTTCTTGTAGTGCTGTGATTTATTCTTGCTCTTGCAGAACTGCAGTCAAAGAAGATACAGACAGAGCATTTTTTTCAGATGATTAAAAAAGCTATAGATGCAAAGTGGAGGAAGAATGTCATGTGCTTCTGTTCAAGTCCTTCGGGTGCTGTGGCCATAGGGTAGTTCCAGACATTCATTCATCCAATTTTACCCTTTCTTTTACTAATATTGCCTTTTCATCTGACAGCCATTAGAAAACATGACTTCTCTTAGCTCATAAGGACAAGATGATGCGTTGGGAATGTGCCATATCAGGGATAGGGAAGTCTAGAAGGACGACCTGGAACTTTTTAATGTTCCTGCTGTACTCATTTAAGTATCTTTCTGCGTAGAGGGCAGAGATACCTTGCATGCATATGATTCTTGCATGCAAATATGCTTGCAAGCTCAGACTCACATGAAATTCTCATCTGAAATTCGTTGCCTGTTGCACAGAGCTTAGACCAAGATTTGTTCACCTCTGTTTTTTCAGTATTCAGCAGTGAGCAGTCTTCCCTGCTTTGGTGAACTGAAATACATTTTAGGAGGCTGCTGCCTATTGCCAAGAAGAGCCCGCATGCAAGAATATTTCCATCTGGGATGACTAACATGTGCCCAATGTACGTCCAGTCTCACATCCCACTCTGCAAACAAAATCCACTGATGAATTAATTCTCTTCTTGCTTCAAAGGGCAGTCAAAAGATGAAAGTGAAAAACTGGACATATTTCAAAAAATTACATTATATGAAAAATAGGTCATTCAGCCAGATTGCAAATCATAGATTTTCAAGAATGTGAAATGTCAAGCAGTCCTATTTGAAAAAGTATGTGTTTCCTTGCTTGTTGCATATTTTGCTAGTGATGGAAAGAACGTGTTCAAAAAGGAAAGACAGTGTTTTAACTCCTTCTTGGGATAGCGCCAACAATATTCAACTTGTTTGATCCAGGCTTATGTCAATATAAACACGATGTGTTTTTCCTTGCTCAGTTTGTAATGCTTTCATAACAGAAACAGCAAAATTAATTTGAACAGTTGTAAATATAAAAGTGATGCAACAGTTTCTGGTATTTCACAGTTGCAAACATCAAGTCTGCTTCTTGTGAAGACACTTGATTTTATTGAATGCGTCATATGCATGGCTGATCCTTCTCGTGCGCTGAAGGAATGTCAATGCTGATATAAAACCCCATATAATAACCCACTGGCTTCTCATATATCAGTGACTCAGGCAATAAAATATATAATTGTGATGCTAATTAAATTGCTATTTTAAAGATATGTCTTTAATAAAGGGTTTGTTTGTACCTCCCCAGAATTAAAAACAGAGCTGTCAGTCTAATGCAGTATAGCTGTCAATACTTAAAACAATACCTAGAAGCTGCAATTTCTTAGCTAGTCTCAGAGGTACAGGTCTGAGGAGGTGTAAATCCTCCACCCAAGATGAATGCATAACATGCTGCCTGCTGTTTAACCGGTGGTACATATGTTAGCAGAGCAAAGGCCTATAATTACATAAATCCTCCAAAAAATTAGCTGTTTAGTAAACTATTTGAGCAGTACCAGTGCTAACTCCCTAAAACTGGCAATGCAAAACTCAACCAACAACGAAAATGTTGACCCAAGCAAAACAGTATTCATCTCAAGAATTAAAACCCTAAGCCCGTGTCATGTGCAGTCCTTTCAGATGTAATTATTGTATTCTAGTTTGTCCTGAATGTGCCCAGTATGTTTTTCCATGCTATAAAAATAAATACAGTGATTTAAAGCCCTGGAAAGCCCAAGTAGGTAATAAATAGTCCAGCTCTGTAGAAATGCGGGGTCTGACTTTCTGAGATCATCTGTGCTCTCTGTGAACATTTTGTCCAATTCAGCACATCTGGGCATTTCTTCTGCAGGTGCCAGGGGCTTAGCCATGTGTTTACAGGGCTCCCCCCTCCGTTTACTGCGACTGCAAAGTGGCAATCCATCCTTGCAGGGGCCAAGGGGAAGGCCAGGCATAGAGCAGCCTCATTGGAGCTAGTAGTTGGGCAACATTTGAAAATTAGTAGTTTACATGCAGATTACACAAAACCAGGTTTGTAGGGAGAGCTCATATTTTTTTATTGGAGCAACTTCTGTAGCTGGAAAAAACAGGCAAGCTTCTAGACAGACAAGACCACTTCTGGTCTGGAGCAGAAGCAGGAGTGTTCAAAGCTAAGTGCAAGCTGAGAACAATTGCTCTGCTTTTACTTCATCAAGTTAAACAAAATGCTGTTAGGACTGATTGGCCACCTCCTAGAGCCTGGAGAGTCATCAAATTCCAAGTTAAGAAGAAACAGTATTTGGTCCAGCTATGTCAGTATGTATTAATCCCACACATGGCTCCACCAGCTTCAGCAGATGAATATCTTTATCCTAAGCATTTAATGGTCATTTCCATTGAGGAATTGTTTATTTACAGTAAAAGGCAGGGTGGCCTTAGTAGGCAGGACTCTAGGCTGAAACTCTGAAGCCAACCCTCTATTCTTCACTCAGCTGTTGGTCTGCTGAGTGATCTACAGCGAGTGGGTCTACCCATCAGCTTCTGCGTGGCAAACGGGCATAATAGAACTGGCCTCCTTGCAAAGTCCTTTGAGATCTACAAAGGAGAAGTGTTACCCAGCAACTATACACTTCTTCATTACTAGCTCTTTTTCATGTGGTTCTTTTAATAGACTTTTGGGTTCTGATTTAGATCTTCCGAACAGGGTGTAACACTGCTGGTGCTAGTAGCAACTCTGCGTTTGCCAAATGTGACTAGAAGACTCCTAATACTGTGATGTAATTAAGAAGTTATTTCTCTCAACTACACAAGGTCAGATATGCTCTTAAATAGGGCAAGGCTATTTCTGTTCAGGAACCAACAAAGTGTCTTCATTTCCCTGGACAATTACTGCAATGGCACATCCAGTCTGAGTAGGCACATATGGAAACAAATAACCATATAGATGCTCACAGATTCTCTAATAAATGTACCATAAATGCTATCTTTTTCACATCTAAGTAAAACACTAGAAAATTAATGCCAAAGCATTTCCCCTTATTCTGTAATGTATGTGTATGTGCAGAGTCAAATTTACAAATGCATACCCATACTTAGGGACAATAGCAAATTTATGTACTGTGAACATGTGTAAGAATGTATACACTGGCATTAAATAATGTGCAATATCAAAAAAAAAAAAAAAAAAAAAAAAAAAAAAAGAAGAATCTTACAGATACTTGCACTTGGGCAACATTATGTTCTCCAATATAGTAAGGAAGAATGTCAAGGAAAGGTCTTTAAAGGACTGCCAAAGGATTCTCAATAACCATTCAGGCTGCAAAGTCGAGCAGCATTGGATATTCCAGAATGCAGGTTTCCTGGGCATCCTTAATTAGCCCTTCTGAATACACATGATGATACAATTTTAATTACACAATAACATGTAGCGTTTTTTTCCTTAACAGATTCTTGTTTCAGCCAGTCAATGAGGCATCAGTTTTTTAACCCTTCTGGTTTTTACCTTCTTCCATTTGGTGCTCTGGCCTCAGATCTCACATTAATGCGCATGGTCCAAGAATTACACTGAACACAGGAAACATTAATCCCTTTCCAAGCTTTTGTTTCTCTGGTGCTCTGATGACAGCATCTTAATATGCCCCAAATTCTGATGAATCTGCAACACATCTGTGCAGGGTGAGAACACTGTTATCTTCACAATATTATTGTCATCATGCAAAAAACCCAAAGCACAGGGAGAAAAAGGACAAAAATGCCAGAAGGACAACTTACAGCAAAAGCTGAAAGAGAGATGAGGGAGCTTGCTTTCACACGCGAAGCATTTCCCTAGCACTTTCTCCACTCAAAGCACAGGCCCAGTTGACTTCAGCTCTCAGCACTTCTGCATTTCAGGCCCCAGGTGTCTCTTGTTGAGCACCCAGAAAATGAGGCCAAGCACTCAAGAGGGAGGAAATTCCAGAATGATGTCATCATGCCTACACGTGGGGAGAAGGAAGGAGCTAATCGTGCCCAGGCAATCCAAATTCTGGCATTTGCTAACATTTTAGTATTTGGCTCACAACCATATCGTTCTTTTAGCTGAGTTTCTCTGTGTATGCATATACGTTTCTCTGTAAATAAATAAGGACATCTGAACTGTGTCTAACCTGCTAAAAACTCTTACACTGCCTCCCTAGTAAAACTAATTTATTGATGTGTGTGCCCTTGGAAAAAAAAAAAGGCATGGCATGCATTGTAATAACCTTTACTTATTTTTCCTGCTGCAATTAAATCCAGGGAAAGATAGGGAAACTTGGTTTTGATTGCTCCCAGAAGAAGAAGGGAAGTAAAGAAGATCTGCCTTAATAGGTGCTGGAGTATCAATACAGCCCCTGGCTCCGGCTGTGCCTCAGCCATTCATTCCGTCTCTGCTTTAGAAGCAGGAACAGGCAAGAGGCAGGCAAACAATTTGGCAACCAAAATCCGGGGGTTTGTGGACTTCTAGGGGACAGGGATAAATTTGCTTCACTTCAGTCTGAAAACCTGCTACTGAATCTGGAGTTTTACATTTGCTACATCGTCCCTATCCATTAGCAACTCAGGCATTAAAAAGCATAGCATGCTGCCTTAAAAATCCCAAGATTTTCAATTAAATACTCATTTATTTTTGCTTTGCTTCCTTCAAGTCTTCTCAAACCATTCCCCTTTTGAAACTTCCCCTGCACAAGCAGACAGGTTGGAAACAGGTTAAAAATGGAAGCTGAAATCCATATGTAAACAGCTGGCTCCAAGAGCTGCTGCTCTAGGGAATGAAAACTTGTAATGCAAGACTCACAAAACTCTTGTGGGAGTTGGCTTCATTAGGTATCTGCCATAAGCGTGTCTGTGTGCATATATCTGTACACCGTTGCGATCCTATCTGCGTCTGCACATGTACCTGAGGTTAGCAGAATATTCACTCCCTGCTGCCAGGCGCTCCTCTCTCTTCTCACACTTCTCATCTGTTCTTTGAAACTGGGAGTGCCTCTCTCTTTCATGCATCCCCATCTCCGCTAGCGCCGCAGACTGGTGGCAGAGGGACATTTGCACCCCTCCAGTGTGTGCACGGCAGGTGAGCGTTTCTCCCTGACTCGCTGCTGACTGTGTCGGATGTTATCTCCCTTCTATATAGGGTACCCAGGGAAATGTAATTGCCCAGTGAGGCATCGAAGGGAGGCAATGTGAATACCCTAGCTTTGCCCCCCTCCGAGCGGCTGTTTCCTCTCATGCTCTGAAAAATCCGTGATTAATTTGGTTAATGGGTGGCATTACTTGTGCTTTTAATTCTGGAAATGCCTCCCCATCCAGGCTGGGAAGGGAGGAGGCTCCCTTCCCAGCCTGGGGAGCACATGGTTATCCCTCCTCCCTGATGACCGGGGAGCCAGGCTTTCCGTCTTCTCACCGCAGTCACTAGCAGTAGGGGGAGCGATGGCAGACCTTATGCCAAGATTTCCTCTTTTTTCCCAAGAGGGAAAAGCGTATCTATCCACGCTGAGACACTTCCTTATTGTACGTAGCTAAGCCGTGCTCTCCAGCCAAGATGTCAGCTAGCAACATGCGCTCTGTGGGCTTCTGGGGGAGAAGTCCTAAGGCAGGCAACGTGGTGGGAATAGTATGGTGCCTGTTACATTATTGAAAACAAAATACAGCTGCGTGTTACTGTTGGCTGAATGCAACCTGTCAGCACCAACATCTCCCCGAGAAGCCAGGGCTGATCGCAGCCAGCCTTCGCAGGAGAAGGTGCCAGTAGCCGAGCAGTTGGAGAAGCATGACATGTTGCCCCCTGCCCACTTCCAGGCCGTGTGAACACGGTGGCGTTAGAGCAGGGAGTGTGCCTGGAGAAGCAGCACATCGCGAGGAGCCATGTGGTGACAGGCAGATTGCTCAGAAAGCCCCGAAGGAACCGCCGTGGTTTTGCTGATGGCTGAACGCCCTGGGGCTGGGACAACATGCGTTCTCTCATGCAATGGACCAACCCAGGGCACCAGTGATGCTGCTTCAAGCTCCATAATCATTCCAGAATAATTCCTCCAAAGCCCCAGATTTGCTTATCTTAATTGTTAATTACTGTAACTCACTTTTTTAGGACCAGCTTTATTTTCAGTCTTCATAGCTCGCTGAATCTGGAAGGCTGAGCATCCCTACCCTCTCAGGAGCATGAGTGGGTTGGGTGCCGGCCCTGGGCACTGGAGGATGAATCACGTTGCTGTAGCTGGGAACAAGTAATGAGGGTTAGGTAGGCTTTGAGCCGTTTTGGTGCATCACTGTCTTTCCAGCTCTGCTTGTATTCTGTTTTGGTCTGGACAATCAGAACCCTTCAACTTCAGGCAGACATCAAGGAATGAATGGTTTGCCCTCCTGAATAAAATGAGAACATGTGAGTGTGGGGAGAGAGGGGAAGGGAAAGAAAAAAAAAGGAAAGAGGCATTTGCATAGGTCAGGAAAGGTCATTAAAACATCTGGCAGTAGTAACTGACATGTGTCAAATTTTAGTGTTCATTAAATTTGTATTAATGCAAGAATGGTTCTTAAGCTCCAAATGCCACTTTTGGTTGCCGTGTTCCTCCAGTTGATGGTGATGACTTTTCAGAACTGTACCATGCTTGTTTGCTTGCTAGTGGCATCTGACCTGAGGTCAGATTTCTATTTAACCCTTTCCTGTAGGTCAAAAGACAAATTAATCTGGTGAGAATTGAATTGGAAATGAGGTGTCTGGATAGCAGGTGTCCCAACCGTGGAATAGCTGCCAGGCTGAAACACGTTTGCATCTGTTCTTATGCCATCCAAGAAGTCATCTCCGAGGTCAGGGAGATATTCAGCCGACATCTGAGATGGGAAGTTGCCACAGGGAGCACAAGTGGCAGGTGCCCTGTGTTAGCAGATTCCCTTGCAGTCCGGGGGGAAATTCCCGAGAGCGTCACTTTGAGTGTAAATGTAGACGTTTCCATTTATTGTGCACTTTGCTTTACCCGTGTTTACTACCAGTTTATAATCATAAAGAAGATAGGCTATTTCCCTCCCCCTGGGGGAAGTGAATCTCACAAATCTTTTTCTTCCTTTTCTTTAGAGGATGAAGATGATGAAGAAATGGTGGAGCCAAAAGCACAGGATGACTTGGAGACAGAAAATCAAGACCAGAAGCAGGAAGTGAAAGAAGGTACTTTAAAAAATGAAAAGGATTTTGTTACAGCTTTAAAGGACTGAATCCTGCAAGTAGTTATTCCCATGGGTAGTTTCCATTATTGAGAACACTGTGAAATCGAAACAGTCACCAGTTTTATTGATTCAGAACCACATGAGTGGTATAAAAGCAGAAAATTGTATCCCAGTGACCCAGCTGGTAGGTCTGAGAAGCTTGTGAAAGGGACAAGACTTCGACTGTTTAGACGAAGCAACATGTCCTCATAATTTGGGAACAAAGTAGAGATTCTTGGATTCCAGGACTGGTGCTTACTTGTCCTCTGACTCAAATAGCCTGCTTACATGAAAGATTTAAAACGTGGATGCCAGGCATTCCAGTGGCTCCATAAAGTTGGTTGGTCTTCAGAGGTACTTAGAGACCATAAACTGTTTGACTGCTTGAGAGGGGCAAACTTAAACCTAGTGGTGGTCAGGAATCTTCCAGCAGAAAACCATTTCACTGGAAAATGTTGACTGTCAAAACCAAAATTTTTTGCAGGAGCTGCCCCCGGGGAACTTAAGGTCAAAGCTGAAGCTGGGCAGGTCCAGCCCTTTTATCCATTTCTCTGACTGAGGCACTCTCCAGGCTTGCAAGAGACAAAAATTCAGGTTACTACTTTTTTCTGGTGCAGACAAGAGACACGTCTAAGTGGTGCATATCAGCATTGGACATGGCAGAGATGCTGAATGTCTCTTGTTTGCTTCTTATGAACCTGTTCTAGCTTTCATCATTAGAAGAGGGATGTGAAATTTGGTCTTCCTCATATGGGAATTTACTGGAGGATTGGCTAGTCTGGTGTGTTGCTTTGAGCAGTCAGTGCTCACCCCTTTGTGGAGTGGGGAAAAAGAGCTGAAATATCAGCAGCTCCAGCGTGAGAGGAGATGAGTTTCTTCTCCAGCATTTCCTGGCACTGTATCACCAGGACTGCTCACAATGCTGCTAACCCTCTTGAAAGGTAACTTGCTTCCTCAGGTAGGGCCTAAGCCAATTCTTGCTATGCTGTTCATTATCAGGATGATTCTGTGGCCTTGGCTTTGTTTTTCACAAGGTAGTCTCACTATGGGAAAAATACAGAGTCATTTTACGGAGAAGCCCCTGAAATCATTAAATGTGAATACAGCAGCGGATGCTCCTTTCTCATCCAGGGGAGCCTGGCATGATTTACACCAGTGTCTAAAAAACCTGAGTCTGGTGTATAGTGCCCACATTTGGTATCCTCTCACACTGAAGTGAGTTGCAGTACCAGCCACGCTGTTTTGATTATAAATTGATCTTTCTTCCCTCTTAAGAGCATCGTAAAAAATCACCCACACCATAAATCCTGCAGTGTCCATTGCTCATTAGGTCCTTGTAGAACCACAGAGGGGGGAACTAACTCCTTCTGCTTCTCCCACCACCCCCAGCCACCGCTGCCGTGGGCAGAGGGGAACAGCAGTGACAGCAGGAACAGGAGTCACACAAGAGCCTGCAAAGGCACAGCTGAAGACTTGAGCAAGAAACATGGCAAGATAGAAAAACTTACTTTTTCCTGAAAGCTATCCTTCCTCCCAAAACTGTGGCATCAACTCACATATGGGCTCTAGCAGACACTGGACCTAACGCAGTATTTCTTTTACTGATGACAACAGGAAGCCATAAAAACCGGTATCACTGCACTTACGCACTGTCCTGAGCTGCTGAATGTCCCTCTAGTATTCAGCTTACAGCTGATCCCACCCCTATTTATTTCCATGTAAAAAGTAACACTAGCCCTTCTACCTGGGGAGAAACCACAAACTCCTGCATGAAGAGAAGAGAAAAAAATCTAAATACATTCCTGAACTGATTTATTTCACTTTTTCGTGGGCTTTCAAATTAGCCTTTTATGTACTTTGCTGACTGAGCACCACCACCACCATCTTTTATTTCTTTGTCGTGTTTTAGTCTCGGGGCAGTGCTCCCCTTCTCTGCCTAGCAGACCCCCAGGACTGGTAGACCAATTGGGCTAGTTTAGCACTGGTCCCAGGCACACAAACTGCAGGCTGTAAAAGCAAGGCACAGCTTGTTTTAGCAGAACCGGCTTTGGGAGGGGCTAACACTTGACTGGGTTCAAGGAAGAAGAAAACATGCTCACTGCCTGATAGCAAGTGAACTTGACTTGCAGTACATGTTGTGACGGATAAAATAGTGGCGTGCTGATGACTGGCATTAAATGCTGTGAATCAAACGAAGCAGTCGTCTCCGAATTGACAGGGAACGGAGTCCCATTTTTAGCATTTGGTGTCGTTCTCTCCCTGTTGGCTTTAGCCCTTTTGCCAACAAAATCTCGTTTTCCTCCCTGTTGTAATCGCCCTTCTCATGTTCTGAGCAACATTCGGAGTTTGAAGCCATCGTTTGTGTTTCATGGAAGTGATTAAAACCATGTTACGAGTCAAACAGGAGTTTAGAAGAACATTTCCTGTCGGCGCTGCACTCTGTGTGCCTACTCAGAATTAATAGCTTTTCTGCAAATTAGCACATAATGGGTTAAAAGCATGTTTATGTTGGCATTAAGTACTCTGGCTTCTTTTTCTCTGCAAGGCAAGACAATATTTTGCGAACTTTTTAAAGAATCTCTAATAGATATTATAGTGGCGCCATTCACACTGCTATATAGTAGTTAAGGCTGTGTCAGCACTTCCATTATGAATCCTGTTTTTCAGGGATTTATAACCCAGCCGTAAAAATTTGCTTTGGGCTGAAATTTGGTTTCAGCTCAGGGAGCACATTTTTTAACAGATTAAAAAAAAAAAATCAGCATGGCCTTTTTAGAGTTACAGGAGTGTAAGAAAAAAAAAAAACATGGGAGAGAGAAGTGTGGGGAGAGAAAGGCAGACAATATTTTCATGAATATAACTCAAAAATAGGTCAGGATGAAAAATAAAGATTGGATCCAGTCTGTTCAGTCTCCCTCTCCCCAAGCCAACAGGACAGGAGTGCTCTATTTTTATAATGGTATTTTAAGAGGAAATGTGATTTTTTTCTCTCTCTCTGTGGTTTATAGGTAGTCCGATTTAATTCTACAGACATTTATTGCATCCTTAATTTCCTCATCTTCCCCCACACACACCCCAGAGTTGCTCTGCAGGGTCTGGGGGGGATGATTCAGCAGGCACACAGTGCACCTGCAACGGGGCAGCCTGCCTGGCACAGCACCTCTTGCGGCACTTCAGTGCCATGGGGGTGCTAAGGGTGGAGGAGCAGCCTGAGCCCCCCAAAGTGTTGCTGGAGTGGGAGGTGAAGACCTGGCTTGTTGACCATTTGAAGCCTATGAAGCCTTGGGACTGCCTTGTGTTTCTTTTTCCATGTTGTTACCCATGTCTCAGGTGCATGATCCTTGGGTGTGGGATACTTGCTGGTGAATTGGGTTGGGCTCTGCCTCTTCCCAACCTCTCCTGACCACATAAACAAAAGACTGATCCCAAACTGTGGCATCAAGTGGGCTAGGGCTTTCCACTGCCAGAGAGCTCTGGAGATCCATCTAAAGTGCCTCTTTGGGTCAGTAGAAACCACATGAACAGCAGGATGGGTTGAGTCTTGAAAGTGGGCCTCAACCTGCATTTATCTGAAGCCATGGATATATCCAGAGAAACCTGCATGAAAGGCTGTGATGGGGGAGGCTGGGATCTGCGGCTTCAGAGACCTGCAGTGCCCCGCTCTTGCCCTGGCCCTGTGCCTGGGGCTCGGGTACCTACACAGCAGGCTGGTGGGGGGGAGATGGTTTAGTTCTCGCCAGCTCAGGCTTCGCTATGAGAGCAGGACAGGTTGCCAGCTTTGCCCCTGTGAACTCATGGGGGTTTGTAATAGCCTGTGACGCCATGGTTTAACTGCCGCCAACACCACAGCGAGCTTGGGCTGTGGACCCATCCCGATAGCCCAGCTCAGGTGTGCTCAGGGATGGTGCTCAGCACGGCCTCTGGAGAAGCACGATCAATGGGAACAGCCCTGCCTTGCAGAGTTTTGAGTTTAAGGTTCTCGACCCTGTTATTCCAGAACTGAAAAACCCCTACATGCGCCTTGAAATCTCCCTGTACATGTTCAGCAATTGTGCCATGCAGGGACTTGCATTTTAAACCCAACACAATCAGGATACAGCCCATATCAAACAAACCAGGGTATGGCCCATATCAAATCAGGGTACAGCCCATACCAAACCAGGGTATGGCCCATATCAAATCGGGGTGCAGCACATATCAAGCCTGACGTGAAAGTGAGAAGCACAAGAAAACCAAGAGGGTGGCAGGCTGTCAGCAGACCAGGACTAAATGCTGCCAAGAGCCCCTTAGCACCTTGCAGTTCTCACGCTGTACGTTTCTACCATCCCCGGTCGTCAGCACATCTAAAGTTTACATGGGTTTAAATACATGCTGAAAGTAATAATACAGCTCTTAAAAGGGTTTTACTAATCTCCTTCTGTCTCTCGTTATATCTCTGGGCTCATAACAAGGCTGCTTCCTGCTTTACTGTTTTTATTAGTTCGCCCTTTCTTTCATTCACTTACTCATTCTGTTCTTTTTTTTTCTTTTTTGCCTTTAATGGACTTCATTTCTTTTGTCAGGTTTTTACAGTTTCCTAGGTTCCAGGAGAATATTTTTTATGTTCCATTGTATTTATTTAAATGCGGGTCTTTTTTCTGGTGTGGGTTTGTTTTGGTTTTTTTTTTAAATATCTTTTTGGCTCCCTTGGGAGAAGATTCGAATCCTGGTATTTAAGTATTTGTGAATTTGATCCTTCACTGTTATCACAATTATTTATATTATATTTACTACAAACCTGCTTCTGACAGATAAGGGCAAGTATGCAGCATTTTTTATCTTAGTTCCTAAAGATCCAAAGAAATATTTTCATATCAATTTTTTTTTCTGTTTTCTCTAAGGAAATTTGTAGACAAAGGACCTGGTGTGAAATGCAGTATTTCTGAGGATCATGTTAAATCACATGTGAAACAAAAAAATGCTCTTATTTTTCAGAAATGTGGTGAATAAATCTGTTGTTTTTATGTCACAATCAATTTTTGTTACATATTCTAGACCTTTTTGCTCATGCACAAGCGTACAATGCCTTTCAGTATGGATATACCTCGCGTTTTCCTCCCCTGCAGTATATAACTGCACAGTATTTTAATTTTAAATGTAAATTCCATTTTATTCCGTACAATATTATACATTAACATGAGCACAGGGCTTCTCTGATACACGTTGTTGACCTCATAACCCCAGAGCCACCCACTCTGCTTGTGTTTTCAGTGTGTCCGTGGACAGACAGGATGCCCCGTGGCCCCACTAGGCAGAACTTGGTGGCTGCACCGTGGGCCCTCTTGATGTGAGGAACTGTGTGGGGCCACGGATGGGATGAGCTCCTCCGGGCGGGTAGCAGAGCACAGGCACAATAATTCATTACGCAGCTACGGTATAGAAACGAGAGCAAAGTATGGGTCTCCTTTTGCAGGAGCTTTCATTGCACTCCAGGCAATGAGCACGTAACTTTTAGCGCTGGTAAGCCAAGCATCGCGCTAGGCTTTGTTAGACACGGGAGGTTAGATGTGGTTTGTTTGGTTTTTATGCCAGGGAGAGCTGATACTTTAAGACAAATGCTGTATTCTTACAGGGAATTTCTGAAGATATTGTCACATCGCATAGGTGTCTGTGACAAAACAAAACAAAAAATACTTTGATCAGCTACTTCTGTTTCTCAGAGTTTTCCTTGAAGAGAGCCTGCGTCTCTTGAAAGCTGAGATCAAAGCAACTGTAAGCTCCCAGATAGGAAGAAAAATTGCAGAAAATTGCATAGATTCTTTTTATTTTATTCGAGGTAATGGACAGACAGGGAGAAGGAACAAGGGGAAAATGGAAGTGGCTCTGAAAGATGAATGGTTAGAAAATCTTCATATTTGAAAGAACAAGCCTGTCTGTTTGGGGGTTTTTTTGCTTATACTTCATGTATTTGCAGTAGTTACAGCAATGTTTTACACTGGAAAAAGTAACGATGTTAACATTCTTGTAAGAAGAGAGTGCCTCAAATAAAACTTCAGAGGCAGCCGAATGAAAGAAGAAAATAAGGTTAAAATATGAAGCTTAATATCGCCAGGGGGCATCTGGTGTGTCAGTCAGATGAATGAGGTAAGCTGATTTATGCCCTACAAACTTTAGCCAAGGTGTTTCTGATGCCGAAGAAGGTTTAATAGACTGCTGGCCTCCCACAGATCATTGCTAACTGCAAGGGAGATCTTGCTGAGGTAGAACTGCAATCATCTGTGTCTCCATTGCTTGTGAACACTCCACAACTCCCAAGCTGTTTATTTTTTGCCTTTTCCCTTTCTATTGATTTTTGGTTGTATTTTCTTTGCCAGTTATAGTCGGCAAATGGCTGAGTAATAAATTTATATTTCCAAGCTGTAGAGAGGATTTGATTTAGCAAATAATTTTTACCATTTGGAGCAGTTTAAAATGAGTTTTCCAGTTGCCTTTGCAGTTATTTTCTCCCCTTTTATGCCATTTTGCTGCATTGTCTTGCTTGTTGTCTTTGATTCTCGGAAAGCGATGCTTTAGTGGTGACAGTGGGATATTGCCTCATTACAGGCTTCCTTGCCAGATGAGTTCCCTTAGTGCCAATTACTATTCAGTTTTGGATGCTGCAATAGGTCAACCTGTACTTTTTGCTAGTCATTCTTTTTTTTTCACATGCATTGCTTCTGTCTGAAGCACTTAGAGGCAAATTGTGCTCCTGCCTTGGTAATTGTTGCTCTGCTACTCCTGCCTTGGTAATTGTTGCTCTGCGACTCAGGGGGACCGTGCGGGGGGACGTAGATATTCTCTGGATGTGTGGAGCTCCACAGGGACCACTAACCTGGTGGTAGGAGGCATAGGGCCAAGGCCATAGGAGATCATCAAAGGCTAAAGTTTCTAACTTCTTAGCTGCTTTGTCTCCTGAGGGCCAAATTGCTCCTCCACCTTTTGCATTATTCCTACCCTCTATATTTAGCCCAGGTGTAGTGCAGGGATTTTGTCTTTCAGAACTAACGCTTTGACCAGTTGAGGCAAACCTAAGCATGGTGATAACAGCCTCTCCCAACCACAGGGAGTGCTTTGAAAGCAAGTACACCAAAAATTGGGGTAGCTGAGTACTGCAGTAATGCTGACCATGTCACTACTCCCACCTGCTGTTGCGCCTTTCCATCCGTCCTTGCCCCTGGGGCTGGTGGTGGCATCACACTTGGGCACCAGAGCTTACAAATCTAATGTGAACCACGGGAAAATCAGACGGCGAGCAAGGACTACATCTCCCTGATAGCTGAAAGTAGCTGTGTGGCATGGCACGGCAACTTGAAAACAATTTTGAACTGCAACTTTAAACCGTGTCACTCGTTGTTCAATTAAACATTCAGACACGTATGACAGGGCTGGGAGTTAAACTTTGATGTATACTGGGTGTTCTCTGAGGCAATGTGCTGAATTATCTTTTTTGGCTGCTGGTGTTTTAACCCAATATGGCCTAGGGAGACTGCAACATCATTTTCCCAAGTAAGCACCTCAAATCTGTGGCAAATGCAGGAAACCTTTGATCGACAGTTAAATTCGAAGTATGAGTCTCTGTAATTTTTTAGTAAATCTGTTTATAACATGTTGTTTGTGTACCTAATTATAAATTTGGAACAAAATTCTCTGTTAGCATAATTCCTGTGATGTCAACAGAGCTTTTCATGCTGGGAATTTAAGCTAGTTGCAAGGTTGATTTGGTCCAACTGTGAAGATACTAATGGCATTTTTTGAAATACAAGTAATTCTGAAATATAACTAAAATGATCACTTAAAAGCGCATGTGGGCAAAGGCACAACTGATACGCAACATTGCCACAATATCGATATAACCCTGCTAGTGTCATTGAGAACAGAATTTTGCACCATGGCAATAGCAGCATCCCAATTTCCTTTCCCTCCAACGCTCACATTTGAGTTGGAATTTACCAAGTCATTCAGCCGATGGAGACATAGTGCTGGGGCATCCTGCGGAGATAGTATTTTTCAAATGAAGGGCCATACTGGAAATATTGGTTTGGAAGTAAAGGTTTAGCATCTCTGCATACGTGTAAAGAAGCAACTTCATCTCATGGGGGCCTGGCTATCCTGACTGGTGCCTGAGACAGCTCCTACGCCCTTCCAGGGCAGCTTTGGCCGCAGCTCAGTGGCATTTGTTGCTCTGGCTCTTCGGATTCCTCTGCAAGGAATAAAACTGCCTTAAAGAAACTTGTGTTTGGGCAGTTGCTTTCGATTTTGCTGCCTCAGAGAATACCTTTGGTTATGTTCTTCATTGCTTCATAAAAGCTTTAAAGCAGAGACAGGATTTATCAGTGACACCAAGGAGAAATGGGAAGAAGTGAAGGGAGAGATTATGTGAGCCCTTTTAACACAAAGAACTGTAGTATAAGTTAAGAAGATTATTTTATCTTTGGCTCCTCTGACAGGTCCCCTGTTACATAAGTGTTCTGCTTTTTCAAGTTAGGTATTGCCTAAACGTCAGTCACAGCCATTTCCTGAAACAGGAACACGGCGTTTATTTAATTTGGGGGGGGGGTGGTGGTGGTGGTAAGTATTTTCCATTTCAGAATAATAAATATATAAGATACAGGATCTCTCCTGTGTAAATGCTACATTCCGGGAATATACAGGACTATGTATAGACATACTAAAAAATTCTTAGTCATGATTTTAAGAGTAAAGCTTTGATTTTTGTCCTGACATTGCTACGGCAAGCTTTCATGTCAAAAGAAACCCACTGAAGATGTTGATTCATTGGGAAAGGGGTGAAATGTCAGACTCTTAACTACAACATTTCATTTTCCAAGCTCCTCCTAGAGAACTGACAGAAGAAGAAAAACAGCAAGTTCTCCATTCAGAAGAATTCCTGATATTTTTTGACCGGACAATACGTGTAATTGAGCGAGCTTTGGCTGAAGATTCAGACATCTTCTTCGACTACAGTGGCAGAGATGTAGAAGAGAAAGATGGGTCAGTTTGGGGTTTGTTCGCTTTTGTAAAATAACCTTTATAAAAATAATTCCAATGCCGAGAAACCTTAATTTTAAAACTAAACTAAACATTTTTATAGTTAAGAAAAGTTTAAAACCTCTCCATGAAGACCTGGGTCACTCTGTTAGCCTAAATTATTTTGTAAATTAGCTTCATGCTTAATTGCTCTGGGGTTTTTTCTTCCATGTATTATGCAGGTGATTTAATTTTTTGTTTCACTTCTGGGGATGAAATTTTAAATTCTGAAGAAAAACTTCAATAATTGAATTAGTAAGTATGTGTATACACATGTATATGTAGATGTGCATGTGTATGTTCCAGTGTTGTTGTATCATGATATTTTTACAAATTCAGATTGCTGTTGTTTATATTCTACTACTGCTTCAGGTCTGTAATGGATCCCGCTGTGCTATGCATGGTGTGGATGAAAATGGTGATCTCCCAAAATGTTTGCAATCTGAACACCGAAGACGAGAGGTGACAGGTTGTGGATTCAGCAATTGATAGGGGAGTAGAAGCGGCAAAACTTGGTAGTACGAGAGGAAGCATTTAGATTTCAACAGCTGCATATCCATTGAAGCCTCATGGCAAATCGGTAGCTGTGTTGCACTGAAGTTACGGGAGGTAACTCTAGAGCATTGCCCCTGTGGCCAGCTGAATGCACCAGTGTGGCAGCGTTGGACCAACACGGAGCTTCAGCCCATCCTAATGGTGCCAGAAGGCAGCCGCCATCTCCGTCGCTGGGAGGAGGTGCTGTAACTTTAAGATCTCAGGAATCAAAAATAGATTTGGTTATATCTTGGAGGTGAAGATTCAGAAAAGGGGGAGCTGAATGCCAGGGCCAGGTTCGATCCTGAGAGACAAAGTTGGCAGTGGCGGCCCAGGGTGACGCAGAAGAGTCAGGAAATTAAGAAATGTGGTTTTGTGAAACAGAATTGTAAAAATTGTCAGCAAGACAGTCAGTGAGAGCAATTAAATCAAGGCAGCAGTCTTCCCCAGGCTGGGCAGAGATTTGAGAAGTAGTAGTCAGAAACTTTTGCATTGCTTTCCACAGCATTTGAATGCTGGTACTTCAAAAAGTGTCACTTTGTTTGAATTCCCACAGAGATGTTCAAGCAGGAGCCAACCTTTCCTTTAACCGTCAGTTTTATGATGAGCACTGGTCAAAGCATCGTGTCGTCACCTGTATGGATTGGTCTCTTCAGGTAAGATGTGAAGCTGGGAGATATGTTTCTATATCCCTTCCAACTTCTCCGTAAAAAAAATATGTCTGGCCTCAGTTTGCCCTTCATTCTGCAGAATACGGTGTTATTTCTTAGCTAACAGCAGGGCCCTGAAGGAGTGAATGCATGTTTCTCCATAAGGAAGGGTAGTGGGCAATAATGAAGCTGTCATTTTTTTTGTATGTTACTTGGTCTTCAAAACCAGGATGCTGTATTAAAACTATAGGTTAACAAGCCTACTAAGATGAAGGAGTCTTTACTTTTCCTCCCCCCTCAACTCCTTCAGCACACGGAAATTTTTTTAGGACAAAAAATTTAAAATTAAACCAATTAAAAATAATTTACTAAATATGTAGCAGTTGATTTAATAAATAGCTATACATAATAATAGTTATACATAATAATATATAAAATAAAAAATAATAGTGAGGAATAATTTTTTTTCTAATATAATACAATTCAAAATGTGAAAGCATCTGAACAACCTGGAAAGATTGAAAAGAGGTCTTTCAAAACCAGATACGTTCCAGGCACCCTGCTTTAGCATGTCCCCTGGCCAGCTGCTGTGCACCACAAAGCATTGTCATATTGCAAAATAAAACTGACGACAGAGCTGCTTAAGCTTCCCAAAACCAATACAGCCGCATCAGCAAAACACAGAAACCAGGTTAATTAGTTACTCCGTTGGAGAGCTGGGATTAGCACATGCACACATCACCCCAGGTCCTGTCAAATTGATTTGGTCCCGGTTTCGCTCCAACCACCCTCCTCCTCTCTGCTTTGTCCCTGTTAGCCTGTTCCTAGGTTCCAGCCTGGAGCAAAGCATCTGGGTTCCCTGGGGAGGAAACCAGGGAGACTCTGCTCCAAGGTCCACAACGCAGATATAACGAAACTGCTCCAGGAGGACACAGGCTTGAAAAATGGATAACGCAATCCAGTCTGCCCAGCTGGCCCCAAACCCAGCCTGAGGCGTGCCCTGGTGTGTGCGGAGCCCTGATGCAGCCTGGTGTGGGTAGCAAAGTTGCTGTGGATGCAGGTCAGCCCAGCGTTAAGGACAAGCTTTGCTTAGCCTAATCTTAGAAGTCGCTGCCCTTTCTGTGCCGCATTAGGTGTTGCACATGGAGACAGCATGTGTTTAAGGCCACATGCATGAATGGTGCGTGCGAGCTGGGGAGAGGCAGTGGATAAGGAGCACTCTCGCATCCATCCTTCTCTCCTTGCCCTTGATATGGCAGCAGGGCTGCTTCCATCCCTCCAGGTACTTCTCAGGTAAGGTGGCAGCTGACTGCATGGAGGACGTGGCAGGCAGGAGGGCAGAGAGGAGCTGGAGGGTCTCACCGAGCATCGCATCGCATTGCCGACAGGCTGTGCAGGTCTGGCTGTCCGACCCGGTGTGGTGCACAACAGCCAGCTGCAGAGAGGCTTCTTCTAATATCCAGCTCGCGCCTCATGTGTGAAATGAAGTATTTATCCCTTTGCTTTCATGCACAATATCAGCTTAACAACAGGTATGCACTGGTGTGACGTGGGTGGCCTTTAAGCACATATGGATTTCCACAGAAATCAAATATAAGCCTGAGGAAACACTTATCTTAGGTTGTTCACTTGTTCAGGGGCTGGAAATGACATGGAATTCTTATCTGATATTTTCCTAACAGGCAGCTCTTACTGTATTCCCAGGGCAGCAAGAAAAAAAGCCGCCTCAGAAGAGCACTGCCAAATGTAATTGCTCAGCCCCTGGGGCTCGCAGGCATGTTCTGCTTCCCACCTCTTTGTTCCAGGGTGGCCCCTCCTGCCTTCCCCTCCGTTAACTCTTCATGCTCAGCTCCCTGGCACCCCAGCAGGGGATTCTCCACCCCCGTGGCTTCTCCATGCCGGGGGGCTTCTGCACGCCGCCCTGTGCTGGCCTGGGACGAGGGATTTGCCTCCTCTCTTGCCTGCTCTGGGGTGCATCATGCGGCAGGAGCTGGAGCCTGGTGGAGATATGTCACATAACCGCTAGCTCTGCTTCTCGCTCGTGCTCCAGGGCATGGCAGTGTCCTGTATGCCAAAGGATAACTTGAATAATCATGGGAACTGCAGTGCACATTGCCCAATTTTCTGCGATAAAACTGTTGCTGCAAAACAGCCTGGAGGCAAATAGAAGCTTAATCAAGCAAAGGACCTTGATGCATTGATTAAACAAGTTATTCTGTTCCTAGTCACATGTAAAATATGGTCCCAAACATGTGGGATCATTCATACCATTAAAGCTAACCCACTAGCCCCTTGATTCTTTTGCAGAGCAAAGGGAAAACAGCTTAGATGCTTCATCAAGGATCTAAGGGAAAGGCCCAACAGACTGAGTGTAAACACAGAGCGGGATCACCTTGCTCTGTCCACGAGGAGGTAACTTAGCTCATCTAAAGCCAAGAAAACCACAGTCTCAGGGATACTGCTGCATCTCTCTTGACTCTCAGGCGGCAGCCTTGACTGCTGTTTCCCACAGCACCATTTCCACTTTGTTTTCAGTCACAGTCACAGGACAGCTGGGCACCTGGTGAGGACTGAGATTCTGTAAATGCAAGCAGATTGAACAAAGCGGAGAGTGTGCAATGCCAGTGTGGATTTAGGGTGCTGCACTTAGCTCTGGTATTTGAAGAGTCAAAAAGCCTCGTAATGGTGAGCCCAGCGTATGTGTAAAGTTGAAACTGTATTTCCAGTCAGATGCATAAACTGTGATTGCAAAACCTACATATAGACCAGCAAGAATTGAGTCAGTGTTTGTTTATGGCCAGACATGCCGCCAACCAGAACATGCTTGCTAAACTTTCCAGGAGCGTGAACCAACCCCAAAGTGCCTCTAAGCTGGTGCTTCAGACCAGGGCGTATGACCCGAGCTGGCTGCAGTCATGCTGGTGGAAGGGCTTGCGGCTTCTGCCTGCCAAGGTGTCTGCCCCTTCGTGACTGTGGGCTCAGCTGCTCACGCGAATGGTACCTAACCTGTTCAGCCAAAACGAGATGCCCTGGCAAGAGCCTGCTGCGCACGCTGTTTACATGGACCTGGGCCAACATGGGATGAAAAGGTTCAAAGGAGAAGCCGAGCTCACTGTTTAGAAGTGGTTATAATCTCTGTCGCAGGAGAGAGAGAGAAGAGGGGCGTGGGATGGGTGAGAGTGGTGGAGGGCAGGCTGGCACAACTGTGTCCAGAGAGGTGGGATCTCGGGTGTGAAATTAAACCACCCTCAGGTCTCCCTCGGTTCTTGAGGAGGGAGAAGAGGTGATTGACCTGCTGCATGCTCTAAATCCCATGCAAGTGATTTGGGTGCTAAATTGCCCTTACAAGCTATGCCAGGAGCCAGGGTCTGCCAGGATGCAGGTACAACCCACTCAGAGCTGCCCCAAAATGGGCAAGAGGCAGCTATGGTGGCCATGTGTCATTGCTGGTTCTCCCACACGTGGGTCAAGCCTCATTTGGAACAATGAGCTTGAACAGAAAAATCATCAGCTCCATGATGTATTATCCATGGAAGTGTATGCAAAGTGGGGAAGAAGAGCTGCTGATGGCAGCAGTTATAGCTGCGCACATTATTTCTTCCAAATGGATTTTGAGAGAAGAGAGGTTCAAACGTCAATAATAATGATATAGAAAGTGGTGGATTTTTTTTATTTTTAAAATGCCTGGTGTGGACCAAATTCACAGCTTCCAGTAGTACTACTGGCAGTTTCTTTGTCCCTCTTCCTTTACACCTACCAGCTGTACTGTTCCCCTACAAAGTGGGGAATGGTTTGGCAAGAATTTACCTGGGAAAGGCAAAAAGTGACAACAATTTGTGGAGATCATTGAGAAATTTTGAGGGAAAGCATTCCTAGTTTACAAGAGGAAGGTTTGGGTCCTGTGGAGCTTGGGCTGCTGGCTCGTTGGTCTGCAGAAGCCATGTGCTTTTCTCTGGACATGCCATAAGGTCGCTGCCTTACTTTGACTATTTAGAGGGAAGGACAGAAGCTACCAGAGGTGCCGAGTCTCAAACATGTGAGAATGGAGAACTGGGTGCTATCGTATAGGCAGAAAGTAATTGATGTTTTGTGGACAAATTGTTATTTCTTATGGTGTTTCAAAATGATACAAGGTCATCAACAGAATGTGAAAATCTGATTTTTCATATATAATATTATGTGTGTGTGTATATATATGTGTGTATATATATGTAAACAGAGCAAATACATATGTGTGTGTAGCATATCTACTTCTATACATCAGTGCATAACGGGTGTACAAGGAAACATGGATCTGATTTTAGACTGCTCATTGCATCAATCTTACTGAGTCAGTGGAATTCGAGGTCACCCTGGGCTTTACAAGATGACCTCAGCATCTTGCAAAATTGAGCTTTTGTGAAGAAAATGTTTTGTTTGCTATTTGAATCATCGAGAAGAGCTTTCAAGTTGATTCTACGCATAAGTGAATAGGAAGAGGGCATAATGAAATAAGAAAGAATAGTTTTCAGGGATGCTGAAAAAACTGTGAATTTCAGAATAAAAGCAAGTCAACGCTATGATCATAGTGTTTTTATTATCAAAATACATTAAGACAACAGTTTCTGCCTGAAGAAATGATTAAGCAAATACATTAGAATTACTGAAGCAGATTTTTCCTCTTCCTTGCTTTGCATTCCCTTTATGAATACCCTGCTAGTTGTCTTTTCTGAGAATTACCTGAAGAAAATACCATTGCCTTTGTGGTACCTGAGAATAACTGCTAGAGAGCAAGGAACAGAGGCTTTAAGGACGTCAGGGGCAAGTAAAATCTAAAACCAAAATGAAGCTGAATACTATGATTGGACTTAGTGTGTAATACAATTAAAACCAGATATTTCACATGTAGTGTGAGATTATTTCTGTCTCATCTGATTTTGCATAGGTTCTTCACCATCCATCTTATTTCATTTGCTTGTTCTTTTTCTTTCTAGTACCCCGAGTTGATGGTTGCATCTTATAACAATAACGAAGATGCTCCACATGAGCCTGATGGGGTAGCCTTGGTATGGAACATGAAGTTCAAGAAAACCACACCGGAATATGTTTTCCATTGTCAGGTAAGACTGAGGAAGCCATTAATTTCATGCTAGACAAAACAGAGTTTACTACATGGTGCATCTGCCCACTGTTTATATGAAGAGGCTGAGGTTAAAAATAGGCATTTTTGGAAAAAGTACAAGCGGCGGTCCAGTGTTTTTAGAAGGCAGCCAGCCTTCGCAAACAATACTGAAAGCCTGTCAGGGCTGCGTGTCATTCTCTGTCTATTTAAAACAGTCCCTAGGAGATTTAGTTTATAAAGCCCCTGCACTTATGAAGTAACTGTGGTGTACCACTTCCTCATCCAGGCAGCAACATATGCTCTCCCACCCACGTTAGCTTCCTCGCATCCTCCACACTCCAAGCTGCCTACCCTTGCCTGGGTTCTGCTCAGTATCATGTTTTGCCATTAAAATTGGGAGTACACTTTGCATTTCTGGGCACACATCTTACTTACGGCTTGATAAAAACGGTCTCAATTACAAGGACTACTCCAGCAATTCCTGTTTGACTGTACTTTACATTAGCAAACCAGCGTTTCTCTTCACTCAATGCGCCTTTGCAACCATACTATTTTAGAGGTTTATGGACAATTCAAAAATATGTGGGTGTTTTATTTCTATAGGTCTGTTTACTCCTCTTTTGCCACTGCTTTTGTGTGTGAAATGGCACAGCCTTGTACCACCAGAAATGTTCTGCTCATTTGCTCTATCTCCATCAAACTGTCCAAACTGTGGAACGGGGCTTGGGCCAAATTTCCAGCCTCTTCATTAATATCCCTCTGTGGTAATTAAATACAGGACAGTGGTATTCAAAGAGCCATATGGAAAAGTTTCAGCAAGTAAAACTTAACAATCAGAGATTAGTAAAATGCAGATTATTCTGCGGTAAAAATTGCTTCTCTGGGAAGGATATGTATTACCTGGCTAATTGTGTAAGCTAAGTGTCATTTTACATTCAAGGACCAAACATCTTTTTGAACTAAGTTTATGTTTGGACTTGGGTACATTATCAGATGTAGCATAGTGGGAGGGAGTTGCTGGAATTGAAGTTGCTGCTTCAACCCGATTAAGTAACCTTTAATTCTGGGCATGTTTTTCTAATTTGCTATACTGAAAAACAACTTCACAAGGAGTCTAGGCCTGCACAGCAAATATGCCATGCAGATTTATATACATATATATGTATGTGTGTGTGTGTGTGTGTGTGTGTGTATTACCTTTGAAATGAGAACTTGTATTTTTCTGGATATCATATTCGGCAGACTGATGTGTTCTTTCAGACTGCTTAAGATCTTAGCTCAGATCCCATGTTCAAATTCTTCTAGGATGTACATGCAGCTTGATGTTTTAAGCAAAATATTGAAGACAAGAGATTGCCCATTGCATTTTCAGGAAGAATAATCCTTAAACTAGATTGATTTTGGAAGGTAATAACCAGATTCAGGGTAGCCCTTCTGAGTACAGAAAGGGGAGATAGACTACAGACATAACCATGTGACCGTAGGTACACTTAAACAGGGGAGGTACGACTCACTAAATTGAAAGCATTGAGGCTATATTCTCCATTAGAAAAACCCACAGAGGACAAAGCAGTGGCCAGAGATTTGGCCTAGCTGAGCTTCTATCTAATTCTCCCATTAAGTTGGATGTCCCTCTTTTAAGAACTGGAACCTTAAAAACTGGAAACTGAAAGACACATATGGCACTGTGCTTTCACATGCTTCCTGGATTCATCATCTTTCAGTAAAATGAAATCAGTTCTTCTGTCCATGAGAAATATTTATTTTCTTAGTCAAACTGTCCACAGATGATTTGCATTGTAAGTCCATTATGAGTTGGAACCATGTTTGAACCACCATTATGGGGCTTCTGATGTATGGAATATCTTACACATCTCAGATCGGATGGGGATACCCACATAAGAGTAAATGGGGAAGCAAAAAGCATGAGACTTGGTCTCTTGAACACAGGTTTTGTTCTAACTGACTCAGATGGAAAATAAGAAAAAAAATTATCTTAGCTCAGAGTCTGGAATTCAGTTCTGTAGATCATCATGTTATTCTGTTAGTTAGTGGAAACCAACTGTATTATTAGTCAGCCCTATATCATTTATATTGCCATTTTGCGAGAGAAATGTTCCCTTATTCAGTCCTGATTCAGTCATTTCTCTAGGTCTTCTGTGAGACAGGCCCAATTTTTCTTCTGCAATACATGACCTTATAACAGTCCAGCCCAGCAGCTAGAGATGAATACACACTTTATCATTACAGCTAGGTTGCCCAGATATGACAAACACAGTACTTTGAGTGTATTTTCCTGATAGACCTCTATTTTCCTTTTGAAAGACTTTCTATAAAAACGTGGTCTTAATAAATACTATATGGTGCTGACTAATATACCTTTCAATTTTGGGGCTCACGAAGCGAGATACAAACAAGTAGAGACTCATTTCAGATGTGACTGTCGAGGAACTCATGCAAGCCACTTCTGAGAAGCCAAATCAATAAATAGGTTTAGGAAGCCATTTCTGAGGAACTTCTAAGAAATTCCACCTCAGGAGTTCTAATAACATCAATAGAATTAAATATGTGAAACATTTGTGGACAGCTAAAGACCTGACTGAACTTCATCAGGTAGAACTTGAGATAACTCTTGTGCACATTTGGTAAATTCTTGAAGCTAGGAACCACAATGTTTTTCTGTCTTTCCTGGTGTACTATACAGATTTAAGTGAAATGATTAACCAAGCAATTTCCTAATTTTCTTTACCTCTTTCTTTGACTTTCTGTAATCTTACATAGAGTCATTGATGTTGTCATAATCAGAACAATCCCAGTGCTTTTGCTGAAAGTTGCCAGAACCCAGGCGGTTTCAGCTAAAGTTGTCTATCAGCCATGGCAGACAATGATGAAAAAATCTACCAGCAGTGATTTCTTTTCCTAACTCCAATCAGCAAAATGTTTGATTTCAGTCCTCAGATGTGCAGGATGATATGTTCTGTAAATGTTTACCTTAGTTATTGTCACTAATGATCTTACTGTTACGAAATGCTTGCCCAATTTAAAGTCATACTAGGTTGTTGGCTCATTAGTACAGTGTAGGTGGTAGTAAATTTCATAGCTCTACAATATGTTGTGTTACAAATAGTGGGTTCAATTTTAGTTAATATGCATTAAGGGAGAAACTACTATCAGCCAAGTGGACTTGTTTACTCTACACATTAATTCGTGTGAACTGCCATGTGATCCATCAAATTCTTTCTAAACAAAACAGTCCTACTGGCTTCTACTCTCTCCTGTGGAATATTTCTTTTCTTCTATGTGTTTTATTTTTGCCCTTCTTTGGGTTTTTATATTTCTACTTTACCCAGTGATGTGCTGACAGTATTTTAGCTGGGACTCCCACAGATTTTTTCCTCTGTAGCTCATCATACATCCCTTTACCACAAGGTTAGAAATGGGAAAACAAGGAAGAGTGAGAGCCGGGCAATTTATTCATGTGTTTTCCTATGCAAGCAAAAAAATGTTTCAGAAGCAAAATCAAAGTGGAAGGGTGGTATCATTTGCCAAAGGAATGAACACTCAATGCTTTCCTTAGGTATTGAGGAATAAACTGAGTATGCAATTAAAACTGCGGAGTGCAGACAGGGAATGTCCTTGTAGGGAAGAGTCAGGGATGTCCTCTTCCCCCACACTGGAGCATCACAAACTCTCGGTGTAATCCAGTGCATTCCAAAGGCAAAACCCAAGCCTTTCAGAAGTACTTTATGAGGCCCTGTGGATGAGTCATCCCTGGTTGGGTTGGTTTGGCAGTATCCAGAGAGGGAATGGATTCCAGCAAAGACATGGAAATCACATTGACTCCCCCTCGTTTTGGTAGGAGAATTTTAAGCAGTGGTTCACACTGCTTCTCTCAGCTACTGTTGGTCTGCGTTTAGGTGGGAGTGACAAAAATGAAAATAGTATGGCACAGTTATCGATGACATGACTCAACATGAGCTCAGTCCTGTATTGATCTATGCAACGCATGGAGCTGGCCTTGTATGTGAACATTCCTGTACTATTGATTGATAGAATAGCGTGAATGATGTTTTTCAGTCTTACTATCTTTCTTAGAAAGTGCTTGTATGTCCATAATGTATTTTTTCACTGAACAATCAAACAGAAATCTACATTACCTATTGATGATGATGATTTGTAATGCAATGCCCATTGTTTATGTATGACTGGTCATCTCTGCCCATGATGTTGTTTCTGTTTCCTGGTGAACTGATCTAAGCTTTCTAAGCCAAAGTGACCTGAAGAAATACATGAAACTTTGCACCAACATATCTGGTTGAGTGAGGCAATAAGAACTCAGACTGTCTTCACCCTAAAGTGGCTAGATGAAGTCTGAGCTATTATATCCTTCCTTTCAGCAGGGCCTGTTAGCATGGGTACAGCACTGCTCTTATACCAGATCTCATAGATTTTGGGTTAGAGCTGATCTACAGAGAGAAAGAAATGATCAGTTGGTCTAGTGGACTTTCAGATATTGCAAACCATTTCCTCTCTTCTGGAACCAAACGGGGTTATTAAAATTCGTTGAGGTATCTGGACCTCAGCTTCAAACATCCATCACTTCAAGAGAGGAGGGGTGGGAGGAAGACAGCTGAAGATACTGGTTTCATGCAAATAAACCAAATTGATTGTTACTTCCTGATTTGGAGGTCTCTGCATTGTGTTTGGAAAGTTTGATGAATTCTGCGTTCCTACACTCAGTCTAATGCTAGCAGTAAAAAAAAAAATACTACATTGACTGTATTTTGATTTATTGTAGATTATTTCCTGATCTATTAATTTCCTCTCTCTCAGCCATGTCTTTTCCAAATGTCTCAAAAGGGCAGTGAAAAGTACAAATCTGACACTTAGAAGTAACTCCATTCAGCATATTTTTAAGGAAGGAGAGCACACGTGAAGTAGGTTTTTTTTTTTTTAGGAAGCAGTAACCATTTAAGAGTTCTTTAAAGAAGTCAGATTGACTTTTAGCATAATCACAGAAAGATTTCAGCAGTATATCACTTTTAATAGCCGCAGCTATTTCTGCCCTTTTCCTAAAATGCCATGCAGTCAGATTTACTTGGTTGGTTCCATCTCTTTACTAAACTGTCAGTTTTTTGTGGGATATGGGACTTGTGTTTTCTATTTTAATTTCAAGAAAAGCTGTCCATGCTTGGAAAATATTGGTGGATTGGGTACAGAAATCAGCCACTCAGCCGCACCACAAAATGTTTCATTCGCCCCTAGCTTTTTTGTAGTGGCTTCTATACACTGTCATTAAGTTATGTGTTTGACCACTCTTCATTGCTTATCCTGGTGTGGTCTTTCCCTTTTCAACTGAATGGATGGAGTCAGAAATGCATATCTTAGAATTAGATGCACTGAGGTAAGTGAAGGGCTATATTTAGTGGCTGATATTGGCTGGAGTTGCCTTTTTTTTCCTGATTTGGTTCCTTTGTTGTTGTCTGCTCTTTCAAAATCAACATAAATTCCTTCAGATGTACTTTTTTCTCCAGCAGCCTGCCTTCTAAAGGTGCTGAGCACCCAAATCCGCAAGACACGTGTTTGGAGCAGGCTGAGGTAACAGCATGAATGACTAATATCCTCCTTTTCCTCTTGTCCTTGAGTTTCCTTTGCTGTGGAAGCCAGACCAGAGCTCAGTCCCAGAACTTTAAAAGAAAGGAAGTACTACAAGAAGTTTAATTGTCAAGAAAGTATGCTTGGAATACTTAAAAAAATACTGAAAATTTTCTCTGATAATTATATTGGTGTTTTTCCACGAAGGCTTCCTTGTTTTGTTGCTGCTATCAAAGTTTCAAGTAAGGATTCTGCTCTTCAGAACCATAAAAGAAATTATAACCCCTAAACTCCCTCCAAGATTCCCAGAATTTCCTAAGTAGAATGAATCTGAAGAACCAGCAATATATCCAGTCCCAGAGCTAATTTGTCTGGTTCCTCAGTTTCTAGTGAGAGGGGGCACCTGTGGTCAGTCTTTAAAGTGCTGCAAATCTCAGAGAAGACATGTGGCTCTGAGCTCACTGCAAACTTTCTAAAAAAAACCCCAGCTTTAGAAAAGGCTTTTTCATCAAAAAGTGTCCAGTTGTTAAAATAGAACTGGTCGACAGAAGTAGGTTTGATGGGTAACCACTGAAGCTTGGTGCATGGTGGGAGAACGAGAGTCAATGGAAGAAGAGAAGGTCAGACTACATGGAAGGAAAGGGCTTGTCCCCCTGAGGACAGTCATGCATTGAAGCAGGTTGTCCAGACAGATTGTGCAGTCTCCATCATTGTCTTTTCAAGACAGGCTGGATGAAGCCCTGAGCAACCGCATCTAATCTCACAGCTGGCCCTGCTTTGAACAGGAGGTTGGACTAGAGATCTCCCAAGGTCTTTTCCAACCTGAATTGTCCTGTCATCCTATGAGTCTGGATACAAACCAGATTCTGTCTGGTTTTGTAGGAGTTCTCTGGTAAGCGGACCTCTGAATTGTCTGCCTTTGAAGATGCAGGGCAGCTCCTATACTGGGAATGGCCCTGTACCCAGAATTTCTGTAACACATACCAAAATGTTGTAAAATTAATCAGGTAGGACTTTTTTGTAGATATAGAGGTTGTTTTGTTTTCATTTCTGTTTCGTTTCCTGCTGTGCATCGTTGGTAGGATGATCTTTGTGGAGCTGCATAGAGCTCTTCTGTGCCTGCGTTCCCAGACACTTTGTTGCTATTGCTTTTGTGACTACATGGTCATTTGTGCACTGCAATAATTCATGCAGATGTATAGGTGGACCGTTTTGAACTAAAATTTGGGGGGACTTCTAACTGTGCTACTGGGGGAGAAGAACAGTTTCAGCTGTGGCTTCTCATAGAAGGACGTAGTCATTCTGTTCTTATTTTAAAACTTTTTTCTTCTGTCCTGTTGTGTTTGTCAAGGCTGGAACATAGACACGCAGAGCACAATTTGTGCTGTGAGGATTTCAGTAAACAAGAGCCCATGTCTTGTCTGTTAGGCTTTTGGTTTAGATTCTTCCTCCGGTTCTCAGCTGATAACAGCTGTCTTTTTTTGCTACTCTTATTGGGGCTTACACCACTTCTGCCTTTGGTGATTAAAAATAACTATCATTTGGCCTAAGATTAGTGCTCCAAGACTTGTGGAGAGATTGTGTGTGAGTCAGTAGAAGTTACACCCACACATCTGAAGGCTCACTGTAGTATTTGGAAAATGGTTTTTGGTGTCTTAGGCGAGAGGAGAGAGCCGCCTGCAGCAGATCTGTAGAGGGTGACAAAGAGGACAGAGTCTCCCATCTCCTGGATACAGCTGAACTCAGAGGCATCAGTGGGGGAAGACAGAAAAGGTACTGAAAATGTGGAAATGTATATTCTGTCTTGGATGCTACATTGTCTTACACAGTCCTGAAATCGCCAATATGAAATGCCCCACGTGAGCCTCAAATCCTGCTTTATTGCTGAAACACCAAAGCTGTTAACATGGCATCTATTGGCATCTGCAGCTCAAGAAGTATGCCATGTTTTTCCACGTAGCCTTGCAGTCCTAAAATCTCTTATAAATTACTTTATTTCCACACAAAATCAAATCATAATATTTCTCCTAACAGGAGTGGGAGAAGGAAACCTTCTTCCAGGAAAGGTTGGAGAGAAACTAAGCATCATTATTTAGACTGAAGGGATGTCAGTTGGATCCACAGAGCCTTCCCTTGGGCTTACCTCTATCGTTCCTAACCCTTAGCACAGCTGCTTTTTCCATGATGGCTCGGATCTGTTGCTCTCTTGTGCAGAACCCTGAAGAGCAACACACCCATGAAAGCCAGGGTGTACACTGTAACAGCAAACTTGTATGCTATATCCCATCCGTCTGTGAAATGACTGCTAATACAAAAGGTGGGTGCAGTTTCCCTGTTAGTAATTAACATTCTGGATTACCTGAGGACTGTGCTTATTCATACAAAGCCTGCTAGCAACAGAATGTTCCTTTGCTTGGAGCAATGCTTAACATAGATCATCATCCTCATTTGAAACCAAGATTTCAATTATGAATCAAAGAATTAGGAAGTGACAAATATGCTTGTCTTGGATGGAAAATTTTAGGAAGGTACGGCTTTAAGCCTTTTTTGGAGGGGGTAGATTATCATACACTTAAATGATACGCTGCCTCTGCTAGCAATAGCACTGTGCTTTTTGTAGGTGTTAAAATAGCGATTTGTAATGAATCTGTACTTAAAGATGCTGTTTCTCTTCTTAAAGTTCATGTATTCTTCCTTTCAGACCAAATATAAAGAATATGTTGGCCAGTTGGTATGGCAGGGGTTCTTTTTTTTTTTTTTTGTTTTTTTTTTTTTCTCGAGTTTCTTTGTTTCACTGATAACTTGCATTGTACCTTTCTGAATTACTGTCATCTAATATGAAATACGCAAATAATGCAATTTGGAGAAAACCTAACCTTTGAATTTGTGGAGTTAGACATGCAGTATTTTTAAACTTTAGCTAGCTAAGGAAAAAAAAAAAGATCTCAGTCAAAAACTATATTTCATAAGAGAAAATTATAGTGATATTGATGGTTTGCCAAAACCTCAAGCAGTGACAAAATCCACAGTGTCCTGAAAGAGATGCCTTTGCAAAACCATTCCTTTGCAGATGGCTTAGATTATTGATACTTATAAACACATGACATTATTTGGACTCAGAATTTTGAAAAACTCTGTTGATAAAAAATGCAAATTTGTCACACTATCCCAAAATCGCAGAGAAAAAAATCCCCAAATCCTGCAATTGTTCCTGAGGGTGTTTTATAGGTTAGTAGTTGTTGATTTGGTTACTTTTCAACATGACCTCATGTAAAATATTTTCAGAAAAAGGGAGGAAGGAAGGGAAAAAAGAGCACAACTTTCCTTTGTTGATGTGAACATTGCGTTTTAAAGTTCTTCCTGTATATCTGAAACTCCCAGTGCTGAAAGGGGTTTGGGTGAACAAGAAATGCGGGATCAGATGTGAAATCAATAAGTCATTGGGATCCTTCCACAGAATTTTTTTTGGTAAAGGATATAAAATACCATGCAATTCCCTAGCTGAGCTGCAAAGCATGGATAAACAGCCATAGGCACGACTTTTCTCTTTGGGTTATATAACGGCTCTCAGTGCAAGCTACTTGCAACGGAGAGTATGTTTGGCCCAAATTCGAGAAAATTGTTCTCACCTCATGATTTTTGTCTCTGTGGGAGCTCTATGTGAGGAGTGAAGCCTCTTTCTTTGTTACCTGGCACAAAATATAAACCAGTTACTCTTCTACAGTGCTGTAAAAGGCCCCAGAAACCAAGGAATCCATCATTGCAGCCTGGGATACAACTGTCCTCTGCCTTAGGTTTAAAATCAACAGCTTTCCGCCCTCTGCCCCCACGGCTGGATGACTGACAAGTACTTCCCTGAAAAGAACTTTTGTATAAGGACAACATTGATTTAATGATGCTTAATGCTCCCTTCTTCCCATAAAGGGAAAGCAGAAGCACGTGCTGACTGATATTATCCTTGGAAGACGTTTCCCGTGTGGGGCAGAGAGTCTTCTGGAAAGCGGCAAAAAGGGGGGGTCTCTGTCAGCCCGCTTAGAGACTGCCCAGTAATTCTTACTCCACGAGCACTACTCTGCATAATGATACCATATTTGCTGTCACTATAATGATGACTGTAGTAGGAATAAGTGCCCATATGAAGTCATTCGTAGCCTTTTGCGAAAATTTCACGATCCATTATATAACCATAACAACAGAATACAAATGATGACAAATACCATAGATTTAACGTTCACAAAGCAGATCTTTCTTGTGAAATTTTATTAAAACAGGATTGCCTTTATCATGAAAAGTATCAGAGAAGAAAAGTTAAAGTACATTTACTTTAGTGTAAGATGACAAGCAAATGTCCTAGCGATTCGCTTTTAAAAACTTGTCATATTGGAGAGATCAGAATGTTTTCATTATCTCTACAACAAAATGGGCCAAGGTACACTAGGATCTATGATTAATTCATTTTGATTGCTCTTCTAACAACGTTTAGTGGTTTTGTAGCTAAGATAAATATCAATTCCACTCCAATTCCATATTGTTCATGAATGTACACTGAATCACCAGTCATTTCATGTGGAGAAGAACATGCTTAACATTTGCTATCTCATGTTTGCATCTGTAAATAAATAGACTAAGCTCAGTTTGGACTGAGTTAACAACGTACAGGAGTTGTGCAGAACTGCTGTTTGCCATGAGCTGTCTGGAGTAAATACATTCTTCCTGGCAGGATAGTGATGCATTAAAAATGTCCCATCACTGGTGAGAGTGGGTGACCCAGGTGAGCTGGTTTGGAGCAAGATGTGGCCCTTTGCTGCTCCAGGAGTCAGCAAATGTAAGCTGGCATAACCATGTTGATTTATTGTAACCAAGGCTTTGCCCCTTAGACTGGAAAAACACTTATCTCATTCCTTCATCCTCTCCAAGACTACTCATGGAAAAAAATAGCAGAAACTTTGCAGGTGAGGAAAGCGGGATGTGAAATTTCAGGAAACTAAGATTTGTTTGGAGAAGGGGGATTAAAAATCGGGTCTATAATGGGAAGTAGTCATCTATTCCTGCATGGCTTTAGCAGCTCCCTAATGCTCTATGGGTGCAGAGCCAGGCTGCTTATATCAAAATTCGTAGTAAGTTGCTGTAGGAGAGATGAACAGTGCAAAGGCAACTCGTGTCCCCGCCCTCATTCTTAAATACAGACTTGCCTGTGGTATCTTCTGCATTGCCACTAGATAGCTGTTTATCCGTGCCTCTCAGTCTCTCAATCCTCATATCTATGTGCAATGTTTAATTAATTTTCAATTATTTCCAATGATGTAGTGACACTACTTATAAATGATACATCAGTGAAAGTGATGGATTTGGGCAAATATAATAGCCTGTCAGTCTTCACTAGAAGCTGCAATTAAATCAAAAAGATAAGAAAAGATTACTGTAATTATTTTGACAATGAACTGATAGAAGTTCACCCAAGTGACACAGACTACAGAGTACAAAATGCCACTTGCTTAGAAACAAGTAAAGTAAGATACACTGTTGTCCCTTTGCTCCCGTAGGACTTCCTGCAGAAGTCACCTCACAGCCTTAATCTGGAAAATCAAGTAGCCTCTCTCCAGGATCAGGCAAAGCTCCATTCAGTCAGAGATTTGTAGGGTGTAAGTAAAGAGGGGTCCAGTAAGTAGAGATTCATTCAGTTCCGGGCTCCCCAGTACAAGAGAGACTTAGACATACTGGAGCGAGTTCAGCAAAGGGCCTCTAAGGTGATTTAGGGACTGGATCATCTCTCATATGAGGAGAGGCTGAGAGGGCTGGGACTGCTCAGCCTAGAGAAGACTCAGGGGTTTCTTCTCAATGCATACAAATATCTGATAGGGGGAGGAAAGAGGATGGATCTCAGTGGCACCCAGTGACAGGACAAGAGGCAATGGGCAAAATTAGAAATACGGGAAATTGCACTTAAACATAAGAAAAAACTCTTTTACTGTGAGCGTGATTGAGCACTGGCACAGGTTGCCCAGAGAGGTCATGGGGTCTCCACCCATGGAGATACTCAAAATCCGGCTGGACACAGTCCTGAGCATTCTGCTCCAGCCAACCCAGCTCTGAGCAATGGGTTAGACTAGACAATCTCCAGATGTGCCTTCCAACCTTGGCGATTCAGTGAGTCTGTCTCTGACACTTTGTGCTTCCTTCCCTGTAATTCTGAGGTTATGCAGAAGCCGGCTGGGCTATGGCTGTCTCTAATGCTACAGAGTCTTCCCAGGATCAGCGGAACATGAGGGCCTCCTTCCTTCCTCTCTGAAAGAAGGTCACTGGCTCTCAGAAGTCCTCTATCAAGAAACCTAGGAAAACACTTACATATTTCCTTGGCTGTGAGCAGGCTCTTGAGTCACTGAAGTCATGGGGGACTTAGAAGAATTACCTACAATTAAGTTCATGGACAAACATCCTTCTGAGAAAAGATGGACCTAAGTATATAGATAAGTTCTTTCCTTAGCTGGGGTCTTAAAGTGTTCTTGGTCTGATATGTTCACTCTTGACCATGCCTGGGCTCTCATGGCCTCCGCATTTATTGGTGGGGTTTGGGCTGATTGCCACACTTGAGATTTATCTGCAATTCTCTTAATAAGCAGCTGTAACTACTATGCCCAGCTTCACAGGCTGAGTTGTAGATAATTGTTCTTGCAGCATCTGTACTGCCTTCTAATTCATCTCTGGCTTCACATAGTTTGATTGATTAAACGCGTGGTTTTGGGAACTGCTGCCATAGAAACCACCAAGCTACCACCACAGCTCAAGAACAACTCGTGTTTCTATTCCTGTTCTCCAAGCCTGGAATTTGCTCTCTCTATGTGCTCTGTAAAGCCCAACTCCGGTATTTCCAGAACTTGTCATCAAGCCATCATCTGGTTTGCGTTCTCTCTGAGGAGAATAATCCAGAACACCAGGATGCCAGGCAAGCCTATCCCATACCTCACTCTCTGGAGAATCTCTTCTGCTTTGGCATAGTGCTAGGTGGGTGCCACCCTGGATAGGGACTCTTCAGCCTTGCTCGTGAGGCCAGGTCATAGTCCCAGCAGAAAGCAGACTCCACTGCAAAAAGATATATGCAACAACAAGAAGCTTAAGTCCTTAGCCCAGTGGCTGGGGCACTTTGTGAGCACTGGGCTGAGCTACCAAGACTACAGTTGTATTTTATATTAGATAATATCACAGAATATGCAGAAGTAATTCAGAAAAAGTGACCAGAACTCCTGGACTTGTCCATCCCAGCCAGCTTCCCCATGCATTTGCTAGATAGAAATGGCTTCACCTTCATAGATGCTTTTGCCTGGAATTGTCTGACTGCAGCACTTAAGAGAGGGCTTCGGTTTGTGTGATGTTTTGTGTATGTGCTTCTCAAGCCCTATCTTTCATTTTGCAGTGCTTAAAATATTCCTCCCCCTCAAAAACTAGGAATGCAGAGACATGATGATGAATAGATTGACCAAAACAAGCTAAACTGAACTCTTCCTCTTGTTTTTTTACTATGGTCTCTAATCTTGTTACCTCTATTCTGCCATCCACACGTGTGGATAATAATGCATGGAGATGTAAACAGTGCTTTAAGGCTATGCAGATGGAGATGGCTTCTGAAAACTTGTCCTATACTGAATACACTGCCTCTTTCAGGACCTTCTGGCACTGAACGCTGCAATTTCTGCCCTGCTTGCCAAAATGAATGCTAAAGAGAATGAAAAAGGATTAGGGAAGCATCAGTTTTCATTCTTTATTATATTATCAGCATGTACTTACAGTAGATTTAATATATACACAGCAGACTATGCATAGGATGTAGTTTTCAAGTCTTAGTGGATAGCATTAGGTGTATTTGCCATGGCAATTGTTCCTGTCTTAGTTAAACTGTCCCTAAAATTCTGCAAAGACCGTGTCCTTAAGCATATTTCTTTAGAGTCTGTAGGGAATTCTCCAGAATTAAGCATTTCAATGGAGCTGAAAAGTTGAATGTAAAATCTTTTGTTTCTCTTCAGTTATTGTCCCTTCATGACTTACTGCAGACAGTTCATGGTAACTTATCTAACTGATTTTCTGAGCCCAGATGAAACCCAAACACAGCTAAGGTAACATGCAGATTGCATTGCCACTTCCACGGGAGGGTGGTCCCACTACAGCAAGATGGAGGTCATGGTTTGGTTGAGGTCCTTTATTTGGGATAACTCTCTGTGTTAAACAGCCCTTTAATATTAGAAGTCCAGTCCAAGAAGCCCTTTTCTGACAAAAAAAAAAAGGGGGGGGCGTGACAATTTGCAACCTGACATTACTTACTGTTGAAAGGAAAACTGTATACATTCTCCATAGCAAACAGTGCGCAAGCTGAAAATAGAAGACTCGCATCTTGCTCTGAATTAGCAATGGGAATTGAATGTTGCCGAGTCTGAATTTTGGCTGCTGGCAGACCAAAACTGTCAAGACATTAATTTACGTTCCAGTGATGTTGAGCTAGGTTTATAAATGTGTTTAGATGTCTAAAAGTGAAGAAAAAGGCAGGCAACGGGATTTGCCGATGCACTTTGCATCTGAATACCTTTGTCTCACCAAGCAGCCAGTGTGTGGATGGACACCTTTTGTGTTTGAGATGCTTTTTAAAACAGAAGTCAAAGTGACTAAATGTAAAGGTGTGCAGAATGTTAAGGGGGTTTCATCACCAGAAAATTATTCAGGCTGCAATTCACCAAAGATTTTAACTTCTAAAATCTCTTGGAATTTCCCTCTGTATGAAAACAGCAAGCGCTAGTTAAAAGAATCAAAAGTGTCAGTAGAAACACACCAGACAACTTCTGTTTTCTCATGTCCCGTGTAGGTGACGACTTATTTCTGAAGGATTTCTGGTAGTTGATAGGAACGTTCTGCCACCAGCCCCATATTTTCAGAAAGTGAGTGAACACTCTTCAGCATAAGAACCACTTCTTTCCTAATGGCATTTCTGACATGTGTGCCAAGTAAATTTTTCATGTAATGTTATTATTTGGTCAATCCTAGAGGCCTCGACAAGACTGAGATGCCTCTGAGAGAAATCTGTTACAAACCCATCATAATGAAGCCATCTCTTGTCCCAAAGAGCTTGCAGCTGTAGTTAGGGGTGATGGCAGGCAAGGACACCATTACCCATGCCTGGTGCTGCTTGTGGACGTAGAAGCTCTGGTCCAGGAGCCTTTGGCTAATACCATGCTGAAACTAGTGAGCCCTGCTGCATGCAAGTGGAGTGCCAGACTGCCATGCTCAATCTGATACCTACCATCTGCTCCAAATTCTGGCCAGCCTGAAGGACGAGCGGGAATAGCAGAACATCCATGCGCTCCATCCGCAGACACATGCCCTAAGGCTCCAGGTCTGCAAGGGTGGTGCAGACCCGCCACTTGGGCTTGTGAATAATTTCATCAAAGCAATTAAGAGTGCTCTTGTATAAGTGTTAAGAGTATCATGACCTAAATAAAACAGACAAACCAAAGAAGTACTTGCATCTCCAACACGTGGGCAGGTGGACATTAGGGATTTGACCCTGCAATTTGATAAGCAGCCAGGTCCTAATCAGAGAAAACAGGTGAATTTTGATACTTAGCATGTAAGCAGTTGGGTGGAAATAAAACTTGATTTTGATGTGCTGTTTTATGAAATTGGTCCTTATTTTCTCCAGGGTTTAATTCTCTCCCCTTCCATCTAACAAATAAAGTAGGATAGTCAGCAAAGATTATATTCTTAGGCTTGCACATATGTATAGTAATTCAGGGTTACCAAATTGATTTGTTGTAGTTGTGGATGAAGGCAGGCAGGATCTCCCCGTATCGCATTTGAGAAGTATCGTGTTTATCTGCTTTTCCAACACAGCAAACAATTTTCCTGCTTTTCTGAGTCATCACACCACCACCGAACAAATAACATTAGCAAATGCACTTTCCAAAAGGGCTGAAGTGCAGATTCCCTTCTGGCAAGGCAGCTTGCGGGGGTCTTGTGATCATTTTATTCTTGCAGTTACACGGGCTGAACCTGCAGTTACTGAGAGGAAATTAGAAAGCTTCAGCTTTCTGCCCTGCTTAAGATGAAGGCATGAGGCTGGATATTGCCTTTCTGCAGACTTGGGCAGAGTGTTCTGATTCTGCTGCAACACTCAGATGTCAGCACTGAGGTTAGATGGCAGAGTTACCTACCCTGTAAACTCGGCTAAGAGCGAGCTGCGTTTCCTGACATACTCTTTTCCTTCTTTTTAAGGACTTAGTACTTTTTCAATAAAAATAAATTTAATTTGTGGCTACATTTCAGCTCCATTGGTTTGATGGTATAAGTGGAGCAATACCAGCTTTGGATTTAGAGCAGTCGTGTGGCTGAGTCTCTCTGTGCAGCTTTCATGTGGTCGGGTGAGACATTCTTAGAATCCCCAAACATTTTTGAAGATCCTAAACTGGAGACATTCACAATTCTTCCCTCCCTTTCTACCATTAATCCTTCATGTTTTAACAAGCACTGAAGAATAAAGCAATCTGTTCTTTCCAGTCCATACTCTTGTAAATCAAAGGGATAGATGTCGACACACACCATAACCAAGTATAAACTTCCTTTTTTTAATTAAACGGGATTCTGACATTTGGTTTAAAGAAGTGTTTGTTTGGTTTTATTTATTTTTTTAAATACGTGAAGGATGTCAACTGCTTTTATTTTATTTTTAGTAGAAGACAAATTATGTACCACAAATAATCTCTAGCACAAAATATTTCAGATGCTATTTTGTAGCTGAATAGGAAGAGAGTTGAGGGGAGCAATACAGAAGTCTTGGCATTTGAAACTTTTAGAATTAAAAGTTAACCTCTTTGGTAAAGGTTTCCATACACGTAAATCATGTTTTAGGTACCTTTTCAAATTGGGAAATTGTGAAAAACAGTTGTAATTCTGTTGCTATCCTGTCTCCCGTTTGCTTATTACTGTTAATTATACTTAGACATGCGCAACACAGAAATATCCAGATTCATAATAAGCTGATAGTAAAATAAGCAAGTCTCTTGAAAGGAACATAGTCTCTGTTTCGGTGTACAAATCCAGGTATCTCAGTAGCCAGGGCAAAGTCACGCCAGAATTGCCTCTTTCAAGGTATCTCACACCTTCTTTTGTGGTGCAAAAAGGATGTAGCAGGGCACTAAACCAGATAAACCAGTGTTCAGATCTGATACCGCTACTTTCCACACTAATTCTCAGCCCTTGTCTTGGCAGGAAAAAAGGGCTTTATTTAGAAACCCAGTTGCTGTTTTGTTTCTAGATGGTGATTTTAATCTCCATCTCCATTTTAATCTCCAATCTCACCTTTGCAGTTGAGGTCTATCATCTGTATCTGTTCTGGGGCCATATATAGGTGTGTGTAGCAATGCAAACATGAGGAGATGGTCTTCTGATGCCTGGCCAGAAGAAAGTAGGGCAGTTTTCAGAGGGACTGGGAGTGCGTCGACCCTTTAAATGCTGTTCTTGATGAGCAGGAGTGAGAGCAAAAGGTTATGAGTAAATTGTACATGTACTTTTGGCCTTTGTGCTTATTTATGTATTCCTCAGGAGGGCTGGCATAGGTGATCGGAGGTCCAGTCCCTATTCATCCGTTCCTATGGATAAAGGACTATCAGTTTGGCACCTTTGCGTGGTTCTAGCTAAGCGACAGTACCACAGCTTTGCCCCTCTGCTCTCAGTCCCTCTAAGCCAATTCCCTCAAGCATGGAAAAGGATCTGCCTCTTCATCTCAGCTGCAGTTAATTTTATCGCCCGCTGTTGTCTGTGTTAGACTGACCTATAGCAGCATGCCACAGACTGTAGTGCTTTTCCACATGTGTTTGCTCAGCTAGAAAAATCTACCCAGGAGTTTCCTGAGGGCCTGGTGCAATATAACCTGGTGTTTTGGAGTCTCAAAAGGCCTGTGAACTCCTCAGATCGCTTCTTCCCACTGATGAAGTATTGTTTCGAGATCCATCTGGTGTCAAGTGTAGGCATATGGCACCAGTATGGCAGCGCTGCCTACGGGGGTGGTTTCCTGCAGAAGAGGTCTCGCTGAATGCAGTAGTTGTTGCCGATTGAAAGTCATTATTGTTTAGCACCCAGGTCTTTGTGAACTTGTTCAGCTGGTGGCTGGGCAGAGTGCCATCCGCATCGACGGACATGAGCACCGACAGCCGAGTCTCTGGGGCCTTGCACGCATCAGATGTGGGTACTGAGGTCAGGCTTCTCAGTAAGGAGAATCCAAATGACTGTCTGTCCCGAGCATCTGTATCTGTGGTTGAAGGAATACGCCATCATTAATCCAAATCTGGGCTGGATTAAGCTTCTCAAATAAAAAACAGCTCTGCCAGCCACTTGAAGAGGGCTCGGGGCCTGTTTGAAGCGAGTGCATCAGCGGGGAGGGCGGGCGGAGGCAGAGGCAGCTGAGCAAAGTCACCTCCCCCTCACCCCCGTAGCTTCTCTCCCTCTGGGCCCAGAGGACCAGACAGCTGCCAAAACAGGGGCTGGGGCGTGCTGCCTTCCCCCCCTGTGACTGCAGGCCTCTCCAAGGGCTGGGCAACACTTCACGTTTCGGAGGCCAGCCCTCTCTTTGCCGTGACAAGAGCACAGGCATTTCATGCTTGGTTTCTTAATCACGGTTTCAGCGCGGTTCTTGTAAGAGCTGGGAGCAGAAGCTTTTAGCATTTGGGGAGCAGGACCACCCATTTGCCAGACAAAAATCTCGGATTTACCAGCCTGGGCTTGGCTCTCGCTTCTGCCCGGGTGGTGCTCCCACCTGGAGCTGATCCAGGCTCGCCCATCCAGCCCTTCGGGAGCCACTCGCCTCCGTGGGCAGGCAGGGTGGGCCCCGGGGGCCAGGCAGCAGCACCGGCGTGCTGTGCCCACCAGAAAGCCGTCACTCAGGCAGAGGAGCAGAAAATCTGAGTGGAAGACTACAAAGCCAGAAGTACCAGAAATACTTTAGTAGGGTTGCTGAGAAAGCTAAGGAGAAAAGCTAAATCCAGTAATCCAGCAGAGAAGGCTAAATCCAGTAGACTATATTTGCACAGAGGAAGAAAACACCAAAGCGTTACGCTAAGGTGAATAATGAAATGATTCACTGCACAGAGCAATTCAGAGGAATGAAGGTGACCAAACACTGGGGTTTGCCTGTCTCTTGCGGGTCCCGACAACTCGCAGGCACAGATGCTCTGTGGCACCCACAGAAAGATAATGCTGGGAATCTCCTATTCTAAATGCCACTTTTATACTGTGGACACTGAACGCCCCATGGAATTGCCTTCTGACACGATCCCTCTTACATTGCTTTCTGCACTGTTGCCATATGCTATGAAACTAGCTGCTTCTGCCCTCTGCAATGGTTAACTAAGCACTTAGAGCATATAAAATATGCCTAACTGAAAAACTGGGAAGCTTTACTGTCATTATTGGAAAGTGCTGTGAGATTTCCCTAGAAAGGTGTGGTAGAAGTGCAAAGAGGGATACGCTGTTATTTTAAAACCTGACCATGCACTGGTTCCTCCCCCTTTGAAGTCAGTGGCAAAGCTCTGTTTTAGAGGAGCAAGACTGCTTGAATCGGCAAACAAGAGGCAGCCTGGAGGCAGAAGAGGCTTGCAGGGAATGGTTTCTGCTGCTCTCCCTGAGCACAGAGCTGTTCAGACAGACTGGAGACCTGTCTGCTGCTCTCCCCCATTAAGGCTAAGAAATGACTGCCTTTAAAGTTCTTAAATGAACGGGCTGGATCTTACAGCCCTTACTCATCTGAGTACTGCCATTAACTTTAAGAAAATAATCACTATATTAAGTGCTATGGAGTGGAGTCCTTAAATTGTTCAATTCTAATATTTGACAGAAGTTTTTCCTTGGTAGAAAAATAATATTGACATAATTAAAAGGAAGTGAGCATTGCATCAGTTGAAGAATGCAAGTTACTTCGGAGAGATACGTAAAACTAGAAGCAGCACAGAGGGCTTAAGTCCGTGTCATGTCTGGAGGTTATTTTTGAACTTTATGAAAAACACACTTTAGCAGTTTATATCCCGACCATTCAACTGTATTCTGGGATCTTGAATTCAAAAACATGCTAACCATGAAAACACAACATTTAAAAATACGCTGTCCACTTGGCTTCTTTGCCCTGCTTTAGAGGCTCCCAAGTTTGTTTCGGACAAGCTGAGAACTTTGTTGTGGAATGACTGTTTGAATTGGGGTTTCTTAAAATACATGTGGAGCCTTGTAGCTGCTGCGGGGTGTACACAGTGGTGGAGCTGTACTATTTTAAAATCATCTGGCTATTTTACTTCATGTAAGAATATCTGTCAGCTTAGTTATAAGGAATGAGAGGGGCTGATTAAAACAACTCACAAAGCCATTAAACGAAGAGATAAAATGTAGAACATGTGCTGTAGGGTTGTTTTAGTTATAGTGTATGGGGGATCTGTGGAAACCGGATGGCAGCTGCATTGTAGCTGGGTTTTAAGACCATCTTAGCAGTACCAAAGTCCTGTTACTCAGAGGTGGGTTTTCTTACCTGTAAAGCTAATAGGCCCTTTGGAAATGGTGTTTGGAAGCTTACCTTTTGTTGCTATGACTGACCACAGTGTAATTACTATGCTCAAGTGCTTAGATAGATATGGACTAAAACAGGCAATCACGGATACTAATCATATAGTCCTTAGATACTAGACTACATAACATCAGAGAAATGTACGCATAAGCTTTAGTGAAGAAGGGAAGGGATCAAAGATGTCAAGTGAACAGCCAGATGGCTGGAGAGAATAGGGAAGAAAAAAGGTAGCGGCAGCTTATTTCGTTGTCTTGGCAATCTTATTAGGTCAAAAAAACAGTATTGAATGTCCTGCTGTATGCTGTAAGTATGCCTACTAAGTTAATTTAGCATATAATCTGGCTTTAAACAATAGATATCAGGCAGCCACACGAATTCAGTAAAAACGATTTAAACTTCACGTTTTGCTTTATTCTTATTAACATAGTTATAGACATCGAGAGCTAGCATAATTAATTCTAGCCCTATCAGAAGGAGTTTTAAATCTCTGGTGTAAGAGTTCAAACCAGTCTCTAGCGCCTAGAAATCAGGATGAGGAGCAGTAAGGAAGGAAGATAACACATCTGCCCACATCAAAGTTTTTACAATTCCATCCACTCCTGCCAGCAGCAGGGTCATCAGCTAGGTAGGCACGGGGTCTAGTTCAATTTGGCAGCTCCTATGTTCCCAGTTCAGCAAAGTTTACTTAAAAGTCTGCAATTCTTTTTATGCAACTGAAACACGGTAATTTAGTTAACCCTTTGTCGTTGAGTAAAATGGGTTCACACGTAGGAATATCACCACTTCAAAATATCCAGTCATTAAATTATAACAAAGATTTGTTGCCAAGACTCATTGGAAACAGCCAGAGAATGAATTTTTAAGAATGCCACCACTAACAGTGAACTTAACTTTCTGACTGTAATTGCTGCAGCAGTTCAAGTCTTGCTCTGTGGCTTCTAAGCGTCACTAAAACGGCCCATGAAAAAATGATATTTGCTTCTGTTTGCAAACTGTCTTTATTAGTATGTGACTTCTCAGGAAATTGTATGAATGCTGTAACCTTTGCTTTCCAATTTGCATAAAACAAAGACATAACATCCAGGACCAATTATATAAAAATGGGAAGTAATTCCTTAGAAAGAGGATGGAGGACTTGAAGGAGTTACAGCTTGTTGCTCTTGGCTGTAGCTTGTTGGCACATGAAGGTTCCCTTGAGGACTTCAGATGTTGTATGTTATTTTAAAGAGATTGGAAGGTGGTAGTTGGGATAGATACCCATCTCTATACTGGCTTGTGGGGCACTCTACCTGATAGCCAGAGTAACAGCAGTGACACCAGTCTGGCTCCTCAGCATCCCGAGCTAAAGAAAATATACAAAGGCTCATTAAAATGACAAAAAACTCATTTCTGCTCAAACAGTGTAAGGGAAAGTGTGATTCCCTCTGCTTTTAGAGGAGGACCTCTCCGTAGCAGAGAAATCAGCCATTGATCCTTCAACGAGATGCCACCTGTCAGCTGATGCTTTCAAGGCAGCACACCTTAAGGTGGACTTTGGAGGGTCTCTCACAAACTCACCTCAAATTAATTGAGAGTTAAAAGCTAGAGGAGCAATAGGGGAAGAGCTCTCCCTGATGTGAAATCATGGGCCAGGATGCCAACCTCTGTTGGGCTGGCATCTGGTTACTTGAAGTTCTCGCTTTTGGAAATGAAATTAAGCACTTTCCCATCACCATCATGGAGAGGTTATCTCAGGTTTTTAGCATCATGCTAAGACTCATCCTACGGTGTGTATTTTCTCTAGGACCAACAGAACTACACATTTAGGGTCAAAATTAGCTCTTTGCATGTGTCCTGTTGGCTTTAGCAGAATTACTGGTGTGCAAGGAATATGAATAAAGCTCATACAGTGATTTCTAAAATACAGAATGTTAATTACAGTTTCCTTCCTTAAGGAGAGAATTGAAGATGACTGACCAAGTAATCCCTCTCTTCTTCTCTGCCTGTTTTACTCCAGTCCTCCGTGATGTCTGTCTGTTTTGCCCGCTTTCACCCAAACCTGGTTGTTGGTGGAACATACTCTGGCCAAATTGTCTTGTGGGATAATCGCAGTCACAGGCGCACTCCAGTTCAGAGAACTCCCTTATCTGCTGCTGCTCACACGGTAAGGAAAAAAAAACACCTCCTCCTTTCCTTCAAGGAAATGGTCAGAGGGGAAGTGGAGCTGTCTAGTTGTGTCTACAATGCTGGTTGCCACACAGATGAAAACATAAGTGTAGCCCTTGAAGGGAAAGAAATAGATAAAAGAGATGTACAACCACCTCCTGTAAGTGTTTAAGCATCACACTTAGTATGCTTAGGTCAGGAGATTGTCTGCCTTTCCAAGGAAGAAGGCAGGATGAATTGCAACACTTGAGTGAGGCACCTTTGTGCCAACACAGTGGTACTGTGACTCTTGCTTTCCGCTGCCCATAAAGAGAGCCAGGTCACTACAGGGGCTGTGTGTCTATCAGTCTAGCATGGCAGGGAACTTGACTCAGTTATTGTTGTCGTCTTGTACACGAGTTTCTCTTTTGAACCAGTTTAACCACCTACGGTGGTCTCAGTGGAGTCCTGTAAGTAGACACTGGTGCCCCTGAAGAGAGCAGGGCAGTTTGCTTCTGGTAATACATAAATGCCTGCCATGGTCTCCTACTCCAGGTAGGGTCCTAGGATAGAGTTTGCATGGTGAGGGGGAGTTTGTTTCAACAGAATGATGAGGAAGCGCATTTTGCTGACACACACAGATACCTGCAGATATCATGGTGGTGGCACAGGGCTCTGGTGGCGTCTGGGAGATATGCAGGCAGACCAGTAGCACAAAATGTCTGAGAAGGAAGAGAGTTTCTCTGTAATACAAAGATGATGCCTGTGGTAGAAGACTCTCTTACACTGCAAAGTACTCATATTGTGCTGGAGGAAGAGGCAAGCTTGGATTGCCTGCTAAAGTGTCCTCACTCTCCTATGGCGCTGACCTCCAGTCCATCCTGCACTAAGATGTTGTGCATTCCTCTTCCAGACTTTGGGCTCAGACAGCCTCTTTTTACCTGTGGATGGTAAACATATCTCACCTTGGGAGTGGGCTTGGGACCATTCCTAAGTGGGAAGCAGAAAAGAAAATACAGGCTAAAAGGAGGAGGAAAATGTAGTAGCATGATATAAGAATGCAGAAGAATGCAGATTTCCTGAAACATAAGAAACTGAACTACACAAAGCACTCTGAGAGATAAGATAATAATCTTGTTCTAGCAGAGCGAAGGATCAGACAAAGTGATAGGTCTTTTGCACCTCCAGCTTTTACAATTCTGCGATTCTTATCTTTGGAATTTGCAGATCAAGGTTCAGCTTTTAGTTGACTGTGACAACATAATCCCTGGAGTTGAAAGACCACTCTAGAAGCCACGCCACATGAATTAATGCAAAGGATTCAGCGTGGGGCCAGTATTGTGGTGGCAAGTCTCTTATATTAAAAAATGACAGGTGCGCACAGACACGTGAAGTGGGCCAGGCAGTACAAATATTGTTCCCTAAATTTCCACTATCATGAATGTTGATGTAATAATCTAATGATCTGTGCCACGGGTTGCAACTTCAACATTGTTTTTCATTTCCCTAATGTTTTTGCTCATTTTGTCACCAGTAATGTTGTTCAATCTGCATGAAAAGAAACAGTCTCTCCTGGAAGTGCAATTTAGAGATGTAGCAGACCAGAAAACTAGTGGCGAGAAGCTGACTATCACTGAAAATTGAACAACTGGGACTCAAAATCTAGTGGAAAAGAAAAGATTAATGGGAAGTAATTTGTTTACACTCAAAAAACGTTTAAGGCAAAATTGTACCTCCTGGAATTATATATTAAACTAGTTTTATTATTGCAATAGAACAATATGTGATGTTTTGCTTTTGACAAATATAAATAAATTACTTTCAGTTGTGGATGGGCACTTTATGTGCTGTCATGGATGGGTATAAATAAGTGTTTACACAGTATAACGTGAGAAAGCATGAAGTTTTTAAGGACTGATGAGATTTTTACAACAAAAGAGTGCTTACTTTATGTTCATATATAGGAATCACTTACATAAACAGTGAAGGAAGTCTTGGTTGCAAAAGGCTGGCTTGAATCCTAGCTGCCAAGAAAAAAAAAGGATTAAATTAAGACAGCTCTACTATAGCGACGTTACTTTATGTACCGCTAGATACGTGAGTTGAATAGTCATTTTTTAATCTGAACTTAAGCCAGATGTGAAAAAAAGGATTTTTCTCTTTTCTTTCTCTCACTTTGTTTATTTGAAACAGATAGAGTGTGTTGTTATCACTGACTTAAACCTTCCTGAAGTTTAGTATCACTGATTACTGCCTGGATTCACCAGGAAAGAGAATTCTACCCACAGCTTACTCACTAATTTCCTTTCACACCCACCACACATCTGCACTTGGGACAACAGGAAATTTTAATTAAGGCAAAACCCTTTTGCATGATGATTTCATTTCCAAAATAAATAAAAGCAAGCTGGCAGCGCCCCTTTGAAAAGAAAGAGCCTGTTTAGACTTTCTGTTACGTACAGTTGGTTGTCTTTTTCATCCATTTTCCTTACGTCTTTTCATTTCTGCCGCGAGTTTTATTGTGCATGAAATTGATGGCTGGTAGCCCTGATTAAAGCCAGGAGGTGCTGCTGGAAAGACATGGCTCGCTGTCTCCCTCCCCCCTAAATATTTGAGATACTCTGCTGCTTGCTTTAGCTTCCTCCCACCCACTCTGTCCCTTTCTGTTTGGACTACTGGAGGTCAGACACCCAGGAAAAAAATAGGTCTATGCTTATTTCATACATCAGTATGGGCTAATTATGCTTAGCACTGGGGTCCTTAGCTCACCGCTAAGCAGCAAGAAGGTCCATCGTACGAGGGTAATAGCATGAGACACATGCGAGGGACAGATTGGGATCCATGTGATGGTCTGGGGGAAACCAGGTGCCCGACAATCTTGAGAGAAGAGAAAAATCAGTATCAGAATGGACCTTGGGACATACTGGTATGTACAGGTGGCCTCCAAGCACAAGGTACCATTTCAGCAGCAATTGCTGAGCCTGTCTTTGATGTGTGCACGCACACACCGTGCATTCAGATGCTGCCCTTTTTGCACTTAGGAAGAGGGCATTTACCAGGCCCGCTCAGGTATCGAACCTGAGCGCTAGCCAGTGCTCTGAAGCCTTCTGCCTTTCCCGACTGGCTGGGTAGGTGACCCGCAGCTGGATCTTAAGGTAGGCTAAGTGGTAGTTCTGCCAAGCTCTATTGGGATCTCTTGTGAGTTGGTCCTAATTTTCTTTAAATAAGGAAAGTATTAGTGAAAAGTATTTTTTCTTCCTGGAGAGGCAGGTCCTCTATTCATCGGCAAAAGAGGCAGAGAAATACAGTTTTTCGTTGCTTGACTTGTGTGCATGTCTTACCCTTAATTCAGCAGTATCACTTGTACTGGTCAAAGAAAATTAAATCTTATTGTTCGGTCTGACTGTTTTTTCACTCTGGAGATTGCTGAACTTGAACCATGCCTCATATGTCACCAACAGATATCAGATGACGCTTTAGGCTGAAAATGTTACCAGATTCCTTGGAAAAGGAACAGGCCAAGTTTCATTACTGCATATTAAGTGGAATTCAGCCTCCATGGAATGACTATGCTATGGTGAACCAGGTGTAACAGGCTAAATTTAGTCACTCCACATTTATAATGACAGTTTTAAAATCATATATTGGCCAGTGCTGATGGACTTGTTCATGTTTTTCAACTGGAGTACGTTTGCAAATATTTAGCAATGCAAGCCAAATTCTGGAAAAGTTCAAGTTTTATGCAGCTGTTTTCTTGAATAAAGTTTTCTTTTTGGTTCCATTTGGACAGTCTCCCTCTTTCTGCTGGTTATTTTCAGTGTCAAAAGCCATCAGTAGAATGATACATGTCCCTGTGGGTGAAATCTCATCCACATAATTCAGTATTTTCACAGCATTACTCAGCTGGGTTGTTTTATTATGAGGAAAATTAAACTTTGAAAACATTTCCACCTCCATAATGTACCTCTTACAATTTAAATTAAAAAAAAAAAGCAAAACAAAGCAATTCCTATCTGGCAAAAGCTGAGTCCTGTATTTTCCAGGCATTATGTGGCTACTTAATCATTCTTTAAAATAACATATGAGACATTAGAAATTTGTTTGTGAAGATGTGAGAATGGCTCTCTGATTTCCAGTGTTAATGTGTTTTCAGCATCCTGTGTATTGTGTGAACGTAGTTGGAACACAGAATGCGCACAATCTCATTACCGTCTCTACGGATGGCAAAATGTGCTCCTGGAGCCTGGACATGCTCTCAACTCCACAGGTGCGTTTGTTTCCACCTATACAGGGAAAAAAAAAGCACCTTCGGTAGAGCAGGATACCCGCGTAATGGAACATAGCTCCTAAAAGCCAAAACCTCACGTCCTATACAAACTAAACCCAATGGATGTACTTGAAAGAGTACAGCTTGCTTCCAGCAGTCTCTGCTAAGAGCCAAAACCCATTTCCTTTACCACAAATCATGTAATTATTGTAATACGTTAATATGTAGGTCAGTTTCAAGTGAAAATGAAATAATCCATTTTAAAGCGCGGTAATTACAGAAGTCGCCTGTGGTATAAATTGTACTTACTCTACAGCGTTGTTTAACAAATACGGACTAGATTGCACCGCTGCTGAACACACCCTAGGCACTACAGGTTTGCAAGGCACGCAGGCAGAAAGCTTACTTTGCTGTCTGCTTTCAATAGCCAAAGGAACAAACAATGCAAATCAAAAGTTTCAGAACTAATTTCCCCCCCCCGGAATGTTTGCTACTATTGTCTTTCCCCCCCACCTCCTCTCCTTTGTATCAGAAATGAAAGGAAACCCAGGAAAATTGTCCAAACCACTAGTGATTATAATAATGGAAACTAAACAAAGAATCTTATGCTGAAAAAGGTCTATGGAAAGCATCTTTTAAGTGTTATCTTCTGGAGTAGTACATTTTCTATTCCAACATGTCACTCATTTTTTATACATAATTTTTTAGAGAAAATATAATTTAATATAATTTTTACTAAGCATCGTGGGATCTGATCTTGTTTCAAAATGCTGTGTAGAAACTCCTCTTAATGATTCCATTAATCACCCATTAATGTGCAATTACTATCAAATTATTTGCTTTTCAGTGTTGACACAAGAGGTGGGACTCCTCTATCCTAACCATAGCCATCTAGAAGTTAGGTCTGTGTCAAGTCTAAGCTAGTAATTTGAGTTCCCTTTACAGTTAATGTAGAGAGAGAACTGGGCACTTCTGGAGGCTGACTCATTCCACCACAGTGTGAAATACCATTTCAGATACCCACCCTGGGGTACAGAATGGTCAAATCTTAAGATGGAAGGGGCTTCTGGAAGTCATCCCATCTACCCCCCTACTCAAAGTGAGGGCAACTTCAAAGTTAGATCACATTGCTCGTGTTATCTAAGGCAACAATATGGGTCTGGTAGTTGTGTCCTGGGACTATGAGAAACCAATACCCTTCTGGAATAGAAGTGGAAGCAACTAAAATGGCCCAGACATCTATGTTTAGGCACCTGCATCCCTTCCCCAGTTTCTCACTTAAACATTGAGAAGATAAATCCCACTCCTATGTATTCACTTACTGGAATACCACATTTCGAAGCAGAGATTTGTGAACATCTCAGTTCCAGTACTTCATCACTCGGATGGAATTTCCTGCTCCAAAACTGGCTTTCAACAAGGTTGGGAACACACCCCACATTACGCTGAAGTTTGGCGCATGGCTCACGGTGATGTAGAAAAGAAAGGCACAGGATTTGACGTCAAGCTAGATGCCATAGCTTTAAACTGGGAGGAGTAGAGTGTTGCTGATGTGTGTCAGTCTGAAACTTTCCAAAGACACAGATCCAGAGCACTCATGTACAGCCATGGTGTGGGCGCTGGGAGGAGAGGGTCCACCACAGTATCTGGCCGCGTCTCCCCAGAGACACTAAATGATGATCTCACCCCAGAAGATTTTCACAGAAATATATGGTCCACAGGTGCTCTGCCAATGCATTTTCCAGGTCTTGTTTCACCTTTTTAGTAGAACCAAATGTATTTCAAAGAAAAGTATAAACCAAGCAAATGTATTTCTCTATGGATTTGCAGTCATCTCCTCTCACAGGGATGCCCACTTTCTTTAGCTACAGCAAAAAGCCCTTCTGAGAAAAACGCTACAGGCTTTGGCCCTAGAAGAATAGCAGCTTAGACATTTTAAACATAGAAAACATACCCACTTAAATAGCTAAAAATGAAAATTGCTAAATCATTCAGCCCCTTTGTGGATTCTTGGGTTACACCATTCAGGCTGAACAACCAAAAAGTTGTGCAAAATCTGCTCTAAGCATACGCATCTTGCAACGGCCACAAACTGTTCGTGCTAGTTGTACTTGCAGTAGCAAAAATGGGCATGCTGACTTACTTTGAGATACAGCTAGCAAATGAAAAAAGAAAATATGCTTGCTGGTTTGCAGTTTGATGGTGGAGACTACAGGGAATGTTTATGGTTACCTCAGAAAATCCCTGAAAAGCCATGCTTAGAATGGTGGTAATGACAGGACCCCAACTCTTTAATTTTGTTCTGCAAAGGGACAAATGGCACAGTTTGATAAATGCCTCAGGTACACACAATATGACACGCGTTTCCTGACAAACAATTGATTTCAAAAATGTTTGTAAATAGAAGGGTATTGCATGTTTTATTAGAGCCTGGGGCTGGGAAGTGTAACCATTAAGGTATTATCTTTAGTTTCTGCACCATTAGATTTTAAATTCTCACCTGTCATCTCTGCCTGATTTAAGATGATGTAGCAACACCCAGTGTCTTCCAGCCGCTCTCAAACGTGTGACAGACAGCGGCAGGGATGGCAGGAGCAGTGCATCCTAGTTTGTGACATTGCATCTTCTTGCAATGTCCTATGTAGAAACCAGAGTCCTGTGGCTGGGTCAAGTAATTTCTTCTTCCCCTCCTTGCTACCCTGTGTAACATTTAGAAATTAATTAGAAAAAAGGAAAAACCTAACAGCAAACAAAAGGATGATAGCAGAATAATAACGAAGATCTGTTTTGGTAGGAGAGCATGGAGCTGGTGTACAATAAATCCAAACCAGTGGCAGTTACAGGAATGGCTTTCCCAACTGGAGATGTCAATAACTTTGTCGTTGGCAGTGAAGAGGGAACAGTCTACACAGCCTGTCGTCACGGAAGGTGATGTTCAGCATTTCATGCTTAAATAACATTGTGTGTCTGTGTTGGCATGAGGTAGCCAAGTGTGTGTGGAGAGTGTTTCACGTTTTTTCTCATGGATCAATGGTGTCTGTACTGTTCTACTTTGTACAACTAGGACTGGAGTCGCCTGACTTTGAGCATCTGTGCTACAGTCTGTTATGCTGGGGTAGTTGCCCCAGGCTCCCTGAGTAGTTGGTGGGGAGCAACGACTCCTCTTACGGTTTGATTTCCTTTACCTTTTTCAGACACCTGCCTGCAGAAGAGATGACTGGGACCTCAGAAATGCCTCTTTCTTACCCGTGAGGTGAGATGGAGGTCTAGAGAGCTAGCTGAGATGTAGGTATCTATGCCTGGGCAGGTTGAATCAGGCCCTAGGAAACAGTTTCGTTGCAGGGTAATCAGGCCTAAACCACTCATAAGAGATGGTAATCCGCTTTATTTTTTACCATCCTCAGCTCCATCTCCAGTCTCCACAGGCATATATCAGAGAAAAGCCACCCTGGGCACATGTGCACATGAGAAACAGAGCACCCGTGTCGCAGCGCACAGCCATCCTGCACCAGGTGTCCCCACGCAGCACTGCAGGCTGTGTCTGCACAGCCAGGCTAGAGACTGAGCCCTGCTGGCCCTGGCTCTCCGTGGGCAGTTTGGACAGGCCCACCCCCTCCAGGAGGGCAAGAGAGTTTTGTTGTACAGCCAGGAGCCACACCACACCTTTTGCCCTCAGTCTGGGCTGGCGCCTGCTTTATTTGCTAACACAGACATAGCCGCAGTGTGCTAGTCCCGCTCCCAGGACTGGTACCCTGTGCTCTCTCGCACACGGTGGTCATATCCCTTCCTCTCATAACCCAGGCTGTAGTTTAATACTGCAAGTTCCTTATTTTGCACCCTGTAAATCTGCAGGATGCTAGCATGCTCTGTTAGCTTCTGGAGTAGTTTCATCTTCTGGGATGCCTGAAAGGCTTTTGTAAAGAACAAACTTTTTTCACTGATAGATTTAAAGCTCACCCCCACACTTCAGTAGTTTGCAGTATTCTCTGAATTCGTATTTTATTATATTTAGTGTTTCTGTTGACCAAATAGACATCGATACACTGGTTTAAAATTGTAAGGCTTCTATTACATATTCCTAATGTTGTATAGATACTGTTTTACATATAATTTGTTATATAAAATGTAAATTTTATAACATTTTTATTTTAGCCTGACCACTGATAGTATTGCAAAATCATGTCTATTCAGGCATTATACTGATAGACTGTGTGGCGGCTGATGGTTTGAATTAGTCTTAGGCTGCTAGGATAAATGAAGCAGGCCCAAGGACATTTCTCACTTCTGATCTTTCAGACATGCCTGGTTTGTTCCTCACAAGAGGAGGAAGGTGCCAGCGCCTCTTGTTAGCCCACCTTTTTAGCAAACCTTCTGCTGACCATCAACAAATACACTCCTTTTCTCCTCCTGCCTGTCTTTCCTAGAGCTTTTTGCTATCGTGCCCATTTTATTTCCAGAGGCTCCTGTGTCCTTCAGCCCAGCACAGTGGAAAGCCATCTGTTATTCTGGAAAAAGGTGTGTCAAAGCACAGCAGGTACACAAGGTATTCTCAGTGCTCCAGAACACCCCTTATCCTGCTATCTGACTACTGGCAGACAGATGGGGATAAAATAAGAGGTGCACTTCGTACCCAGCACTGCAGAGGCACTGCAGAACTCAGCCCCCACTCCAGCACGTACTGCGAAGGCTGGCGGGGGAGCCTGAATGAGGCCACACCGTCGTGGTCAACAGGAGAGGCGAGGGGACACCACGTTAGCAATATCAGGGACCACTTTCCTCCAGCGCAGCTCCTCATCTCTTCGGGTATGCTGTATTCAGACTGGCACAGGGCTTGCAGCCATCAGAGCTGTGGCTATTTTTAATGTATTTTCCTCCATTGGCAATTTTTCTATAATGTAACTAAAAGGGTAATTTCATGATTCTGTATACACTGCAAGACAGCACTGACAACTGATCTGCTGTCATTTGCTTCCAGGAAGAAGAAAACTGCACACATTCTCTCTTACACAGTGTTGTATTTTTCCTTCCTAATAGCTATTCTAGCCTCAGGCTGATGAAGTGCACATCTCCCCTCGTTCAAAGTAATGACTGTATGATACCTGATCACAGGAACAGTTCCTTCACTTTTTATGAAAACGGATTTGATTCCTAGTGACTCGACTGACTGCTGTGGAAAGTTATTTTAGATATTTAAGAGAGAAAGAATTGCTCATGAAAAGTCATTAACATATTTGCATTTTTATTTTAATGGTTATTCCGTGTGATAATGGCTTACTCAGAGGCATAAGCTGTAGTATAATTATAATTTTAAATTGTTATTTCAGGCTACAGTAGTAGACAGTGTATGTAAAAGTGAGTAAGGCAAGTCTTCAGAAGTAAGAGAAAGTCTCCTTGTGCTGGATCCTGAGCATCAACTGTGCCCACAGCAGTAAACCTCTGCAGGCAAAGGCCCTATACTGAAAGGAGAGAGATTTACAGATTAAATGGAACTTTGAAAGGAAACAGGAAAGAAAAATGATGTTAAATCACCATATGTTAAATCACTCTCTAAAGGCAAACTTCTTTTTTTCCTGCAGCAAAGCTGGCATTGGTGAAATTTTTGAAGGTCACCAAGGACCCGTCACAGGAATCAATTGTCACATGGCAGTGGGCCCAATTGACTTTTCCCATCTCTTTGTCACATCATCATTTGACTGGACAGTCAAGTTATGGACCACAAAGGTGAGAAATCTGAGCTGGATTGGGATGGGTAATGCTACCTGTGAAAATGCCATTATCAGAAATATTTCAGTATTGTCTATATCAAGTAAGTCCTAAGAATCAATTAATTGAAAGGCTGTGCTTAGAATGGGCGTAGTGATAAAATTATAAGTAAAATATATACCTAGTGTAACTGTGTCAACCATATTCATCCTGGAGTGTACCCTGCCCTTTAAAGGTAGCTTCAGCTGGCCTGCACTTCAGTATTAACAAAAGTGCTGAGCAATTTCACTAGGCAAGGAGATTAGGATGTCTTGATGTCTTGTACTGCAAGTCATCAAACAATCCATCCAGCACTCCCTGTGCAGGCTAAATTGCAAGGCTGATACCATGCACCATGGTGGTGCAGCAGCAGGAACACTTTCTTCTGATGTAGCAACAGGGGAAGCACTGGTACGACTTAATGCAATCAGTATCACTTGTGAAAGTCATTCCTGTAGGAGGTTGTGATAGCCCAAAAGTATAAATTGTCCCAATGACATTAGACACTGATGGCTGGAAGCAGGGAGGAAATACACACTGGAACTTAGATTCATGGCCACCATGGATCAGTTGCTGACTACTCTATGGCCATGTCCCCCTGACCTCTTACAGGGAGAGCTCTATGAACAGCAGAAATTAATACACAGTCCTGTGAAGCTTTGAAACCCCAACACCCCATAGAACTGTATGACTATAGGGCAATGACAGCATGAGTGCAAACTGTGGGACGGACTAAAAATCCAAATTATACGTGTCATCTAAACAGTTACTTTTGCCATACACAGAGCAGAGAACTGCCTCCCAAATGCCAGGCTTTTGTTGTAACCGTGGTTTTATGCCTGCGTTTGGTTCACATCTTGAGCTGCACCTGGCAGAGTTCCAGTGCTGGAAGCTGACCCCAGTCAGGAAGTGTCTCAGCGTGTGTTCCTCCAAGACATCAGGGCTTGGAGATGCTAGGACAGATGCACAGCAAATGTAAATACAAGAGTGATCAGAAGGGCTCATGTGACAGCCTTGTGCTGGAAACAGTGGCACAGTTACCTAGATAATAACTTGCACAGTAGCTTCACAATGCATGTTAATGGCCTGCTCCAACATGCATGCTAATTAACAGGGATCTTTCCCTGATCAACAGTGACCACAGCTGACAGTTTTGTCTTGAGCGTTACATTTTAGGAAACTTGTTACAAGAAAGGTGCATGATTTCTCATGCAACCATATACATCAGTGGACCCAGCCTTGCCCAATGCAGAATTGGTCCAGGGGAGAGAGGTCATGGGCAGGCTGCAATGGGTCTGGGACAGGTCCGAGGTGGTAAACATTAGAAAGGGCTACAGGAAAACCAAGCAACGGAGACCTCAGGTGTTAGCTGGTTGGGGCTGGCTAAGCTGTTTGGTGTCTGAGATAAGGGAGACCTGGAGAGTGGGAACTGGCAGCAAGGGAATATTGGAGGGTTGAAGTTGAGTAAGGGGGAAAGAATTTCTGGGGACTGGGGGGGAAGGTGAAAGGCAGGTACTGAATTCCAGAAAACTCTAGGGTGAGTATCTGACCCTCAGCTTGAGGTTGAATATGGCAGTAAGGATCTCATCCATCTGCAGCTTAAACGAAACTATATTAAGGTATAATAAGGCTTGTTTTCTAATTTAAACCCCTGGGATTTTAGAAGTTAGCAGTAACACTACCACAGCATATTTTGGGCACAAAGACACTGCAGTTAGCAGTACACAGTTATCCTTGTGGAAGAATTCAGTGCCAAAATGGTTAGGTCAGATTCTGTTCAATACAGCCACTTTTCAAAGAACCAAACCATTCAAATTTCTAACATCTATCAAGCTGTGGCTCATCTGGCAAGAAGAACTTCCTGAGAAAGCTGTTTGACCCAGCTGATACGAGCTGTGATGTGCACGTGACACACTACAGCACCACTGAGAGCTGGAAGCTGCGTGGCTGTATTGGATCGCTTGCTTTCTTCCGGAGCAGGTTTAAGCAGGAGCAGCCCCAGGCTGCGGCACTGCCAGCCACTGCCCTGCGAAGTCATCCTCTGAGACACTAGACAAGTTCTTTAACTGTGATGAATGTTCTCTTTTTCTTCCAGTTTGACTCCGGCAGAAGTTTCTTTCCATACTGTCTGGATAATTCTCTTGGCTGGAGCTATTACATATTTAGGGCTCTCTTTGTTCAGTTCCCATAGTCAGGGCGCAGTCAATCGGTGGGCTTTGAATAAACCCATCAGCATGTTTGATTCTCTGAAAAAATAGTGGATTGATACGAAGCATTGAGTGCTATCACTGGTTTATGAGAGTTTACTCAGAATTGTTTTATTCCTTTGGTTTCTTATTTGTAAATTTAATCTCTCTATCAGCATCCAATGCCGTATTGCTTTCCTGCTTCTACCAGTGTTGTCTACTTAATCCTGTGCACATTATCCTCTTTGGTCATGAAATTCAATTCCTTTCTGTTTCACAGGTTCGGAGTCAATGTCCAATTGTAAAGTGAACCATAAAAGCCCTGTGTTTGCATTGTCTATTGATGTTGTGTAGCACCCTGGGGTGCTTACAAGAAAGGCACTTTCATAGCAGGCATTTGACTGATGGATTGAAAGCACCATCTTCCTTAAAAACTCTGGCTTGACATTTTATAATCTGTTTTTGTGGTTAACACATTTTCTATCCACAGGCTGTTCAACCAGGTGACTGAGAATAAGGTTTTCACTAAGGGAAGAATGAAGGTTTTGTAGATAGCACTAATACAAGGTTCACATTATCACCCATCACATTAGGCAATAATTAGATCCCTGGGTGAATAGTAAGCAACCAGAAGCAACAGGGAAAGAAAAGGAATTTGCAAAGATCGTCACTTGATAGCCAGAGCATTACCTGGTTGCTGATGAAGTCAATAGGGCTTTCAACTTGAATTCATGCTACACCATGTGAGCAAGTCTTGGACGCAGAGCTGTCAAAGGGAAGTCCTGATGTGAAGTGTCTGCGGAGCTCTGCCCTTAATTAGGTATTGTCTGTACGATGCTTTGAAGAGGCAAAGTGCTAAGTGGAAATGCTAAGTGTTGTTAATTAATTAAGCACTAAGCCTCATGAACGAATAGCATGAGGTTAAATAATGAAATGTAAGTATTGTTATTATTACAGCAATTGCTGTTTGGAGTGCGCATTTTTAGATATTGTGTCAAGGGACGGGAGCTAGCTTGGAATTGTTAAAGCAGAGCAAAACATAAGCTAGTTTCCGCTAAAGTCTAGAAGATGGCTTGCTTGCTGCTGAGGGAGCTAAAAAAGGCCTGGATAGAGAGCTGGATTTTGTTAGCTCTTTCATCTTTCACTTGTCTTCTTTATCTCTTATCCTTCCATTGAGGGGAGGTGCTAATGACTGTTTTTCTCCTCTTGCACCTACACCTAAGTCATGCTCAGATGGGCAGTTGACTAGAAGAGAGACTGGAATAACTGTAACAACGTTGCTGTAGCCCCATCCGTGCTTATCTCCCTCTTTGCCTAATGTTTAAGTTATGGTGGTGAGTGCCATAATCAGGAGGACAGAGGTGAGCAGACTGGTAGTAGGACCACCACATAACCATTGGCAAGGACTAACTGAGCCAGAGGACACGTGTGCCTTCAGTGATAGGCTACCTACTTCTGCGTCCGTGCTCAGTTTTGCCTTCCTAGCGAGTGCATCAGTGGTAGCTCCTTCCTAGCTCCTCTCCTTTGTCTTCTCTTTCTTATGTTCTTCACATGCTGCTCTTCTCTTTTGGTGTCCTGCATCGTTCCAGCCTGCAATCTGTTGTGCTTTTTGAGAAACCACATTTTAAACAGCAAAAATTCACATTTCTATGCTATGTGCCTTTACCTGCATTTCTGTACCTTCAATCTCTTATGCCCATCTCTTTGCCGATTATCTTGGTATGATCCAGTCCTCCCAACTCTTGGAGTAAATTATTTTACCTTGCACTTTCATACCTTCCTATCGGTATATAACTTCAAACTCCACTGGTTTTAATTTGGTCTAGAAGTTGAACACAGTCTCCTCAGAGGTCAAACTGAAGCCTATCACTAGAACAATGCAAAGCAGCACGCAGTGGTGGTGGTGTTGCTAAAGATAAAGGTACCTCTACCCTCCTAGTCCCCTTCCCCAAAAGCCTGGCTGATAGGATCTGACAGGATTGACTTGATAGACCAAAGTTACTGTGATGGAAAATGGTGGAGCAGAATGAATCAGATTATTATATGATTGTGAGGACTAGTCACCAAGAAAACAATGCACTCACAAATGGGCAATTTTTAAAGTTTACTAAAATAATAAGGTCAGGTCATCACTTTTTTTGAGATTAAGAACTTACTATTTTTTACATTACAAATACCATGTATCAAGATATCCGGTTACTGGCTCAGATTTTTTTTTTCTAGTATAATTTCAATCACATTAAGTGGGTGAGTGAGAGCCTCTTGTGTTATAGATAGCATTGCCTGAAGTTAAAGATCCAAATAGAAATGTAGCCAAACATGTAGTCATTATAAAAGGACAGTAAAATTAGTGAGCTATTACAACTTGGTGAATTCTCCCTCATGAAAATTGTTTTAACTGTAATTGGAAATGCTGGAGTCAACGACGTGATTTAGTGAAGTCTGGTGGCAGGTGATTAGAGTGGATCACAGATGAGAGACAATGATGTTAGCGGTTAATGGTATATAGCATTCCCCTGCCTTATGGAAGATGTTCCTATTCCTGTGAATATGCAGTTATTTACGAAGAGTGTAGGAGCTCCACGAGAGTATCCTGTAAGGCCGTGGTTTGGGCACCAAGCCATGCTGCAAAGGTCTGCCTGAGTAGGCCTGGAACATGTGTCTCCCCTAAGGGGGGGAAGTGCTGTGATGAGCTTGCCATTTTGCTCTGAGCTCTATCTTGTGCCTATGAACAACTCTGGTTTCACTGAAAGTAGGATCTTCTCAGAGCAAAGCTTTGATTTTAATGTGCTGACGCTTCCTGATGAAAACCAGTTTTGTCCACTTGGGGCCAGCCCTACTTCTCCAGTCTGTAACAGGATCAGACTGATCTCCGACAGTGAAATGGACTGGTGAAATGCAGAGGTTACTCATGTACCTGATCTTGCGTACACTTCAGTATTGATGAGAGCTGGACTTAGTGAAATTTAGAAAGCATCACTACTTTCAGTCTTGAACCTATTCATTCTTAATGTTAATTTCTAAGCTTTCTAAATCCTTTGGGCCATACTCAGTCTTCTCACATTAACACATGAGGCATTTTAGATGGCTCTTATGGCATATGAAGTTGGATCCTCCTGGATCCTTTATTATTTAGGGCTTACATACTTTGGTTTCTTACGCAGCCACTAAGAAGTAATTGCAGTGCATACATCAGACATCTCTTGGAGGTACCACCATTACTTCCTACCACTGACTATACAGGAGCCCAAGTCTGGCAGATAATCAGTTGTGCCTTTTGATGGCTTTCTTGCATCTGGACAGCCTCAGGTCGTATCTAAACTGGCAGATGTAGCAGCACTTCTGAGCTCCTGGGTCTGTCTTCTTATTCTGGCTTCTCCCAAACCACTACCAGGAAGGAATCAGCCTCTTTATCTCACGCCACACACACAGCTGTACCTTGATTCTGCAGCCAGAAAAGCTAGGATACAAGCAGAAGAAAGCCAGGGTGTGCTCTGACCAGATGCGAAATCAAACTAAACTATAAGGGTGTCAGGACCTCTGGCTTTCTGCACCTACCACCGCGCTGAATCTGGATGCAATCTGCCTCTCTCTAGTGCCCTGGTGGGTGATCTCAAAAGGGCCCACAGCATTTAGGGAGGCGTAAGAAATAACATCAAGGAGGAAAAGAAACAATGTACTGTGAGGGAGACCAAAACTTCCGTCTATTTTGGGAGTAGGTGGACTGAATATGGACAGTTCTCCCTATTTTCTTCTCTCTGTAGAATCCTTTACTAATCCCTCCCTCACATTGATTTTGGTGGGGCTCAGACATCTAGCTCAGGGGATGATTTAACCCCTCTTACTCTGGATACCTGGCTACAACTGCCTCTCCCCTGCTGCATCACAACACGGAGCTCCTTCTCTACTCTGCTCATTAGGCAATCACCTTCCTTTGACAACACTGCATTCCCAGTGCAGGCTTTTGTCTTTAATAAAAGCAATTAAGATGATTAATCTGATTAATCACTGTCCAAATGCTAATTTTATCTGATTATCGGAAAAGACAAAGGGTGATAAAATAGCATGCTGGATTTCATGGAAATGGTCTCTCTGTGGTGTGAGTTCAGAATTTTGAGTTGTGTCCAAAAGCAAGGCAATGAATGAATTTGCTTCAGAGCTCACTTTCTGTCAAAAGGCCAAGCTGACTTGGGGAAGAGGGTGGAGTTGCCTGTTCAGACAGGATTTTTTTAGTTTTTGCCCTTTACCTCTGGAGCCAGAGGTCTGGCTCTCATCCAGCTGTACAAAAAGATGATCATGGTATTTTCTAGGTAATTTTAAAAAGCAAAACCAAAGTGAAGTCAGGTGGCTTGAAATCAGCCTCAAGTTCTTCACATAAAATGTTTCTCATGATTTTGGTTTTCGATGCAGCCATATTTGAAAAGTGATAGGAAAATATTCTTCAGCTGGCTGACATACTTCATTTATTCACACGAACCATGCTTTTTTCTTTGTGAAATGCTTTGTGAAGAATGGCACACACATACATAAAAATAAAACCGTCATCTAAAACACTGAGGCTGTTCTGAAAAACTCAGTAGGCTAAACTCTATTTCAGAAAACCCTACCATAAATCCAGCTGTAGCCAGTGAAAGCTTTATTTGCACATGGAAAGCAGAATTGGATTCCAGGAGCTCATGTAATCTGTACAAAACAAAGTCATGATTCCCTTTTCCCCTGAAATCAAAATGCAAACCTCCCACTGACTGTTCTGTTGCAGAATTACGCTGGAGGATTGGGCTCGTGTGTAATAGTGAAACGTTTTAGGAAAATTATCAATATATAAAGCCCAGGACTTCTTCCCTAATGGAAATTTTCTCCCACCTGCTTCACGCAGCCATCCTTTCTCTGCTATGTGAAAGACTTTTTGTTATGAGTAAAAAAAAAGGAACTGTATGCAAAATCCTACAAGATGGAGTTCTCTTCAACAATAATTAGCCTCAGAATCATTGCTTGCTGACCCATGCAAGCTTTGCAGGCATCCTGGTGGCAGCAGCTACAAATACTAATCTTGGCTGTTCAGCAGACAGTGCTGTAACATCAGGCCGTGTCAGCTGTCCTACAATGCTCCCCATGCTCCTGCCTGCACTTCCTGGCAGCAGGAACTGGAGCAGCAGTCTCTTGAAAGCCTGGTAATTTGCCGAGTCCACACGCAATGCCGGGCATGGATGAAGCAGCATTTTCTCTTAAAAAGAAAAATTGAATTTTCAGGGGCCTCACACTGAATGTTCCTGTCAGAGTCCCAGGGGTGGGAAACAACCCCCTGAAACCGCAGCTACATTATCCCACTCCCCTCCTCACCTCGCAATTTGAGCTAAACTACCTCTCTAACAACTTGAGGCCCGAAGCAGGGAGACCAGTCCCCTTGACTCCAACGGGAGTAGGCTCAGGACATAAGGGCGTGCCACTGCCTCTCCTGCATGACGGGTGAGCACTAGCACAGTGATCCAGCTTCTCCCAAAGCATCCCACTCGCTCTCCAGCTCTGCTTCCTGATCCCACCTATGTGGGATGTAATTAGGGAGTGACAACTGGAGGCAGAAGACCAAATCTGCCCTTCTTCAATGTTTCACTCTGCGTTTAGTGTTTCCTCTGATGAGGATATGGTGATTCTTTTGTCAGTCTAGCAAAACCATACCTGGCTTATATTTCTCAGCAAGTGCCCCAAGCGCTTCTCTGAAAAAAAACCAGGAATAAGTAATATAAAGGCAGGAATATGAGCTACAGAAACTGTGAATCACTTTGCTAGGCAGGGACAACAAGACCTTCTATAGTGTTTTGAGCTTTTTAAAAGAAGAAATTGAGCCATCTTTAGAAGTAGGTAGAAATTCCAAAAGAAAATGATAGTATTTCTAAAGAAATCTCATGACTGAAATGCATAATTAGTAGAATAGGAAGAAGTGCTGGCTTGCTTAAAGCATGTTTTAAATAAAAGGTGGAAAACTTGATTAACATTTAGCGATGAAGTCAGCAATCTGAGGAAATACAGAACAAATGGCAAATACCTGTACAGGCTTCTCCACTGTTGCCATCCACACTACATCCAGTTTGATGTGGGCGAGTGGAGCAGAAGGTATTAAACCTCAAGCAGTGGAAACCTGTAGGCACAACTCTCAAGTGTGGAGTAAGAGGGGCTCCAGACTGGGAATGGAACTGGATGATCTAAAATGCAGAAACAAGCATACACCAGCCTGGCCAGTAGGAACTGGGGAGAAAAGTGAGCTGGGGAACGCTGACCTCCCCGGTGCCTCACTATAACCCAGTTTGCGTATTAGCTTCTTCATAAAATCTTTCTTAAGCCTGTCCTGTAGAATTTCAAGGCTTTACATACCTTCTGATGTTTGAAAGTTCATCTGTAGCAAGCAGATATCTTATCACTAGTTCATTTAAATTTACATTAGACATCAAGTAATGCACATTTACATCAAACTCACTGAAAGTAGTTCCTCAGTTAGTATGCAGTGGTGAAGAGGAATGCCATACTTGCTTTTTTTTTCTTCAGAAAATAGAAAGGTCTTTTTCCATTGAGTAAGTGGAAAGGCAGGGTAGAAGAGAGCTGGAAGACCAAAGCAAACAACTGAAGTCTAGCAGCACAGCCTGAAGGTGTCGCATCTCTGCAGAGGACTTAAAACAGTTAAGGAGGATTAACCAAAGAAGCAGTTTATCTGTCAGTATAGCTTCCAGACTACCTCCACAGACCCCGAAAGCTCTACTGTCTGATTTTCTGATGCTCCTGAAAGTCAGGTGATGTCTGACTTCCCAAGTTCTTTTATTTTTTTTCTCCATGCCACCAGTATTAGACATTAAGATCGGTTCTCATTAAAACTGCCTGTACCAATCATCAAACCTTTTTTCCTTTGCTTCCTTCTTGTATGCTCACCCGTGACACTTTGACTTTGAAGAAAACCACAAAAATGTAATCATCATGTTATCTCCAGACTTGGTCTGCTCTCATAGCCCCTTTCCTTTCAGTCTCACCCTTGTCCCCTCCTCCATCTATAATAATTCCCACATGTTTATGCAAAAATATTGGACTTTCTTTTATTACTGGCAATTAAGAGAGGCAACAGCTTCAGCATCTCTGTGAGAACAATCATTTCTAAAAGTGACCAGATTTCTGCCTTGACTGTCTGCAACTTTTAGGATGCCAAAAACCAATCAGTGTAGTAACAGTACAGTACTTAAATAAAACAGGGCTGTGAATAGCGTAGGGATCATTTCCACACTCATTTCTTCCCCCCCTGTTGGTACCGAATCTAAAAATGAAGCCTGTTCCCTTGCCCAAAAATGCAGTTTAGACTTGATTCAGTGACCTAATAATCATCTGACAGTGAGATGACACAACACGTACGTAGGTCATAGTCCAATGAAACGTCCATTGAGCCCCAGAGGCTCATCTGTGTTTCAGTACTGAATCTGACTGGCAGAAGAAATTTAAAGACAGGTAAAGGAGCTATTACTCAAGTAACTCATTTAGGGCACCCCAGTTAGCCAGTGACATTGGGTGGCTAAAGCTGAAGAGCGTAAACATCCCCCCTTTTGCTTTCCCATTGCCATCCTTGAAGGTCTGGCTAGTCCTGGAAAAAGTGGAGCAGTCTGTAAGTTGTGAGTTGTGTAGTATCGGGGTCTGTGGGATAATGATACCCTTCGGGGAGAACACAGACAGGCTTTGCTGAGCCATCAGGGATGTACCTGTAACTAGCACCTCCTGATTTACGGCATCTCGTAACAGTTCCTGGGATTGCTGTAGCTTTTAAGAGCTAGCATAGCCTGGACTAAGTCAAGTCCCACAAGTATAATATTAAAGCAGGAGCTATTGGGTTATCCCAAATTATCGTAACTATCAGAAAACAGATTTGGGAGAAACATGGCAGTCCAGAACTGGCAAAATTCCCATGGAGATCAATCAGTCTGAATAAAAAACAGGGCTCTTAGACTCCATATAAAAGGAGAACATGAAGGCTTACAAGAGTAGTAGAGCCTTATACACAGCGGAGGACTTAGTTCCCACCACAAGAGGTATGCGCAAGTAACCCCAAACAGCTAACATGTGGTGACCCAGGAAGGAGACTGTTGAAGGAGGAAAGGTCAAAAACAGGGTAAAGCTGATTTTGAGGAGTATTTGCCTCAAAATTCCCAGCAGCTTTTACTTTTTGCTTATACTGTCTGCATCTTTTGGGTTGGCTGGGCTAAGTGGCAGGGTCAGAAAGGAAAGGATGAGCCTGGACTCAGCAAACTAGTAGGATGTCTCTCTCAAGGTGGAGACGACTGGGCCTAGCAGCTAAGGTCTATAAAACAGTGTTGAGAGCTCAGATCCTAACTTGAATGGAAGTCCCACAAGCTGTGCCCTGTCCTGGTTTCTTTTGCATCCGTCTGGTCAGTGTGACACGGCCACCCTTGCTTCAAATAAAGACAGCAGAGTTTTGCTTCCCTATGTGTTATCTACGCTGGAAGACATGTCTTCCTTTGACACCATTTTGTACAGTTTTTTTGTTTTTAATGAATAAAGGCTATTTATACAATATTTGGTCCCATAGGGGCCAAATTCATAGACTCACAGAATGGTTTGGGTTGGAAGGGACCTTAAAGATCGCCTTGTTCCAACTCCCTATTCCCTGGCTTGTTCAAGGGCCAGACACAAGAGCAGCCACTCTGCTCAGGACCGCTCCGGCTCTGCTCCTTCCGAGTGCCCAAGACCCGGAGCTTGAGCCTAAACAAACACATCAGCTTGTTAGGAAAGTTTCTAAGCCAAGGACTAATGAATCTGTCATATTTACTGCACACCTAGAAAAATCAAATTAGCTTGAATCAACTTACAATACCGCACAACACTCATGGCTGTTGTTAATACAGCGTGAGCCAGAAGTACAGGCTGGGCGTATTGCCTTTAGAATGGAAGACAATGGAGTAGAAAGGAAGAAGGGGAGACAACAGAGCATGTTGGTGTCACCATACATCTGCACTGCTGAAGGTACGGTCTAGGGAAGTACCTTTAGGTGGAGCTGACACCCACAGAAACTGTGCCAACGGGTAAAACGCTCCTTTCATGAAACAAGCAAAGCCAGTAGCTTTTTCCATGGCTTTTCAGAAGTCAGATGCTAGTTAAAACCTGTGGATATGTATACATTCCTTTATATGGATAATTAGCTACTTTATGTGTGGCGCCTCCTGGATTAAAGAAAATTCTTCTATGCAAATAAGAAGTGGAATAGACTGGTCAAATTTATGTGTGGAAAAAAAAAAGACTTCTTTTCTATAAATATGTAGTATTTATTTAGGTGAATTTCATATTTCATAGGCAAGTGCTAATTCCTAGACAGCTCCCATGTATTTAAAATGTTTGCTCTGCATTGTTCTTTTAAACAATGCCTGTATGCAAACACTGAGGATGGACAATAGAATTTGACAACACGCTTAAATAAATGAGACAAAAACACGTGTCTTAGAATTGGCTTTTTCCACTAAATGCTCAAATCCTGTCCTACTGAAATCAATGGCAAAACTCCCATCAATTCAGGAGGGCCACATTTTCACTCCAAACTCTCTCTTACAGTAATAAGTAGATTTGGCCCAAGTTTGTCTGAAGATACCGCTTTAAACTATTTCTTCTGTACTATTGAATAACAGAGTGGGTTGATATTTAAGAATGAAAGCTCATCAAGTTTACATTTCAGTTGTTTTATAATAATACCCATATGTTAGTTATAGATTGTGTAAGTCTGAAGTTTTGGTAATTTAAAACTGCTTTAAAGTGACCTTTACATGGTTCCACATTTCAACATTTTCTAGAAGTGGTTGGTATTGGTCCTTACTCATAAATCCTTACATTAAAAGAATCTGCAGGCCTGGGCCCTTAGTTAGCAGGCTTACAGTAAGGAAGTCCTGCAAACATTTATATACACACTTAACCTTACAAATCGAGTCTTCACAATGAAATCAACATAACTGCTCTCAGTGGGCAAAATCAGGCCGGGATGAAATGTCAGCTTTTAAGAAAGGTCACTCGCTCTTACTGTTAAAGACAGAATGCTAAGCGAGAGGGACCTCCAGCCTGACCTGATGCATCCTTCCCTAGTTAAACGGTGCAAGACAACAGGACATAGTGTGGGGAATACTTTATTTTTTCCCACTGGAGGCTGGTCAGGCTTGGAGGACAGAGATGCCGGGGGCACTGTGAAGGCTGGAGTGCAGCTCCGCTACCACTGCCTGGGGGTGCCATAATGATTTCTCCCTGTTTTCCCAACCACGCTGCAGTTGATCTTGCCTTTTGCTTGGGCTGCTCACATGGCTGCAATTTCTTATTTCCTTACAGTGCTCCACTCCCTGTTCATCTCCATTAATTTGTCTGTCATTCCTTGCATGTCTGAGATCTTTCTCAAAAGTCGTATTATTCCCATTGTCCAGAGTTCCCCTCTGACTTCCTATCTGACTGAATATTGCCGCTGCTACAGTAAAGGCAATACACACTGCGTATCTGCTGTGCTTTTCACCTCAAATACCAGCACTCCAAAAGTGCTTTCATTCTGCTAGCAGGGAAACTGAGGCGCATCAGCTAAAGCTATTTGCCAGAGATTCTACAGCGTGTGGACAGCAAGATACAGACTAGAACCGCGTCTCCTGACCTCTCCTTCTAATGCTTTGGTCTGTAGGCATGAATTGGAAAATAAACTGGCAGAACTAAAGAGAGGATAAAAGTGTCGCACTCAGGATAAGATCAAAACAAATTTTGATATGTTGACAAAAAGGAAATGCTGACTGAAACCTGCCCTGGATTGATTGATATCTTAATAGTCCTCTTACTTCTGTGGAATTTTGTTACTTCTCCCATGACGTTAAATGTTAAAGTGCTATACGTGTCGCACATTTCCCGTGAATAAGAAAAACGCCAGCCACCTAGCAGTTGACCAGATTTCCTTTCCCCTGGGTGTGCTGTTGTGTTCAATGCCCATTTTTCCAGCATTGAGACGGTTGATGTGTTTGAACCCGGATTAGATGTTTTCAGTGAAAATGCACAATACGGCAGGTAGATATAGTGGATCCGTATGGCCCACTTTAAATACTACTTCCCGGCTAACAGCTGATGAGATTCACCTTGAAATTTCCTATTAAATACCTCTGCCTCTCCAAAAGCTTAGTCTTCATTTGGCCCTCAACCCTGCAAATGCTTTAGCACAGGCATGTAAGTAATTCTGTTAACACGTGTAAGCAACTCCGCTGGTACTGATAATACACTAAGCAGAGACATATGTTTGGAGAACAAGACCTTGTTTAGGTAAGAAAATATTCTTGTAATTTTTTTCCTTTTCTTTTGCAAAACTCCAGCTTTGGAAATGAAATAAAAATGTTGTATAAATTTGAGGCAGTAAGCTCAAGCTCTGATTTCAGTTTATTGTCACACAAAACAAGAGTGTTTTCTATTCTTAGGAATTGCAGGAAAAAAACATGGGGCCAGCTATGAAAATTCAGGACCCTATCCTACAGTCACGCAAAGTGTCTTTCATTAATTCAAGTACAGGAAAAACTGGCCCGCAGGACCCGATCCCTTTGTATCTGCAGTATTTTTTCAAAGGACGAAGGCGTGTAATTAAATCTCTGGGTGCTTTTGGTTTTTCGCGATGCCTGCGATGAACAGGAGTATTTCTAAGTTATTTGCAGTACAGTACTGCAGTAACAACACGCCACGTGAACACTCACGAGTACGGCGGGTCAGAGGTAGGCGCGTGCGCGCACACCCGTCCACGTGCCGAGCCGCAGCGCTTGCAGCCTCGACGCGGAACGAGGCGCCGCAGAGGGCGGGAGGCCTGAAAACAAAACTGGCGAGATCGAAGCGATTGCTTTATTCTTCGAAGTTAATAGCATACAGAAGAAAAGCGACCTAATAATTGCAATCAGTCGCTCCGCTTTTCAGAAAAAAAAAAAACAACCCCGCACGGCTCTGCCACACGCTGCAGGCCTTCCCCGACGTTGTTTCCTTTGTAAAACGAACGGGGACGCATTCCAGAGGGACCGGCCCGAGGTGTCCTATAGACAGAAGTTAGGCGTGCAGGGAGGCCCTGCGTGCCAGTTTATTTCAAGCA
>NW_009258383.1:4713850-4714186 GCF_000687185.1 Egretta garzetta
CCACACCCCTCACGCCGGGCATCTCATTTATCCCACCGGACAGTTGTTGCCCCATTAAAGCGCAGTCCCACCCTTCGCGAGGACCTTTCATCTGGGGAAGTTTTATGACACTTTGTAAATGTGCAAAGTTTTTAATTAGACTCGCCAGACAGCCCCAGGCAGCACTAGCGCCACGAAGTCTTCATGCTTCTCTCTGCTTTACAGCACAACAAGCCGCTCTACTCCTTTGAAGACAATGCCGACTATGTCTACGATGTCATGTGGTCGCCAGTGCATCCCGCGCTCTTCGCCTGCGTGGACGGGATGGGGCGCCTGGATCTGTGGAACCTGAATAAC
>NW_009258383.1:4714790-4718828 GCF_000687185.1 Egretta garzetta
CTTCGCCCTCGGGTGGGAGGCGGCGTTTCCCTTCGTGCTTCCCCTCCGCTCCCAGTCCCCTGGAGGTTTCGGCCTGCAAGCCCCGGTACCAGCGCCTCCGGCGTGACAGAAACCCGGCCTGCCCCTGCATCTTCCCTCGCCTCCCGCCCTTCCGCGTCGCTAGCGACTCGGCTTGAGCTTTTTAAGCGCAGGGCATCTCTCCCGCATGCTGTTTGTCATTTCACACCCTCACCTTTTTTCTCTTTAAAATTTGCTGTGAAACTTAAAGGCACAAGTGCAGATGAAAAATAAAAACAAGTTTTCTTGCCATCGCTATGAACTAAATAGTGCGGACCATTGGGGAGGAAGTGTTGCACCTTTAAATTTCACAGACGAGAAAAGATTAACCAGAAAGCTTTTTGCGAAGATTGAGAGTGAAAAATACTGTATTTTTTAAAAAGACATTTCCTAAATGTGCCGTACACACCTTTTTCCTCCTATTATTTCATTTTTTTTAAAAATGCTGCAGAGTTACATTGATACTATTTTTTCTGGGTTTGAGTTTCCCTCAGAAATGGTTTTGAGAAAACCTGTCACGTCGCTTGAGGTCAGTCTTAGGTGGCCAAGCCTACAACAATCAAAATCAGCACAACAATCAAAATATTTTTCCACAACTAAAGTCTTGCGTATTTTTACATTATGCCATGTAAAATTAAGAACAAACAGACGGTAAAAAAAAGTCCTGTATTACGTGACAGTTTCTTTTTATTTCCAAAAAAGAGAAGACGGAAGAGCAAGCGGCAGTGTTTCCCCCCATACATGCTATTTTTTACAATTATTTTTTTTTGCTGTTGTTAAGATCAGTTTGATCATTAATACGCCTTTCATGTAAACATGCTATACATTTCAGACAGAGTAAAATACGGGCACAGTTTATGGCTTCCAGTGAGTGGTGCTTGCCATAAATAAGCATGGACAGGTAAGAGGAACCAGCACTGGGCGCTGCATTGTCAAGGGGAGCAGCGAGGCCTTTTGAAGTGCTCTGAGCAGGAAGCAGCGCAGCCTTTTTAATTAGAGCACATACAGCTGGAGGATATACAGGAGGAGTCTCCTCAGAATTTATTTTGGGAAGGGAGGGACATATCCTTCAGGTGTTCTCATTAATGCAGGCTTAAACACAGAGCATAAAGCCCAGCATTTTAAGAAGAAGAAGAAGAAAAAAAAAAATAACCCTTTCCCCCCAAATACTGGGGCTGAAATCCGGCTCTGCTTGAAATCAACTGATGTTTTGCCATTTAACTCCATGAGACCGTAATTTCTTTCCAAAAAATTAGTATGGACCTCTTGATCCCATTCCCATCAATAATAAAGCTGTATGTAGAAAACTGCTGATATATTTTCATTGTGTTTACATGTAAATACATAAAAACATCAGAAAAAAAATAATTTCAAGCTTGATCCTGCTTTTCTTCTGCATGCAAGGCCACCCCTGATTTCACAAATGATTTCCATTCTGAGAGGTCAAAATCAGCTCTCGTGTAAGGATCAGACTGGAATTATTTCCGTGGTATTCGTGCTTTGTATTTTTATGAGAAATGAATTTGGGTCTCTGGCGGCAGAAATACCATTTGGTTTCCTTACTGAGCACTGACAAAACAAATTAAAAAATCTCTAAAAATGATAAACTGGTGGATTCTGAATAGATGTGAGGCTTTGTTAGGCAGGAGAGGCAGCAGGAGTACCACTGAGAGAGAACTGTAAGCAGTTCTTTTAAACACTGTAACTGAAAGCGATCGTTGTTTGCTTTTACCCCCTATCTGGTAGGTCATAATTAGTTTATAATTTCCAAGGTTTCTGTAATTGATTACACCATTTAAGTCTGCGCTGCTATTTGCTAAGAAAAAGTCATTGTCAGCAGTTTTGCCTTTGTAATAAGAAATCTTGAAACACCTATTTTTTAGATCGTTATTACTTTTAGATGTCAGATATGTGATGTCAAAGTATTTGTGAAGACAGCAGAAAATGACAGGTATATTAATGTGTTTAACTGCTAGCTATTGATAAAAATCTCTGTAAGAACTAGGTATGGGTGTTATAATGAGACCTGGGTTTGTTTAATTTGAGAAATAAGCCACATTATTATTTAGGTATTATTTTGTAAACCAATTAAGAAAATACCTGGGTTTAGTTACAATATGCTACCTTCACATTTTTGAACTGTAACGCAGTTTCCACTGGGAGTGTTGCTCTCCGTATTTATTAAAAACGTTTCTCCTGAGAGCGAGATGCTTTCTGATCAAAATAACTAAGATCACTTGACCGTACCACGGATTTAATCAATACAGTCATTCTCAAAATCTCAGTGTAAAGTAACTGGGGCATTTGTGTGCTTCGTGTTGATCTGTGGATACCAGAAATTGTTTTTGTAATAGCAATGAAAGTCATCACATTTTATTTTATATTTGATAAATGAATGCAAAAAAAACCTTAAAAAGCAAAAAAATCCTTACCCAGTCCTTCATTCTTTCGCAAACTGGATATTATTTTTATGGATCAGTATAGGGAGGTTTGCAGATAGTTTCGGGATAGCAAATGCCGATTTCTTACCTATGTCTCTGTAAGATTTCTTTTTTTGATCAAGACTGGAGAAGAGTCTCTAGGTTATCGATGAGTCTTCCTTATCTGTGAGCTGATATTAAACTGACTTATGAAATTGCTTATTTCTACTGTGTTCTATCCCATTCAAATGTTTGTTGGGGTTTTTTTTGCATGCCGTACCTTCACTTTCAAAGTGTGAAGACGGTGTCTATTTCTAGAAACAGGTAACAGATGTATTTGCAAGCAGGTTTTGACACTACGTAAGCAATAAAAGTAAAAAAATAAAAGGTATATTCTTATCATGCAGGTTTTTCTGACTGCAGCTTTCTTAATCTGTTATCTGTTAAAATCTCATTTCAAAATTGTTAAAAAATCTGACAAGCACCAACTTCAGAGAATTTATAAAGTGTTTCAAATGTGATTTTAAAAACATAATGCTACCATTATAAAATAAACTCTTATCTTTGAAATCTAAAATAGGCATGTGTAATCTAACCTATCAGTACTGAGAGCAGACAAATCTATTTTAAGATACTATGGTTTGACTGTATTTCTCCCCGTATCACTGGAGAAAAGGCTTTTTATTTAGATTTTTTAAAGACTGTTTCATTATTGCTTTTTATTTTGTTAGATAGCTCTGTGGAATAGTAACAGGATTTTACAAAACCATCGGGTTTGGGAAAAAAGCATGGGCTGTGTCTTGAGTCTGCGGCATGCATGCTGCTTATTTTTATGTGGAACACTGAAAGAATGCTGTATTAACATTAAAAAAACCCCAGCTCTAGAGTTATGTATTTCAGCCTTCTGAAAGATTTTGTGAAAATTCAGTCCCTTAAATATATGCTGTATATATTTGTATATGAAACAAATATCTTTGATCTACAGTTTTCTGAGAAACATAGCTGGTTAGTGGATTAGTCCTCTAAAATGTGGCATTTCGTTGTTGTTTGAAGAAACCCATTTCCAAATGTTACAAAATTAATTTTGGCTGGAATTAAAATAGCTTTTTTTAAAAAATATATATAAAATCGGTGATCACAGGAGTAAAACTTGCATGTTTTCTACTGCGATTTTATCACGGATCAATGACCCGATGTCAGATTTAGGCCACTGACTCTCGCTCACTAAGCAGTAACAGACTTGGGACGAGGAGTTAGAGCGTGCCAGCTTTTTTGGGTAATACTGCCTTGGACAGGACCTAGGCCTTGCACAATGCGGAGATGAGTCCAGTAGCTTATTTGCATTTGAATGACTTCTTACAGGCGGGGAGGATGGTATCTGCTTTCTGATTGCCATCCAGCATTATTTCTACATCATTCTGCCAACAAAATCCTTTTGCATTTCACATGTGGGGCTCAGGACGCTACCGCGAGGTCCTTTGCAGAGGTGACGCTTCAGCTTGGCGGGCTCCTTGCGCCCCAGGTGTCAGTTTGTTTTTTTCAGCCTTGTGTCAGGGTCAAT
>NW_009258383.1:4718966-4742140 GCF_000687185.1 Egretta garzetta
CCTGCCGCTTGGCCGGGCTGCGCATGCGCTGCGGCCGTAACGAGAGTCTCGGGAAGTCTGCAAAGGTTCAGCTTCCTACCGTCACTCATCTCATGTGACAGCATGAAGGCATTAGAGCTGAAGAGAAGGAGATCGGGATGGGAGCTGTACAATGTTTGGTTTAAAATTATTTTTCTCCTGGATCTTTGGACCTATCTCACAACTGCAGTATCAAGCTACAGCCAGAGAACTGGGATGAAGTTGGCAAAATACTGTTTTTTCTTATTCTTGTCAGTTTGTCCATGTTCAGACCAGGCTTTAATACCACCTTTAGGGTGCTTTCCTTCTGCTTCTGCTGCATTGTGCTGACAGTGAGAGCAGGAGTACCCGTCACTCCTCCAGAGGTAGCCCAGTCTCTGGTTCCTGCCCAACTACCTACGTCTTGCCTGGACTGCTCTTCAATGTCCATTTGCTGCTCTCTTCCATGTCCATTTATAGATCCCGGGATACCCCCTTGTCCCCATTTCACCGTGTGACTCAGACCTGTGCCTGCAGATGGATCTGGTGGAGGAGCTGCTTTTGCAGCTATCCTATCCTGTTTGCCCTGGCCTAAAAAGCATTACATCTAAAAAACATTAAAGCTAAAAAGCTTTGTTTGGAAGACTGTCATGCCAAGCTACAGGCTCCTTGCTCAGGCAGGTTCTCCTATTAAAGGCAACTGGGTGGAGCATTAGCAGACTTGCAGGTTACTGTCGTTTGTCTTAGGAGGTGACCTAAATCAACAGAGTGATCTACCTATCTGGGACAAACACCCACACAGTTCCTTCCTCCTGCAGCATCTTTTGATGCCCTCATTCCAGCATGGATTACAAATACTTCTCCTAAGATCGTGTTCGTTGCTTTATTCATCCCACGCATTAACCAGAATCTTTATGTGTTCCTTGTGGATCACCTGTTAAGTTGGTTGACTTGGGGCAGGGGGGGGTGTTGGAAATTAGACAGCATCCAGGTGTATTTAAAGCAGAAGTCGTCTCCTGGGGATGTAGAAGAGAATTGTGGGAATATATTGTAGGAGTTCCTAAATGTCAGCTCAGCTGTTCTCACTTCTGCTGTGTCCTCGCTCTGAAGTGATTAGCTCAGGACTTCTCTGACGTAATACCTAAGTTTCGACCTCTGCATCTAGCACAGAGGTGAGTATGGATTTAAAGGATGTGTCAGTATGAATCAGGGATGTGTCTGCTGACTGTCAGGTTATCTGGGCCAGAGTCAGAGGCCAGAAGCCAGGGCAGGACTGAAGCCAAGTCCTACCCTCAGTTGGTTCTTGGTCATAAGTCAGTGACTTCTCAGAAAGAAGCAGATGTGATTTTGCGTGTCTCCGAGGTTAAGGGGAAAAAACTGTTTGTTTACAGCCCTTTACTGTGGACAAGTCTTCCCTGCTCATTCCAAGCAATCTCTTACTCTTTCCTCTTTTTAGCACATGTGATTGAAGAAACAATGAACCCTTTTTTCCTCCCCCCAACGAGGGTTGTATGTTACTTCTAGCAATGCCAAGAGACTTTGTGACTCACCCAGCTAAGCAGGACATTCAACACTGACCCCCGGGTTCGCAGGCGGCGTGATTTTATTGTCCTTCCTGTTCCTATTGTTTCGACAGGTTCCCACAGCCAGCGTCACCATAGAAGGAGCTTCTGCCCTCAACCGTGTCCGCTGGGCCCAGGCTGGGAAGGAGGTAGCAGTTGGTGATTCAGAAGGCCGCATATGGATCTATGATGTTGGAGAGGTATTATTATTGGATTTTTCTTTTTTTTTTTCAAAGGTCGGCTCCTGGAGAATGCCACATCCAAGTTTGAGATAAGATCATGTATCGTAACACAGGAGTAGGACACCTCCAAAGAATAAGTCAGATTTCTTCCAGCGGAGTCCCTGTTGATTTTAGGTTGCCAACAGTGTGTTAGTCATAAAGCTACCTTGCAAAAGAGTTAACTAGTTAAAGTCTCCTGAGAGAAGCCTTTTTGAAAGTTTTCAGTTTTTTTAAAACTTTTTTTTCAATGATTCTATGTGTACAGTTGGAAAAAGTTACAAAGGAACATGAAGAGGAAAATAGAAGTGCAAAAAGAAGCTGTGTTGTTCTGAAGTTGGCCCTTGGTTTATACTCCAGTATCTCTTATTTCATGACTGGATTAATGCTGTAGATTTTTCTCAGTATGACATGTACACAATACATCTGTTCTTTTAATACTGAATAATGCTGAATATGTCTGAATATGTGCAAAAGTACTAACAGGAGGAGATGAGAGGTGTCATTGTGGAGGATGGTAGGTGCATGTGTGATAAAGAGCATGTAGGTGCTGAGAAATAGCAGGATGCGTATTCTGTGTCTAAGGCTGCTCTCAACTCACCCTGCTACATCTTATAAAAACCATCTAAACTGCAGTGTGTTTGGCACTGATGGAATCTACTTCTTTGTTGATGAATACGGTATAAAGTGTTCTGTCGGCATTACAATCCCTTGGAACAGTTAAGGGTGAATCTCTGAGCAATCAGCTTTTATGTAGAGAATTTGTTTTCCATCATTATCTGTGATAGGATACTGAGATATCCATCTCTACACAGTAGGGAAACATTATAGAATACATACAGAATTATCTGTAACTCTCATAAAGTGATTTTATGGCCCATAGCAAAATTGCTTGTGCATGACTCATATTTTTGGATTGCATTCAGTTGTGCAGGAGTTGCCTTTCCTCACGAATGTTTGCTGAAACTTCTTGCCGTATTGTTACCATAATTTCTAAATTGTCTAAGGTTACTGCGTTCAGATTTCCACTATGACACTGGCAGGTCAGGCTGTTTTTATTTATTTTTCATTTTTGCATGACTGTTCTGAAAAGGTAGTTTTTCTGTCTTCCAAGTGATACGACAGGCTATGGAAATGTCTTTGATGACAGTGCAGTCTGATCTTGTCTGGGAGTCTAGACGGGCTGTAGAAATGTCTTTTTTTTGCATATCATACACCAAATCATTCATAGGACTGTTTATCCCTGCAAGCTCACCCAGGAGAAAACAGATTCAGTGTTCTATGCAGAAGAAGTAATATTTAAGTTTTTGGCCTTTCCTCTGTATAATCAGACTTCAGCTTGGAAAATGAGTCACAGTGATACACTCAGATCAAAAAGAAAGACAGACTTCTATTACTTGAAAAGGCAAAAGACAAGAGAGTTGTTCAACAGTGTTTATTTGTGTGAGTCTGGATCACTGTTAGAAAATCTGTTCTGCTTCGCGGATGTTGCATGCCCTGCCTGTGCAGAGCCCCAGCATCACCAGCTCAGCTCCATACACCCTTAGGCAAACAGATGAATGTCCATCTGCATGGCTGCTGACAGGTCGTGGGCCATCGCCGCCCCTCCTCCTCTTCTGTAATGAATGAAGGAGCTCATTAAATTGTTGCCTGGATCATTTTGGCAGTATCAGTCTCTGCAGTAATTCCCATACCAAATGTAGGAGAGGTGGTCTGGGCTGCAACAGCTTCAGATACTACCAGGGCTGCTGTGTTGTTAGTGGCTTTTTCTGATTTAAAAAAGAAGGGTGCTCATTTCTTTTCCAGCACAACTCTTCTCACTATAAAGCCTTAAACGAGATGCAGAAATACTTTGCAGCACACAAGCCTGGAACTGAGGGCGTGTACAGTAACAGCTTCTTCAGTCATTAACCCCCAGTGCCAGTCCATAAAGAGCTCTCTGATGAGTTATTCTGTGCTTAGCTGTCCTCAGGCATGACGCACGGGGGATTCACAGCATGCACGTGCACTTTCGGAAGTGTCTGGCAGATACATGGCAGCCTTTAAGGCTCTCTCTTTACTTCAGCGTGCAGACACCGGCTGGTTCCTTGGCTCAGATGGGATCCTCTTTTGACTGTCCTTTTTGTATGGGTTTGGTTCTGAGATATGACGGGGCTGGTCTGACAGTTCAAGAGGGGCAGTCCTTGTCCCCCACCAGCCATCCATCTTTAGCCATAACCCGTGCTGCCCTGTTTTTGTGCTGGTGCTTGTCACCACCCACATTGTGGGGAGGGAGATAGATCAGCAGAGAAGTATTGATTTTATTTTCCTTGGGGTATTTTTCTCCGTGAACTGACTCAGTGTGAGAGTAGATGAGTGAGCACATGGCTGGGGCAAGGGGCTGGAAGCTGGACCATACAGCACCTGGCAGCACCTGGCTTTCATATTTGACCCAGCAGTATTGCAAAGCCTGACATTAAGCTGTGACAGTTGGCCTTTCAGCAATAGCACTCTATCCGTCTCCTGCAGCATCAGCTTCTGAAAAGGCCTCATCACTGGAAGAACTCATCCCTGCCTGACTGATAACTCAGTAGCATCCACTTATTTGAAGGTGCATCTCTCTGATTTGGGAAGATGGGTGTGATTACTTGCATTAGAAAGTCAGCAGGCCATTTTACAAAGACCCTAAATACACTCACCAAAAACATTAACGTTACACTGCACCCTTTTAAAACCTTTTTTTTTTTCTCATGACTGTTCCAAATATCACATTAGATCAGCTGTAAATTCATAAAACATTGGTTCCATCAGAAAGAACCATGATTGTATTTGTATTACAATAAAGCGCAGTGTCTTTGAATTTCACATTACTTGTATAAGCAATTTTTCTTACCTGTTTGAACAGGCAGAATTGACTCCATGAATTTTGATCAGGGCAGAAGACATCAGGATATCAAATCATTAAGGAAAAAGCTAAGTGACAGGAATTTTTACTTTGGTAGACTCATCACAGTTTTAAGGAACTATTCTAGAGAACAGTAAGGTTTACTGCTGCTATTAACCCGCGTGGCATAAAGAGAAAACATTATATGGCCTAAATGAAAATGTAAGACATGAGGCCTAACCTTGCATCCTTTGTGAAGGCAAGGAATGTGAGATCAGGGCTGTTTTGCTTGTGTAAGGGTTTAGGAATTGGCCCTTTTTGATATGGTATCCAGTCATAGTCTTTATGACACAAGAAATGGCAGAAACATGAAGAACATTGCAGGGTCCGTGACCAGGGAGTTAAAAATAATGGTGACGTTTTCAGCTAGGCTATATAATGTTATCTCCTTAGAGTATGTACTTTTAGTTGTTTGATTTCGGCATCATGTCTGAAAATAACTGAACACATTTATTTTCACAGTGAGAGGTCTATTTTGTCCTCAATGCGTGTGCTTTATGCCCATTAGCATTAATGGGAGTTATACACACACTTCCAGGGGAGAGGAGACTTAAATAGTCCATATAGATGTGCTCTTGTGGATCAGTAACCACTGATTTAAAGAATGTGAATTATAAAATTAAGTAAAAACCCAAACAAACACACAAAAATCTGATTGTTTCAGTGTGGTGGGATCTTAAACCTATATAACTTAACCAGAGAATATAACCAGTCATTGTAAATACACTTTATTCTCTATAAGATCTAAATATTCCAACCTTTGCTGGTCTAGTAGTTGAGATAATATTATTTGTGATAGTATGTATAACGTATTTTAGCTCCTGTGGTCTTATGGCTTATTTACTGGGCAGCAAGTTTTCTGTATGGTAGAAGTTGATTTTAACAGAACATGGACCACTGACTGTAGATTTATTCACATGTCCAGATGATTGATAGTTAGACCTAACTGCATGTCTCTTTTGTAGATATATTTTCTAGAAAGCTTGCTCCCATTGTGCATGCTTCAGTGATGTTAAACAGTTGCCGCTGTCATAAATATTCTCTTAACAACCACGTTTGTTGCTTACCTGGCTTATTGAGAATGCTCTTTGCACCTTTGGTTGTGAAAGAAGCAGCTTCTCTTCCACCTTCCATTATTTCTTTGTTTTTCCCATTAATCTCTTCCAGGTCATATTCTGCTTGCCCTGTGAATAAATAGATAGAAACTGTAAATCAGTGATTTATTATTTGATTGTAATCAAATATAAAGTAAGTTTGCAGCTCGGGATTGGAGTTTGAAATTGTAATCATGAGGAGCTTATTGCTGTACATTATTTTGTTAAACTATGTACAGGACAAACTATTGCATCTGTTTGGCAGTCTTTCAGACAGTTGATTCTAGTCATGCTTTTAAAGGGTGATTAGCATGACAGGTGGAACTGGAGAAAAGTAAGAAAAGGTCTTTCCCTTGACCATCCAGGAAAGCTGGCTCTGCCAAAGAAAGCAGTAACCTGGGATTCTTTACACAGTTATTACCTCTGTCCTCGTTTCCTTGCAGTGAAATCAGAATCATAGTGATGTTTATGTAACTTTGTTAGGTTTCAGAGTTAATATCTCCTTAAGCCCTTTTAGGGCTGCTGCATTAGGTTGGTTGTGTAGTTCCCCATTTGCTCCATGATGGGTGTTAATCCTGTATCTCATTTTCAAGTACATGGCCAGTGAGGGAGGAGCTGACAACTGCCTGAAATTTGTGGATGGAGCCGGTACAGTAAGGAATATCCCGCTGGCGCCTATAAAATAATTTCCTTTGATTTCAGCAGCCTTTAACAGCTGCTCTGAGATTCCCAGGGTTCTAGACAGGGAGAAATGCATATTTGTGACCAATTCTCACATTTCAGCATGGCTATTGAGTGCCTTATATTTCTGGGGTGCGTGGGGAAGGGTTGGTACTTTGTACTCCTATCTTGAGATCCCTGTATTTCCCTATAGATTTCATACAGAAAACAACATATCCAGCATCTCTTTCATGCAGTTAAAAATTGCTGTAGCCCAGAGAGAGAAATATGAAACTAGGTTTTGTGTCATGCAGTTATCCAGGTAGATTTTCCAGTAGGTTTACTTTTGCCATCATAAAGCTCCTGTAGAGCATATATTGAGTTAGGAAATGTTTTTGCCACAAAAGCAGAGTTGAGACTTGCCATAAAATATTTTATTTTGAAATCTGTGTTGAGTTACAAGTATTCTTGGAACACAGATAAATGGCTCACACACATATCATGAAGGCAAATTTGAGCAATAATAAGGGGTTGTGCTTACAACCAAGTTTTATTCAAAAGTGTTCAAAGATCAAGTAAGACACAGTAGTTACAACAACACGCACAATCCAGGCATAAAGGATAATTAAATGGATTGTGAGGCAGTGCCTGAATTTCACCATTGATATTTTTGCTAGGGAGGTTGGAACGCTAGCCTCGGAGAATTTTAAAAGCATGTTTTAACAAAGCAGAATCTCTTAAGAGTTGTTGGAAAATGTAAAGAGCTAAGGTTTTGATTTGCTTCCCCTCCGCCCCTGGTTTTATAATGTTCAGTCTTGAGAGACTTTTAAAACTGGAAGCTCTTAGAGATGACCAAAAAAAAAACCAAAAGAGAACGAGAGCTCACTAGGAACTCCAGCTTTTTGCTTGAATAATGTCTGAAATACTGAACAGAACACACTCTTCATCCCTCGTCATTTGAATTTTGACTGATATAGCCAGTATTCACAAAGGGATTTTTGAAGTAGGTTAAATAAGAACTCCCTAATGAAAAAAATGCACTAGTTTGAAATCAGTCAATTTAATTACTGTGTTTTATGAAGGCCATTACCCATTGCTGATTACTAGGGTGATAAAATCTTTAAGCTTTGGTAGCCTCCATAGGGGGTGAGCCGATCTAAGTAGAGCAAAGTCCAGTCATTATCACCCTAAATACTTGTGTTTCTCATTACAATATTCATTACTTTAGGTTACTGTGAATGCTTTGAGGTCTTTATGTAAGCACTGGTTTATTCTCCTGTAGAAAAACAATGTTATGTTGATCAGTTAAAACCAAACATTTATATACTTTTACAGTTTAGAAGGAGGCTGGGCTACATCCAGACGTAGAAATGCATACATTTATGCCTGAGTACCCCTATACACTCCTATTCATGGCTGTGTGGTTGTCAATATGGTCGTACTAGTCTGATAAGTAATGGAAAAGGATATGAGTTACCTTTCTCTTTCAGTCCATTTTGGTCTTAACTAAGCTGGAACGGAGGCTTGTGTTCCTCCTAACAATCTTCATTAGTGAAGTATTTTTCAAGAGGGAAAACTGAGCCATGATCTAACCAATCTGACTTACCTAAGGCTAGTTGGGTTGCTGGTTGCTGAGGGCTGGAGCTGCTTATCTCCAGTGCCAGTCTAGGGCCTCGCACTTCCCCTTCCCTGCCACCTCTTGCACGTCGTGCGGCATCACTGCCTCTCTGCCCTTCTCAATCACCTTTGTCGTGGCCTTCTGACTTACAAAGCAGCTTCATAAACCCGATATTATTTAAAAGGTGACCTCAAAGTCATTTCCTCTCTTGTTTAAAAATGTGCTTTTTTTAAAAGAATGCTTGAAACGTATCAAGGAGAGATGTGGGTCTGGGCTACTGGGAGAGAAGAGTAGCCTGTAAAAAGAGGCTGAAGAATTTGGTGTGACTAGCCAAGTCTGAGCCTGGTGGCGCTATAGGTGATTCATGTACTTACAGAAATAGGGGTGCTCGGGGCCAAAGAGGGAGAACTAGTGAAGCTGAGGACGTGCTGCCGCCAGCGCATGTGGCTGCAAGCTGGCCGCATATTCGAGTCAAAAATTAGAAGAACATTTTTAACTATCAGAAGGCTGAAGTTCCAGAGGGGGTAGGGACAGCTGGACAAACAGCCTCTTGAAGTGGAGCCTGTCAACAGGATTTTGTGATGTGCTTGTGTGTGACACAGCACCGGGCATACAGGGTCACTCTCATGCCTGTGCCATGATCTACGCTTGTTCTTGGTAATGACAGAGTTTCTTCTGTTTTGCTATATATATAAATGAACATGGAATCCACTTCCATTTTGCTACCGGAATATTACTTGTAAAATTAAAGGAGTAAGTACTGGATTTTTAATGAAGGTACCCTTTCTCTCGTTTGTTGATTAGACAGTGGGATTAAATGGGCATTAGTGAAAACAGACAGAAAGAGGGGGGGTTAAATATTCAGCCTAAAAATTCAGTTCGTTCTTTATCCTTACCTCCCACTTGCAAATGATGAAATATTTCAGTAGTTCTCCAGAGATAGCTTACTAGCTCCCCAGAGAATTTCATCGGGTAAAAAGACATGAGTTTCCAATATGATACAAATATCTTTTATAAGAATTCCTCAACTCCTCATCATATGAAATAAAAAGCTTAAGAAAACCAGTCAACCAACCAACAAAAATCTGGCTCCAGTCCTTTTTATTCATTTGCACACTACTTTTAAAGGCGACGTATGTTTCCTTTTCCCTTGCAAAGGCCCAGATCCTCCCCCTGCAGAGAGGATCAGAGAGAACAAGCCGCATGTGACAGGAGTTAATCATGTAGCTTAATGCACTATTAGAAGGCACTCAGATAACGAAGTGATGAGAGCAGCAGAAGAGAAGCTGTAAGAGATCATTCCCTTTCTGCACAGTAAAGCCTGCAGGAGGGGCAGAAGGGAGAGCTGTATGTGACAATCTTCCTGCCGGTATTTTCTTGCTGAGCTGAGAAACACTGTAAAGCGCAAGAGAGAAAGGAGAAAGGCAGGCTCCAGGTCGGACATACCAGTCCATCCACTGTATGTTTAGCCCATCGGCACTACCAGTGGCTTCACTAGTAGCTCCTCAGTTACTGCTGCTCCTGATAACCTTTCAAGAGGCTTAGTGGAAAAGATAATCTGGGTCCAGGCTTTCCATGGCAGGGTCCAGGCTTTCCATGGTAGTTGTCGGTGAGGCAGTGGAAGCTGAGCAAGTGCTGCAGCTGGTCTGCCCTGTCCTGACCCTGCATCCTGCAACACTGGTGGGGGACGGAGCTGAAGGCAATGCATGCTAATAGTGTCATGGAGCATGTATTTTAAATAGCTAGTTAGTCTGTTGGGTGATATTTTCTCTGAAAGTTTTTACCTGCTTTGTGATGTAAAGAGAAGAGTAACAGAAAAATGTTCACAGGTTTAAGTAACAGAGAGTGCGGAAGGGGAAAAGTACCAAATGCAAAATTTAGTTGAAGCTCAGTTTGTGTGCAGCAACTTGCAAATTTCATTGACATTCACGTGTTATCATTGTGGTGTTAAAACACTTCTGAAACAAGAGCTGCTTTGTATAATTAATTTTCTTCATGATGCTTCTGTGGTTTCAACCTGTCACATCCAGTAGCAGTTTTCATTTTGAGAATCCTTAACTATGTTTTCAATCTTTTTTTATGGTTTGCAAAATGGTCTGTATTTTGAACATGAAAAAAATATTTAATTCGTGACTTGGAAAGTAACTGTTAAACCTAAAATATCAACTGAGGATAAGTCTGGGCCTTAATACATCCTATTCAGCAGCTAAAATTCCATATTCAGTGTTTAATTTAAATGTGAAATGTATCCTCCAGTGCCTAGAGTGATGGAAAACTCTATGTCTGAAATGAAAAAAAAAAACCCAAAACAAAAAACCCAACAAAACAAACCCCCTGCTATTTCATGGATGAGCTTTTGCAGATAATGGAATGTGTGCAAAATCTCAGGGAAGGGAGCAACTCCCTTGCAAGCCAAAATCTTTGAGCACTTCATAAGCTACTTTTGGTGAGAGTCCGTTTGCCAACTGGGAGCCAGAAAGCTGTGGCAAAAGTCCTTTACAGTTCCTGTTCTGCCAGATTTCCTGGCATGAATCATAGCGTGGACATGGCCGACTTGGTTTGGAAAGGAAGGAAGCTGAGCTGAAGACACCATGATTTATTTCTTCCCTGAAGCGATAGTCCTTCACTCAGCTGAACTTCCAAGGAGGCATCTTTGCCAGTGCCACAGGCTGAAGCTCTAGTATTTCAGGTAAAAATGATGGGACAGTTCTTCCAATCAATGCAGCTGTCAGTAAAAAAAAAGTAGATATTGGAAAGAACAAATGGTTGAAGGCTCCTTACCTTCTACTTTTGATCAATTTGGTATTTTTCAGCTTTCTAGTACAACAATGAGAACTGATAACATAATTTGGTAGAGAAGGAGTTCTCCTGATCCCTTAGCTCCAAGCATTAAATGTCCTGAAACTCCTGCAAAAAATTACAGGAGTTTTCCATGACTTTGAGAAAGGGCAATCAAAGCAGGACTGAGATTCCCATGTGAGACGAACATCAGGCAGCATGCCTCACTGTTTTTCTTAATCAACCCATAAATCTATGGCATTGCAAAGCGGTGGCAAGGTAGGAGCTGCAAGAACTTTGCCACTTTAGGGCACCACCTCTTTTGAAGCAAAATTGTTAGCTTTTCTGAAGCATGGCAGATGCTCTTTCTGCTCCCATAGCTGATGAATTGTATTAAATCTCTTTTGTTTCCAAGGACTTAAGCAGGCCAATATTCTCTGCCATTGAAAGTATCACTCAAGGAGATCCATAGGAGAGGATCCCCACAACGTGACTGGTGAAGGCACTCTGGTGTGCTGAAGAACAGGCTATGAGCTTATAGCTTGACATATGTATTTAAAAAATAAGAGGTGGTTTAAAGAAACGAAAGTAATCTAAATTTCAACTTTCAGTCACCTCTTTCAAGATGACTGGTGATTACTCAATATTTTATCCTCTGTAGTCAGTATCAAGTGCAGCATTTTGGTACATTAATTGAGGGGAGCACAATCTGTTTGGGAGCTTGGACATCATTCTCTCCGTTTCATCCAGGAGAGCCTGAGTCAACTCTGGTATTATAGGTGGAACTGTAGCGTTGTTTACAATTAAAGATACTTTCCACTTCCTTATTTTCTTTTCCATATGCGCTACCAAGTTTTAATCCTTCAGGCTGAAGTTTTCCATAATTGGTGTTTGCTTCCAGCACAGGTTTTGTTGTTTCTTTCCTTTTTTTTTTTTAAACATTAAAGACCATATCATAACGCAAAATTAATAACATGCTCAAATTGAGGGCGTTAGCCTTAACTCTGACATTTCCTATCTTTGAAGTGTTACAGTCTGCAGTCTTAAATGTTCTGTTAACGCGCATTTGTGAGTCACGTATGTATAATTTACGGACTACATTTCAGTCCGTTCTCCTGTTAGACTGGCATCGAGGTGACTGCTGCAGACAAAGAGGACCAAGTTTAGAAAAGAATTAATGGGCATTCACATGCTTGCATTCCTACATAGGCCCTTTATACAGTGTATCTTTGCACATTACACATAAATTATTAAAATAACACCATTGTTTGCTTGGTATTCGAAACATAATTTACCATCAACTGTGTAACAATTCAGCAGCTACTGTTCTCCTTAGGAGAAAAAGTCAAAGTTTGCTGAAAATGGATTGAGTTTCTGTTTGAGATTAAGCTTTTTTTTTTTTTTTTTGTCATATAAGCTAATATTTTGTCTTCTTTTTACTATGGCAGCACTGTTAAATCAGACCCTGCTGGTGAATTGCAAAGAAATAAATCACAACAGACATTAATCTAGATGAGGGCTAAGTAATTAACTTCATAGAAGGGTGGTGTATACTGTGTCTGTGACACTAGACTGACTGCTGTGCATAGAATAAATGCAGTATTTAGGCTGCCTATGGTATTCCACCCCTTCAATTAAGTAAACAAATATATAGAGAGCTACTCTGGAGTGTATCCTTTGTGGTCTAAACACTGTATCTTATTAAAATCATCTGCATGCAGTATGTGGGGTTTGGGTTCCTGCCAGTGGTTTCATCCATTGTTAACAGTGATGCTCGGCTCTCCCAAGAGTTAAATACAGTGGTACCATAGTTATGTGAAAAGGGTGCTCTTGGTTACTTTGGTGGCCATTCCGTTGCATATTACCTCCCACTTTGTTTCCATCCATGTGTGTGGCATAGGGTGTTGCCTAGAAAAATATAGGCTTTTTCAGGAAAAAAAAAAATCCATATAGGTTGAGAAAAATATCAAAGGCGGTCTGTAATTGATTCTGGGGGGCAAGACCGGGGCCAGAATAGGTGCATGCCTGCTTGCTCTATGTGTGTGTATCAAGGTATTCAATGTTTACATTTACATCTCTTTTCACCTCAGTGATAGTGATAAAAAAATCTGTTGAATTCCAGAAGATAGGATCAGTTGCTTAAAGTGGAACTATAATTCTTGTTTTTCATTTGTAAGTATTACGATCCTCATTCTGCAAGTGCTCTCTTTTACCTGGAAAATTAGACCGATTTGTGTGTTCTACTTTTTAGAAAACATCAAGCTGAAGTAGTTATATTTTATCATCGTTAAAAATATTTTTACCTACAATGTCATAACTGCATTCAGATGTTAATCCATTGCACAAAGTATTTGCAGCAGATTTCTTTTCAATACACCACTTAATTTTAGAGAGTAATATGGACAATAGAGGTTGACAAAAACTCTGCTTAGAGAAAATAGCTAAAATGATATTTGCCTGAAGCTACGTTTATTTGATGATGCTATTAAATTGAAAGAATATAAAAATGGTGATAAACCACATACACAAATAACTTAGTGTGAAGTCTGAGATTTTAGTCATTAGTTTACCAGACTTGCTGTTTTCCACAAACTCAAATTAATCTGAATATTTTCTAAGCTCTAACTAGCTATCTCTCAAAAAGTGTTTAACTTGCCCTTCTCAAAAGTTGTAATAGCAACAAGAGTTGCATTTTAGAGATGAGAAGAACATAAATTTTCATATAGTTTTTATTCTCCCTGCTGGATATGAGGGGTTTTTTTGCAAATACAGCTGTATAGAAGCAGAGGCAGGATTGTCTAAAATAAGATCAGCCTTTGCCTCCGAACAGCAACAAGCCCAAGTGCAACTAATAGAAGATGCGTGTTTATCAGAAAGTTTCTGTTCTCTAGGAGCATGGTGACTAGCTATAGAAACCCATTGACTTAGATCAGAACAAGGTTTTCTATATACAAAAATAAGAAGGCATTGTACTTCCACGAAATGTGTTTGAACGGGTCGCAGATTTTTGACTCGGGAACCGCTGTCACCCTTGGAGTGTATCTTGGACCACCGTGCAGGCTCGTCTGCAAACGTCTAATTGAAAACAGTGTGTGGCAATACGGTTTGCGCAGGCCGGCTGCAGACCACAGGCTTTGGCAGATCGTTCCAAGTCGTGGTGTAACGGTTCATTTTCAGATTCTCCTTTTACACCTGTGTCCACGGGATGTGTGTGTTAGAAGTGATTATAGACCCTTCTGGTTGGAAAAATTCACCCCTTCAGAACAACCCCTCACTCAGAGACAACGCTGAGGAAGTTCTCCTTGCAGCTGTTTTTGCTTTGAGGTGTCTGAACTTTAGGTGAAGATAAAAAAAAAAAAGTGATTATTAACCTGGTGATTGGGGTTGCATGATACTTTTGGCAGCGATCAGCGCTGCAGGCTATGAACCAGTGTCTCAGTGACAGGTAGGTTGACCCATGAGGTACAGTCATTAGAAGGAAACGCAATATGTTGAACACGGACGACTGTGCTCCCTTTGAGCCTGTGGGACACTGGTTCCTCCAAAGTGGAGGCTGTTGCTGCTGAAACTGCATTTTATCTCCTTCTCAGGAGAGTCCCCAGCTCCCAGAGGAGAGCTGTGCTGGACAAGACCAGGGCGGGATGAAGGCAGGAAGAGTTTGTCTGCTCCCATCCCAAAGATTTACAGGCTCCAGGGAAGGCAAGGAGCCAGGAATAAAGTGAAATATCCTCAATGAATAATTCATTTGCTGAAAAGTGGTTTTTCAGGGAAACTGAAGCTATACAGAGATTTGGACAAATTGAGCTGAAACACTCTCAACCATAAAAAAGATGGATAGGCGGGGAATATACGAAAATCTTGAAATATGTTGTAATATTTCAAGTTTCTGGATAGATTCTTTTAAAAGGTGCATTTAAAATTGGGGGGGGGGGGGTCTCAAAACAAATGTTACTGGAAGGTGTTGAATGATCTGAAAATGAAAATAAATTTATGTTGATTTGTGTCTTCAGCCACTGTTTTGTTGTTGCTTCTCTGCTTGCTTGGGTAGCCCAGCACTAGCTGACACATATGGCAGCATCCAGAGTTGTCTGGTAAGAGCATCTCCTTTTCCTGAGTTCTGTCTTACAGTTTTAAGAGATGCAGTGTTCAGTACAGTTGCTAATAGCATGGTTTCTGGGAAAACACAGGAAATACGGTTTGTGTTTGTAAGATCTCTGGTGTATGGATTGGAAGGTCTGCACACAGAGGAAATCTCTGCCTTGGCGAGAAGATGCACATAAACCATCTCCTTGGTCAGTACTAGCATCGAAGGGGAGCACGTGTTTGTGCTTCAGGGCTGGAAAGCTAACAGGTAAGTGAAGTGCTTGGCTAGAGTGATCACCCAGCAAACACAGAGAAGCTTCAGAAGGTTCAAAAATCCAAGGACTCTGTGGTGGCACCATGAGAGATAGTCTTGTCATGCACTGCATAAATCACATAGAATTGTAACGCATTGGCAAGGCAAAGCCAGGTGCTTGTCAGGAAGATCCTGGTGGTCATTCCCCTTGGGTCTGGTAATTTTATCCTTTATCTACAGTGGAGAATAAGCACAAGTTGGAACATCTCACCTGTAAACTTTACAAGCCTTGTTGCTTTAAAGTCTGCTGTAACCGCATGACTCTGAAAAATGGACTGTGGGGACCTACTGTGGTTGACCTATGTGGCCCAGCTAGGCAAGTCCCTTCTCTCCAAATCTAGATGTTCTTTAGATCCTCTTCAGTCTTGAAAGCACAACTCAACACATTATCACCCAAGAAAGAAGAGGGTGAGAATGATACTAGAGACAAGGTTCTAGCTGGCCAGGATCCAGACACCTCTAGCAGATGGGAAGGAGAAGAACAAGAGGACAGGGAGATCTCAGCTCCTAATTTACAATCCTTTTGCTGTTGCATCCCATCATCTCACCTTCTAGGCCCTTTGTATTCTGTTCTGTACAGTCAAGAGTTGCCTTCCCTCGGTGTATGTACGTACGGTGGACAGGGGAAGCACAGTCTGGGAAAGGTGCACGTAGGTATAATGTTATCTATCTATAATATGATAAACTGATAACTGTAACACCTCGCAGGAATAGGCAGAAATATATTTAGTGTTACTATCTGGAGGCTGCCCCTGGGCTTGATGAAATTACCAATCCACCTTTCCAGTGCTTAATATTAATTGTGGCTGCTGCATATCAGCCCTCCTGTGCAGCACGCAGCCAGTCTCAATCCGGGGGCTCAACTGAGCTCACTTTGTTTGGTGAACTAGTTTAAATGCTAAAATCTTTACTGTGTCCAGTATTTAGTATGTTACGTGTCTTTGTTGGTTGTTATACGTTACTGATTATGTAGGAAGCTCATTGAGTGCTTTTGGAAGAATATTTTATGGAAGTGAATTGGGGGAGGAGATCTTAAAAGTTGATATGATATAAAGAAAACTTTGATTTCTTTCTTTTTTTTTTTTTTTTGAGAAATGAGAGACCCCAGTTGTCCTGAGTTAAATATTTTCACCCAATTAAAAATGGGTCATCCTAACATCTTGAGAAGATGTTTTGCTATACTAAATTCTCACTCCTGTAACCAGCTGAGCATGTGTAACTTCACAAGCAGAAGCAGGTTTATTTGGATGCATAAACTTGTCATCACACTTGCAGGTCAGTAGGCTTGCAGCCTGAACTCTCTCCATATTTTAAAAGCCAGACAGAGGACCAAAGTACCCCTCTTCCAGCAGCTTAACAGACAAATGTTGGCTAAAGTCACCAACTTGCTTTGATAATACTGGTTTTCTCATGAGAATTACTGTCTGACACAACCTAAATGTGCCATGGTATTTAAGTCAAGGCAGTGTGAGTAATTAAGTCAATTAATTAGGTGCGGGTAGCGCTTACCTTCCATTGTGATGGGATCAAAGGAGAACACTTAATAGCATTTACTTCTTGTTCTGCTCCATACCTTAGTGTCAGTTCATTCAAATAACCTTCTGACCCAAATGTTAATGTAAGTTATTATATTAAGTTGCTATGCTTTGGTGAACATCTCTAGCCTGCGTTGACATCATGACTGCTGGGACTCAGCACATGCTGCTTTGTAGTAACTGGAAGAGGACAGAAAAATGGCAAAAACACCAAATGAGTGAGGAACACCCAGATAGCCCCAAACCTCTGCCCTTTCTCTATGAAGTATCTCCTCGTTTCTTCCACCCCCTGCCCTAGTATTTGCAGAAAAAGACTTGTGCAGAAAGCTGAAAGCGCAGGTAGACCCAGGCCTCCAACACTTGCAGGTGTCAGTGTGCCTGGCTGAAGGAACTCAAATGGAAAATGTCTGGAAGGGGGGAGCATTAGCTCAGACAAGAATTTGAATTGGAGTTTGTGTATGCTTCTGGTTTTATTTGTGTTTTTTTGTGTGTAACTGTTGCGGTTCGGTATTGGGGCCTTCACAGAGAGAGAATAGGGGGGAATAAAAGTAACTTTTTCCTTTGACTTCATTATTGCCAAGGTTTCCCTCCACATCCCTGAATTTACATTGGAGAGGTTTATTCTACCAACAGTCTGTTAGCAGGATTGGCCCCTCGTTGAAAGCATGAGGCAATGTGTGAGATTAAATAAAGTAAAATAAGATGAAGTTCTAACTAATTAGATTGTGTGCGGGCACTGAATGTTTTCATCTCCACGCTAAAGGTATTCACTTCGATCATTAATTGTTTTGGGAACAGAGTCATCAAAACCAGCCCAGGCCTTGCTAACACTGTCAGCTAAGCAATGCGCCTAATGCATGTGTCTGTGGGGAGACTCTTCAAGTTTGAGATACCAAGTTGTTTTAATAGGCTGGACTTCGATTTTATTTGTCTGCGGCCATGGTGTGGAGTAAAGGAAATTAAATGATCCCAAGGTCATAAATATATTTCATTTTTTTCTTCGGAATGACATATTGTCTTCTTCAGCCATTTAATACAATGTAATGCTGTTTAGGACTTTAAAAGACAAGGAGAAATGAGGCTTTATTAAATTCAATAAGTAAGTCCTTTGCCTAGGATATTGTTCCACTGTAATGATTTCACTAGTTGAAATAAGTGAGACTCATTTCATGTTTTCATTCAAGAGTTTGATAAATGATAGCGCTGTGCACATCACAAGAAATAAAAGCCTTTTAGGACGCAAGCAATAGCAACAGGGGAATTGCTGTGCAGCTGGGTTTGGTTGCATCTGTGACGGAAGGCTCTCTGCACTGCCCCTTAACTTACCGTACGGTGGCTTGTACAGGTGTGTGGCTGCCACCAGGCCTGCGCGACGGGTACTTGCGTGCTGGTGCGCTGACCTCCACGCTGGCGGTACGTTTCCTTCTGCTGAGGGGTTTTGAAAGAACAGAGCTGTCTTTCAGGCGAAGACCACAGCAGATCCACATCTGGGCGTGTGAGCCTGAGAGACAGCTGCCTCCCGGGATTTACCCCCGTGACTCTGGGCTCCGTTCCCAGGACGAGTAAAGGAGAAAAATGCAAAAAGTGGAAGACAGAGAAGGGAAAACCCGGAGAGTGAAGCGACACCTATTATTGAGGCCTGAGATGGCTTTCACACAGATTGCATTTCTCAGTCTGTACCCTCAGTGAATGCTGAACTGTACTATATTCAGTGTTTCAACAGGCAAAACCCCAAACTTGTTGTACAGCAGCTCTTCATACTGTAACTGAGTCGCTGTTACACACACTATACGTGGGAAGCTTTAGAACACAGGCTACGTTTTTCCCCGAAACATTGGATGTAGAGGCAAAGCTAGATGCAAAATAGCTGAGAAACTCATGGGCGCCAGTGAGATACAGAGGAGAGGCATAGATCCAGTATTGCAAATTCCTGCCCACGTGATTAACACTGAACTTGCCACAGGGGACGTGGGGCTTTCACGCGTGGCTAACGTTGGGCATATACACAAGCTCTTTCCCCAGCTGGGCTTTGCTAGTTCGTGTCCCCCGTTACATGTATCGCGGGTGGGATGTAAGGAGAATAACGGGACTGTATTCCTGCACAGCCTCGCGTGCGCCTACGCCCTGCTAGCGCCAAGCGGGCGCAGTTAGCCAGCCGTCTGCGCGCCGGTTTTGGTGGTGTTTTGAAAGGAGTCGGTCAGTACAGATTGGATATTGGGTACCACAGGCTGGATTAGCTAAGGTCATACTCATCCTTGAGTCTAAAGGCATCCCTTTGCTACGGTGGGCAGCAGTTTATTACAGGCCCCATGGTTTCCAAACAGTTGCCTTCTGCAGTACCAAGCGCTGCATAATATCTTGAAATGGTCATTTTTTTCATATTATAGAATCATAGAATCATAGAATGTTTAGGGTTGGAAGGGACCACTAGTGGTCATCTAGTCCAACCCCCCTGCAGTGAGCAGGGACACTGCTAACTAGATCAGGTTGCTCAGAGCCCCATCCAACCTGGCCTTGAATGTTTCCAGGGATGGGGCCTCCACTACCTCTCTGGGCAACCTGTTCCAGTGTTTTACCACCCTCACTGTAAAAAATTTCTTCCTTATATTGAGGACATGATCGCAGGGCTTCAGGAGGGCAGTAAAAACATGCATCGTTCATCTTGTTGCTGTTTTCTGGAATTTGAGTTGATGAAAACAAAGTTTGGGAAAACTGCTTGCTGCTTTTTTTTTTAATTATCTCGATCCCGGCTTGCATTATCTTCCAGAAGTTGCAGCGTTGGATCCAGCTGGAAATGACTGCAGTATTATTTTGCCACAGCACTAGAGCATTTTGTCTGGAAGTTTAGCTATTTAGATTACACATCCCTCTTGAAGCCTAACATTCAAGAGCTCTTCATTAGAAACATCAGTGGTATTAAATGGAAATGGATCTTGCATGGTGATATAAAACAATCAGCCCAGTAATGCAGTATCCAGTTGGTATAACATTTCCATTATAATGCATTTCTTGTAATCGTGAATTCCTTAACATAGAGGAGGGTAACTAAAATAACACAATATATTTATTTTACTATTAAGAGCTTTAATGAACTTCAGGAAAATAGTTTCAGTGCAGCGTTGTAAAAGCTCTGTTACCTTGCGCGCGTTGACCTCGGTCCTGCAAACAATTACGCTTGGGCACAGCCTCGCTGACTTCAAATGCCCAGCTCACGTGTGCGAAGTTAAACATACATGTATGCACTTGTAGAGATCAAGGCCTCGCCTTGGTTTGGAAAATCTGGAATATTTTAACCAGGGGGAGGATTTTGCAACAACATTGCAGCACGAAACTTTTCCTTAAAATCAAGCAGATACAGCTTTTTTCTCTGCCACCGGCTGTAAAAGCTCCTTCCAGCTGGTACCGAAGGGGAAGCTGCCAGATTTGTCCGGGGAAGTCGGCAGCACTTTGCAGCGTAACCAGCCCACGGCGGGTCAGCGGGGCCGGCGCCTGGCTCCCTCACCGGGCACACCCGCAGCCATTGCCAGAGGAGCTCGCCTCAAAGGCAGTGCCTCGATTTTGGGCCAGAGGGATAGCCGGTCTCCCCACGCGGTCTCTTAACTCCCTGTTGCTTTCTTCCCCAGCTGGCTGTCCCTCACAACGACGAATGGACCCGCTTCGCTCGCACCCTGGTGGAAATCCGCGCCAACCGAGCCGACAGCGAAGAGGAAGGGGCGGTGGAGCTGTCGGCCTAGAGGGGGAGCGGGAGCAGCGCCCGCCGCCGCCAGAACAGCAGCTTTCCCCCGCTGAGGACGCCGGTGTTCGGTGTCAGAGTCAGTCTTGCTGTGGCTTTTGATGCCAGTGTCCGTGCCAGTATTGCTCAAAGCATTCCATATTAATCACGCTGCTTTACACGAGGCTGAAAATTTCCAGAGCATTTTCATACTTTATATTTCTGTCTGAAAAGTAAGAAAGAAAAGACAAATCAACCCTTTATGGGTTTAGTTGTTGCCTTTTAACTACTTAGTAGCTGTATTTAATAGCTAGGAACCCCTGGTTAAACTTGTGCTCACATTGCCCTTCTGGCATAGTCCTATTAAATCCATATGAAGCCAGATATGATTATGTGCAGATGTGGTGTGCTTCACTGTATGGGACTGGGCCAAAGACTTTAGATGTGGTGTTTCACATGGTGACTTACATTATGAATGGATGTACTATACGAAAGTTGCTGCTCCTTATTTATTGCAGTGTGCTGCATGGAACATATTTATTTGAAAGCATTAAAATAAACGATCCTAAAGCATGTGCATAATGAGAGAACTGCATTGTCTGTGTGCTGCTGTAGAGGTTACATTAAAGTCCACATAACAATTACAGTACATCAGTTGTGCTTAAGATGTAAGATCTATAAAGGTTGGCTTGAGTGGATGGAATGAGTTTCCTTTCCTTTCCTTTCCTTTTTTTTTTTTTTTTTTTTTTAAGATGCCTATTATTTCTAGGCACTTTAACTATATTTCAAATACAGTTGGTCACTGATACTTGTCATGCAAGGTAGCACTAACGGTCTGACAAAGGGTTGTGGTTCCTGAGTATGACAAGAGTATTGCCAATAAAATGTATCAAGCCCGTTCTGTCGCAGTGTGGTTAATCCTTCCTTGCCAGCAGCGCTCAGCGTGTTCATTACCGGTCACTGGCGAGGCACTGGGAAAACGAGACTGCCCTGACTCGCAGAGTGCTCATGCAGCTGCTATGTAAATGGGTACCTTCGGCTACGGGGACCAGCCGGTAATGGACTCGCATGCATGAGATCCTGCTACAAATTTTACATGAGCAGACACTAATCCGTGTCAGCTTCTAGGCTGATTTATTTTTTTGCCTCCATCCATAGCTGCGCATGCTTACTTGCCCGCACATGCACATGCAGAGCAGCACCGTGCTGCCATATGCACTAAAAGAAAAGGAATAGGAAAGGCAAGGCCTCCTCGAACTGTCTTGAGAGACAGCTTGGAGTAGGGGACAAGGGAATATTCTCCTTTGCGACAAACTCTTGTGGCTCGAGCAAAGAAATAGGGTGCAGACTGATCTCACCGAGTGCTGTGGTCCTGGGGGGAGATGTTGGTGAACGCTAACCTTGGTGGTGAGGCTGCTAGGTACGTTCGCATCACATTATGGGCGTATCATCATTTATTATTATGGGTTTAACAGTGGTTGATGCTCACTGGGGCAGGCAGGTGAACCATTACAGCAAGAAACACTGAAAGACAGCAGCAAGGGTTTTGTACATAACTTTGCAGGGAATCGCGTCTTGTCTTTGGGCAGTCCCGCTGAGGAATATCTCATCTAATGCTCTTCAGAGCTCTGGTCAAGCCCAGAACCGCTGGGAAGTCTCTGCGCTGCTACAAGCCAAGGAAATGAATCCTTTGGAGAAGCCGGATTTCCCTTACCCCCTTGGTGGTTAGAAATAACTCCCAGTGAGAGTGCACGGGTGAATTTCTTCTTCGTGGTGGGACCTGAAGATGGACACGCAACCTGAAGCTATCTCCCAGCGCCCATGGAAGCATCCTGCCTGTTGGGCTGTGGCAAGCGCAGTCTTCCCCCTGCCCCCCCCCGCCAAGCAGAACTTGTTCATGCAGCACAGCTGTATCTGTCGTTGGTCCGGTGGCTCCATGAGACTGGAGCCATGCATTAGGGAGCCTTGTGTTCCCGCTGCACCCCTGGTATTTTGGGAGCTGTCCTGAGGAGCCAGTGCAGCACTCGCAGCACTTCGGTGGCTTAAAGGTGAATGCTGATAACCAACCAGGTGAGACACCTTGTAAAGCAGGGGTTTAGACATCATCTCTGGGTGGTTTTTTTTCCCCAGTTTCTCCCTGTTTTCCTTTCAAAAAGCATAAGCGTTGTCTGTGGATGTGGGCAAAGCAGATGTGGTGCAAAGTGGGGGCGGGCAGGGGGGAGGCCCGCTTCGGCCATTAGTGGGTCACAAGATGAGGAGCAGGCACATGCAGACACACAGCGAGCTGCAGTTGCCAGCGGGGAGGAGAGGCGGGTAGCTCGCTACCCTTCAGCCCCCTGCGGTAAATCCGCATCTGAAAGTGCAGGGACACCCTGCGAGAGTGTGCCGTGCTGTAACGGGACGGGTCTTCCATCGGTGTCATCTCCCATTCATCGTAACCAGCGCGGTGGAAATGGTTAGCAAGTTTGCTTCCACTTTTTCCATATTACCCTTCAGTGTTTGGAACCTAAGAGAGGGGGCTGCATGTTCACCTTCCAAGCTCTCCTTATTTTATGGCATTAATAGCTTGTAAAATGGTTTTAAGAGCAGCCTTGGAAGACCTTCAGCATTTGCTGCTGTGTGCAAATGAATATGACCAAAAAGTCCCTCTTTTTTTTTTCTTTTTCTCTCCTCCTTTTTCT
>NW_009258383.1:4742178-4746576 GCF_000687185.1 Egretta garzetta
CAGAGGGAACACGGAAGAGATCCAGATTTCCACAGAAATGACCAGCAGAAGCCAGGCAAAAACACTAGGAGGCCTGCGTGGATGAACAAGGAGCTCCTACACAAACTCAAACACAGAAAGGAAGCCCTCAGAGGGTGGAAGCAAGGACGGGCAGCCTGGGAGGAATATGGAGAAATTGTGAGAGCAGCCAGGGATCAGGTTAGGAAAGCTAAAGCCGTGATAGAATTAAATCTGGCCAGGGACATCAAGGGCAACAAGAAAAGCTTCTCTAGGTACATCAGGGATAAAAGGAAGACTAGGGAAAGTGTAGGGCCTTTCCAGAAGGAAACGGGAGACCTGGTTACCCAGGATATGGAGAAGGTTGAGGTACTCAATGACTGCCTCACTCTTCACTGGGAAGTGCTCAAGCCACAGCACCCAAATCGCAAAAGGAAGGGACTGGCAGGGATTGGGAGAATGAAGAGCTGCCCACTGTAGCAGAAGATCAGGTTCCATCTAAGGAACCTGAAGGTGCACAAGTCTATGGGACCTGATGAGATGCATCCACAGGTCCTGAGGGAACTGGTGGATGAAGTTGCTAAACCACTCTCCATCATATTTGAGAAGTTGTGGCAGTCCAGCGAAGTTCCCACTGACTGAAAAAGGGGAAACATAACCCCCATTTTTAAAAAGGGAAAAAAGGAAGCCCCGGGAAGCCACAGGCCGGTCAGTCTCATCTCTGTGCCCAGTGAGATCATGGAGCAGATCCTCCTGGAAACTATGCTAAGGCACATGGAAAATAAGGAGATGATTGGTGACAGCCAGCATGGCTTCACTAAGGGCAAATTGTGCCTGACAAATTTGGTGGCCACCTACAACAGGTTTGCAGCGTTGCTGGATAAGGGAAGAGCAACCAATGTCATCTACCTGGACTTACACGAAGCATTTGACACTGTCCCGCACAACATTCTTGTCTCTAAACTGGGGATTTGATGGATGGACCACTCTGTGGATAAGGAATTGGCTGGATGGTCATACACAAAGAGTTGCAGTCAACGGCTCGATGTCCGAGTGGAGACCAGTGACGAGTGGTGTTCCTCAGGAGTTGGGATTGGGACAAATGCTGTTTAACATCTTTGTTGGTGACATAGACAGTGGGATCGAGTGCACCCCCAGCAAGTTTGCCAATGACACCAAGCTGTGTGGTACAGTTGACACACTGCAGGGAAGGGATGCCATCCAGGGGGACCTTGACAGGCTTGAGAGGTGGGCCCATGCAAACCTCATGAAGTTCAACAAGGCCAAGTGCAGGGTCCTGCACATGGGTTGGGGCAATCTCAAGCACAAATACAGGCTGGGCAGAGAATGGGCTGAGAGCAGCCCTGAGGAGGACCTGGGGGGGTTGGTTGATGAAAAGCTCAACATGACCTGGCAATGTGCACTCGTAGCCCAGAAAACCAACCGTATCCTAGGCTACATCAAAAAAAGCATTATCAGAGGTGATACTGCCCCGCTACTCTGCTCATGAGACCCCACCTGGAGCACTGCATCCAGCTCTGGGGCCCCCAACATAAGAAGGCCATGGACCTGTTGGAGTGTGTCCAGACAAGGGCCACAAAGATGATCAGAGAGCTGGAGCACCTCTTATGAAGAAAGCCTAAGAGCGTTGGGGTTGTTCAGCCTGGAGAAGAAAAGGCTCTGGGGAGACGTTAGAGCAGCCTTCCAGTACCTGAAGGGTGCCTACAAGAAAGCTGGAGAGGGACTTTTTACAAGGGCTTGTAGTGATAGGACAAGGGGTAATGGCTTTAAACCAAAAGAGGGTAAATTTAGGTTAGATGTAAGGAAGAAATTCTTCACTATGAGGGTGGTGAGACACTGGAACAGGTTGCCCAGGGAAGTTGTGGATGCCCCATCCCTGGCAGTGTTCAAGATCAGGTTGGATGGGGCTTTGAGCAGCCTGCTCTAGTGGAAGGTGTCCCTGCCCATGGCAGGGGGGTTGGACCTAGATGATCTTTAAGGTCCCTTCCAACCCAAACCATTCTATGATTCTGTGATAAATACAAAATTAACTTTTATTTTTAGCAAAGACAAAGCATCTTCTCCAGACTCTTTTGCCTACAAACATCCAGAGAACAGAAGGAAGAACCTTCCATGAAGGACAAAAACTGTGTGCTCTGACTGATCTGGAGAGTGTATCATAACCAAAAGGGTAAGAAAGAGCAAACCCAACCAGGGAAGAAGCAGGCAGGTGGCACATGGAGTTGAGCAATGTGGGCTAAGAAGGGAAAGCCTGAATTGAGGTTTAGGATGAAGGACTGCAAGGTGGATGTGGAAGAGACAACTGTCCTGTGCTTGATGAAGGGAAGATCAGTGTCTCCCTGGATTTCAGTGCCAAGGATCAAAGCCACACCAACACAAGTGAGAGGCAGAGAAATGGCATGGCAAGGGACTTGGGATTTGTTCTGAAAGGAGCTGTGAAAGCGCATGGGGAGAAGTGACAGGTGGCACTGGGGGTGGGAGCTGAAGGCATTAGCTAAAAGGGGAAGCAGGGTTACTTCACCTGTGCAACTTGAGACCATTTCCCCTCGTCCTATCACTTGTTACTTGGGAGAAGAGACCGACCCCCACCTCACTACCCCCTCCTGTCAGGCAGTTGTAGAGGGCGATAAGGTCTCCCCTCAGCCTCCTCTTCTCCAGGCTAAACAACCCCAGTTCCCTCAGCCGCTCCTCATCAGACTTGTGCTCCAGACCCGTCACCAACTTTGTTGCTCTCCTCTGGACATGTTCCAGCAATGCAACATCTTCCCTGCAGTGAGGGGCCCAAAACTGAACACAGTATTTGAGGTGCAGCCTCACCGATGAAAGGTACTTCCTCCTGGGTCTCAAAACCAATGCCCCAAGCATTTGCTACTTCTGAACACATAGCAGCCCCTACCACGTCCTGGAACATCATGAGCTCCTACTGCAAACAACAGCCTGCATCTCTGGTGCTATGGAAACCACTGGGAATAGATTCCTTCACACAAGACATATGGGAAAAGCTCTCAAGGGTTTTAGTAACCTTAGATACATAGCAAACACAGCAGAAGACTGGAAACCCCTCACAGAGCAAGATGGCATCCTGCATAGGGTGGGATGGTCCCCACTGACCAGTGACAGACAGAAGAGACTCTGCTACCACCAGGGCAGCCTCAGTCCTGATGAAGGACTCGGTACCTCTTCCAGGAGCAGCAGCCTGTCCTCGGGAAGCTTACAGGACTAGTTCTCCTTCAAAGTCAGAAGCAGAGCTGCTTCTGTGCCTGGTACACACTGGCTGCACAGCCTGGGGCGTGAGCGAGCGCAGGGGGAGGCCAGGCAGCCCTTTGCAAGGTCACTGGGACAACCGGAACAAATCTTGCAGGCAGTGGTGCTGCTTCCCAGGGCGCTGAGGAATAGCACAAGGCGCAGTTAAAATAACGAATATGCATCTTAAAATGCCAGTTTCTGTCTGAAGGGCCACAGGCAGACACCTTGGTGACACCCTTGCATTCAGCACTGGGAGAGGCTGCCCCTGCTCACAGCCAGAGCTCCTCGCTGCCCACCGCGCTGGGAACAGACCTGCTCTGCGGCACGTGGCGTTAAAGAAACCGCTTCATCCCCGGCTGCTTCTGGGCTATTTGCTGTCTTTGAGGCTTCCTGGAGGCACTTAAAATACGGATGTCTTGAGATTTCTGTATTCTCAACCATTAAATAGCTTCCAAACGATCTCTGTCTCTGGAAATCATCTTCTGGCTTATGCAAAAATGGCAAATGCTGCAACCAAAAACAAGAGTCTGGATCTCACAGCAGCATTTGAACAGCAAGGCTGGACGGTTCCTGCTCGCCCCCCTGCCACGCGCGCGCCGGAGCGCGGAGGAGCCCGGCAGCGAGCAGCGTGCCACGCATGTGCGTCGCGGAGCGCGCGGCGGGGACGTTCCCAAGCGGGCCATCCCCTCCTCGGGAAGGTGCAGAGCGGTCTGTTGGGTTTCATATTTTTAGCAGGTTTAGAAAAAAACCCGCCCAAGTTATTTTTGAAGCCTGCGGTATGTTTGCTCACCAACGCGTCCCTGCAAACTGTCAATATTAAGTCAGCTTCAACCCAACCCATTCCCCAGGGACCAGGCAGGAAAGCATCCCTCAGCTTCTGCTGGACCGAGAAACACAAACAGGGGGCAACTGCTTCAGAGACACCCCCACCCCACTCTCACGCCGACAGGTAACATCTCCGACATTCGGTCATCTCTTTTCTGTAAGTCCTGCCAAGCGAGGTTACATTTTATCCCGTCCCTCCCACACTGTGCATAACCCACCCAGAAACCCAAAGAGGACAAACATCTAAACATTGTCCTCGGGGCTCTTTGTTTGTTTGCAAGGCAATCTGACAATTTCTTGGCTTCTAAG
>NW_009258383.1:4746600-4751440 GCF_000687185.1 Egretta garzetta
TGGAGGAAGCCGGCTGTGGGCACAGATCTTCCCCAAGATCCCTGGGCAGAGCTGTAGCGTGCTTTGAAACGTTTTGAACTGGGTTGCATGTTAATGAAGCAGTCACTGGCCCTCCAACCCTTCTGCCCCTGCCTCCATCCTCTACTGGCCCTGAAAAGAAAGGCAGAACAACCCCCCAAAAGGCAGCTCATGGGGAAGAAAAAGGCCACCAAGGGTGGTGGTGGGTGGCACTCCAGCCTTGCTCATCTGCCTGCCAGGGAGAAGATGAAGGCTGTGGCCTTCTGAGATGGACCTGCCATAGGAGAGCTGTGCCTGAGCTTTGTCCCTGGCCTGGAAGCTTTGTCCCTTCATCCCTGGAACAAAGGATAAGTCATAAATACACTGCCAGGCCTGGGGAAGAGAGGGTCTGAGTTACGATTTGCTTTGTAAAACACGAGCAACGGTCTCCATCACTCGAGCCAAGAAGTTGTGCAAGTCTTACAATAACCCAGCTCTAACTCCTCTTCCGTTCCCGGCTGGGGTTGGGCGTTAGGCAGCAGAGGGACGTGCCCTGGCCGGCCCTGGCAGCCTGGGTGTCCTTCCCCGGGCGGTGCGAGGAGGGAGCAGCTGTCGGTGGAACCCACGCACGTGGCTGGGCACTTCCCCTCCGGGACCGGGGGGAACATGCAGCTCAGCACTCAGACATCTTCCGGAGCTGCTCGCTTTCCACAGAAACCCTTGGCAAGGTACTTGAGGCAAAAGTGAGGGATGAATTGTAAAATCAGCTCCTAAATAGCCTAAAATCTCAAGTGTCAAGCACAGGCAGCTCCCAGCAAGAAAATTTGACTTTTATGACATAGCCTTAACCAAAAATCCTGACTGTTAATTTTGGAGTCATACAAGGGGCAGCTTTTTTTTCCCCATTTCTGGACTGAAGGAGCTGTCACCTGGGGAGACTCGGATACACGGGACTGAGAGGTAGCCAGCGGCGGCTGTCAGAGCCCAGCGCGGAGGCTCGGCGCGCTGGTTTAGCCGGACTCCAAGATGCAGCCGCAGGACGGTGTCACCTCCTCCCCTCGCTTCCACGTGCACGAGTACGGCAGATGCTACTCCTGCCACGACTCCACTTCACCAGTAATTTCAAAATGCAAATTAGTCCAAGAGAGTAATGCTCATGGTTCAGACACAAATACAGTAACGGAGTGATTTCCATTTCAGTGTTTCCACGAGTTACGGTACAACAACGTGATCCTGCACACCTAACTCGTTCTTCTGCAGAGATACTGCATCTGTGCATCCCCTCAGCTTACAGCCAACGCCGAAGGCACCCGCCCCCCAGCCCCAGAAGACAAGCAAGTCCAAATTCTTCTTGGTCTTAAGAGGTATCACAGAAGATGCCCAACAGTACCTTCAGCTGACTCGGCAGTCGGGCAGTTTGTAACACATTAACCTCCCCCCAAAAGTAAAGGTCAAAATGTCAAAGCTTACCCCAATCCTGGTTTTTGACCGAGGAAAAATTTCTTTTTTTTTTCAGTGGCATCTACACCAACAGAGGTCTCTTCTACACAGGGAAATTCAGGTTATTTGCTCTCAAGCTGCAGCTGTTTTTATAGCCTGCATGTCCAAATGTTAACTTTATCTTAACCTAACTTTATTAGTGAAGTTGAACAAGACACTTGATGTACTATGCTATTTCCGTAACAGAATACCATGTATGCATCTGTTTGAAAGGTTTATTTCTATCTTCATAAATACATAATTTTCTAAACACTGTGCAAGGCACCAAAAAATTAAGTAAAATCTTTTCTTTTAGAGTATTTTAATCTCTTTTGACTCAATGAAGTAAATAAGAATCTGAAACCACCTATTTGCCAATTACAAGCCAGCAGTTAAGGCAGGTACCATTGATACAGTGCATGAATTTTCTATTGCAGTTATTTAAACAAGCAACGTTTTACTATAGAAGTGCATATACAAACTGAATTCCAAACACCAGCAACCCAAGATAGGCACCTAGTTATGAAACTTCCTTGTATGTGTAGTAGAATGCCAAAAGTTCTGCCATAAAGTGCAAAGACTATGGACAATAACACTTTCTTTTGAGCATTTTGATACCAGTAACATAATACAACGGCTAAACATTTATAAATGTGGTTTCCATTACAAAAACATGTTCCACATAAAAGCTTCATAATACAATCCAGAAACAGAACTTGTGCGTGTACATATTTAAAAAGTTGAAGCTGTACTGGCATACTTAGGTACCGGGTAAATATTTGCTGACCTCTACAGACACGCACTAAGTTTATAACCAGTTTACATGTACAGTCAAAATCATTCCGCTTTGAGCACCGTGATATCCACTGAGTTTTTCCATCTGAGTGACAATGTGCGACATCTGCCCTGGTAATCTGCAGCCGAGCATTGCCTGTAAGATGATCTGGTTCGCAGCTCTCACCCAGCCCTCCCCAATAAACAGAACCTAAAATTAGTGTCTTCCCAACACAAGCACGTGTCAGATGTGGACAAATACATTCATGGTCCTAAACTTAAAACAACTGGTAAGAATTTCACAGTGATCTGGTTAAGGAAGCACAAAGACAAATGATTACATTTAAGATGAAAATTGCCTTAAAACTCAAATGAAGCTAAACTGTTATATGATGAGAAGCTAAAGGAACAAAGTATCAACCAATTAGAAAAGTGGCTCTTTCCCAACTAATAACAAAAACCCTACAGCAATAAACTTAGGGTCCTACTGCTGCAGCAGCCTTTGAGGTAGGTGGCGATGGCTTAAACCGAGGTAGGTAAAGTCCAAACTTGTTTTCAATCCCTGCAAAAGTGGCAACTGCCAATTTGTAACCACCAACATGGTCAGGGTTAGGAGCAGGGAGCGTGATCCTAGATTTAGGAACTGGCTCTGATCCAGCTGGTTTTCTGCAAAATAATAAAAATAATAAATTAATTACCATGGAGTAAAACCAGTAGGCACAAAAATCTCCTCCATAAAGTAGGCTGAATGAGACATCTGAGTGTACCTCCCAGTAAGTAACTAAATTAAATGCTACAGTGTAATGAGAAATACCCTGGTTTAAAACCTTCCAGAATAGTTAGGAGCCTTCATGTTGATTGAGTATGGTCAAATCCAGATGAAATTTGTAGTGCATTAATCAAAACTGCAGTGTGGGGGAGCAGGGGTTCATAGGTCTAAGCTGCAGTGCACAACCAACTCAGGAACCTAGCAGAGTTAAAGTGATTTTTGTGGTGGCTTTCAAACTGCTGTCCCCAAAGCTCCGTCAATGGTCTGCAGCTGCTCCTGGGATCATGTCAAACAGCAACATACACATCCATCTGTATTGTCAACAAAGGCAGGAGGCAGAGCTGAAGCTCCAAGAAATAGGTTTCAGACCTGGTGACACCTATAGACTTTTTTGGATGTCAAATGCCCTGCCTAGTCAGGGGCACAGCTCCTCCACCAAACTAATGAGGACTAATGCAGAGCGTATCCTGGCCTGGCAGGCGTCACATTTCCCCTGCAGTTATATCCCCAGCCCATTATTTAGCCTCTCACTGTCTCTGTTTACACTAAGACAGGTCCCCAGCTTGAAACAGTGGTATAAAATGTGGTCATGTCTTGCTGCGAAACAGGCACTGGAATATCATCCTAACCTCCGCCGGGGTAATGTGGCTTAAGGAGCATTTACAAAGCCTTTGCAGCGTGTCCTCCGTAGTAGCAAGGCCCTGACTCTGACATGTTGGGGAGCACCAGGACCCACACAGAACCAAGTGCAGCTTCAGGGTCCCAGGCAGATTCAGACACCGCATACTTACACTCCCCCGAAGTCCACGTAAAACCATCTCTGCAGTAGCTCATAAGTCACTAGAGTTACACCAAACTGAGGAGAAGATCGAAATACACGAGCTTGAAAGAAAAGAAAAAGAGTTCTTAAGTGATGAAACCCACAATTAGAAATCACTTCGTAATCAAAGCTCTCTTACACACCTCCTGCTCCTTTCCACAGAGCCTTTGGACCTTCCTCTCGAAGGATCTTCACAAAGCAGTCTACAACGCCGCTGTAGGTGGTCTGTCCTGCCCGGGCTGCCACCTGTAGCCTTGTTTTGATCACATCTGCAGGGGTCACCAGGGAGGCTGCAGGCATACCTACGCAACACAAAAATCATCAGCTGGGCACCACCGACTCGTCATATATGCCACACACCTCGTTTACCCAGGGGTAACCGTGCCTTTCGTCCTGACGTCAGGAGAATCCAGCCACATTTCATTTAAGCAGAAGCTGAGAAGGAGAACAAGCAACAAGAGGCAGCCGTTGTGGATGTGGCTTCACTCGGAGACAGCTTCTCCTAGAGGAACAACCCTATTGCATGCTTCCTGCCGAGCTGGGAGGCATGGGCTGGATTTTTCAGTGCTAACCAGAAACTCGCATAGTTAATAAGCACAGAGTTTTTGGAGGTGAGGTCGATCTTTCCCTCTCCTTTTCATGCCTCTCTGTGGTTCCTGGCATTCTGGTTGCACACTGTGCTAGAATAGCCTGTACATGCGCACACACACACCCCTCTACCACGCAGCAATGTCACCGAGAACCAGATAAGGTTTAAAGCCAGATAAGATTTAAAAAAAGGGTCATTCTTCTCATTAGGAATGGCAGACTGTTCAGCTGCAAAGCCACGGCTGACATCCTCAGCAGAACACTTGGAGGTAGATTGAAATTTACCCTGGCAGACAATCAACTGAGAGCAAAAAATGCCAAATTACCAATGGGTGGTATTTCTAAAATCATTCCTATCCAAACTGGGGCTGCCCGTGTTTAGAATTGAAAAAAAAAAAAAAAAAAAAAAACCC
>NW_009258383.1:4751514-4754618 GCF_000687185.1 Egretta garzetta
AAAAAAAAAAAAAAGAGCCCAAAAAAAAGCACCGAGACTGTACCCAGAAGACACTGTCTCTTATGGTTTTATTACTTTTCCATTCTGCATCTGTTCCAAACCAACTTGGTCAGATGTAGATGCATAAATCTCCTCTGCTTTTTTTTTTTAGGCTTAATAATTCTGTAACAACTTTTGTCCAAACCAGCGTGGTCTGGCTTCAAGCACCAGAGCACCCTTCCTGCAGACTGCTCCGAGAGATGTAAGCGTGTGTCTATCACCAAAATAAGAACTCCTCCTCCGCTCCTCGACCCCCCCAGAATAACGCACAAGCTGAACTTGAACAGTGGTCAGTCTGGCAGGCAAGTGCTAAAACCCAGTAAAGGCTTCTGAACTCCAAAAATGTTGAAATTCCTCTTTGCTTAGCCTTACCCACACCAGGATACTGGTTGAGTCTTCAATTTAAAGCCGGACTTTTGTCCTTCAAAAGCCAACCAGTGTTTTCAAGGAAAACCAAAGGACATACTTAGAAACAATTCTGCTTACTACACATTGACTTCCATCTCCTTGTTCCTCATTCCTTATTACTGAGGATATTTTGCAAGTTAAAGATGTTTTTAATCCTGTTTTTAGGAGCTTTGTGTACAGGACAAAAGACTTTACAGACAAATAAAAATTTACAGGTCGCTGCCGTGAGGAGCTTACAATCGAAATGAGACAAATGGCACAGCAGGAGCTGAGAATAAAAGGAGGAGCGCGGGGAGGAGAAGGAAATTCATGGAGGCAATAAGCAGATGGAGCAAATTAAGGAGAGATCCTGTAGCTGATATTAGAATCATCTCAGAAAACACTGTGGTACAACAGGTTGAGACATCTGGTGAACAGTGAAAACCAGAAGCAGATCAAGCCAGGTGACATGGATGTTGCATGTGACCCTAACAACAACGAAAAGGAAGAAAATGTACCCAGCGCAAGCAACACCCGCTGGCAAGGGACGCAGGTGCGGACCTGAGCACGGCCAGCTTGAACATCCCAGCACCATGGGGCTCTGGAAAGGTGGAGTTCCCCACACCCAGGCGGAGCTCATGCACACGTCTGAAGTCCAATGACCAGGTGAGATCTCCGGCCAGAGAAGAGGCATCGGCCCAGAGACGGAGCCAGCGTTCCAGAGGTGGTGGGGTTTTTGTTTTGTCTTCCCCTTGACTTTCTCATGGCAAAACAGCAGACGCATATGCCCCCACCTCGCTTTACTTGTACCCAATAAAAGAAATCCCTTGTTTTAGTAAACAGTACGATGAGCGTTGTATCTTTAGTGCTGTAATTTGCCCATGAGAGTTAACCTAGGATGGGATTCACAGGAAGCGCTGGATAAAATCCACATTATAGCTAGTTTGGTAAGCCATATCAGCAACAATAAAGACTGCTTCTGTGCCTGAACTTCAAAGGGACGGTTATCTCAGTCTGCAATCACCTGACAATGGCTAGAAGAGAAAAATACGAAAATCTAAGAAATGACTTGGCTTAAAAATGCCAGCTTATGTTTCAAGTCTGTAAATATGATCTAAAGTTCAAAAATTGTTTTGTTCCATTAAAATGGGTGAGAAATAAGCTGGCTGTAAGCTCCTGCTGGGCGGCTTGGAGGCTGGCTCTGGTTTGGGCTAGGGGAGGGGAGAGGACAAGGGGTTTTTAAGCACCAGTCATTTGGACACAGCTGGTTTTCCTAGTGCCAGATCGATTCCTCTGGGCTATGAGCTACTGAATATGGAGCAAACTCAAAGAGCTGAAACTATATGCTTCAGCAAGACAGACGAACTGATCTGCACCTTCAGGCTTTGGCTACATCCTAAGCCCAGATACTGGCCATAAAAGGTTCCTGGCTCTTCAAGAGACACAGCCCCGTGTATAATCCTACCAAGAACAGTTTTCCCAAGGAAAAGAAAGCTTAAAATCAAATGAGAAAACATAGCTAAACCACCAACCACCTATCTGTACTGGATTCATGCCACTCCATCACTTTTCTCACCCGGCAGGTCGCAGCAGCCTGCGAGGGGCCATGCTGGAGGAAGAACTTGGCTGCAGCTCAGAGAGACCAAGCAGCCCCCAATGAAGACAATGGAAATACCTGCTGATGGGAGCCCTCCTGCTTGCTACACGCTCCCCCAAAGCTCTTGCTGCACACATTTTCAAGCCCATTTGCTTCCTGATGAGAAAACCTTGGACATAGCAGGAGCAGGACTCTCAAGCTGCTGTCACCAGGAAGCAGCTACCAAATGGTGGTCCCCTTTGGGTGTAGAAGCTGGGTGCCATGCCAGGGGCCAGCTATGCAGCAGACACAAAGGCAAGCTGAGGCTACAAAGTGTGTCTCTGTCTTCTCCCTTAGGCTCTAGAGCACTCGAGTTAAATGCATCTGTGAGAAGTTAAGCATGATTTGATCTCATAAACACTTACAAATATCTTAAGGGTGGATGTCACAAGGACAGAGCCAGACTCTTCTCAGTTGTGCCCAGCAACAGGACAAGGGGCAATGAGCACAAACTGAAGCAGAAGAAGTTTCAGTTGAATATGAGGAACTTCTTTACCTTGAGGGTGACAGAGCACTGGAACAGGCTGCCCAGGGGGGTGGTGGAGTCTCCTTCTCTGGAGATATTAAAAACCCACCTGGATGATGTCCTATGCAAACTGTTCTAGGTGAACCTGCTTTAGCAGGAGGGTTGGACCAGATGATCTCCCAAGGTCTCTTCCAACCCCTGCCATTCTCTGATTCTGTGATTCTGTGATGAATTGGCTCTCCTATCCACTATGCCACCATCTGCCAGTATTTGAAGGGTGGCTACAAAGAAGATGGAGACTCCCTTTTCACAAGGAGTCACATGAAAAAGATGAGGGGTAATGGGTACAAGTTAATCCTGAGAAGATTCCAACTGAACATTAGAGGAAAATTTTTCACAATGAGGGCAGCCAACCGTTGGAATAATCTCCCCAGGGGAGTGGTTGACTCTGCCACATTGGACACTTTCAAGACTCAGCTGGACAGGGCGCTGGGCCATCTTGGCTAGACTGCGCTCTTGCCTCAAAAGGTTGGACCAGACAATCCTTGAGGTCCCTTCCAACCTGGTATTCTATGT
>NW_009258383.1:4755708-4761630 GCF_000687185.1 Egretta garzetta
AGGTCTCTTCCAACCCCTGCCATTCTCTGATTCTGTGATTCTGTGATGAATTGGCTCTCCTATCCACTATGCCACCATCTGCCAGTATTTGAAGGGTGGCTACAAAGAAGATGGAGACTCCCTTTTCACAAGGAGTCACATGAAAAAGATGAGGGGTAATGGGTACAAGTTAATCCTGAGAAGATTCCAACTGAACATTAGAGGAAAATTTTTCACAATGAGGGCAGCCAACCGTTGGAATAATCTCCCCAGGGGAGTGGTTGACTCTGCCACATTGGACACTTTCAAGACTCAGCTGGACAGGGCGCTGGGCCATCTTGGCTAGACTGCGCTCTTGCCTCAAAAGGTTGGACCAGACAATCCTTGAGGTCCCTTCCAACCTGGTATTCTATGTAGCAGACTAAAAACAAGCCAGTGCTCAAGATCACACTCAGCATCTCTGTCCTATCTGGATACACTAGGAATCAGCAACCTATGACACAACCGACATGCTTTCAAGCTTTTCTATTTTGTTTGATATAAAGAACAATAATGGTAATATCCTCACAAAGCCAAGTAACTGCATGGCATACTGTGGGTAGTAAGTAATTGTCATCATTTTCTCACAGGCTATGTCACTGTGTTCAGAGAGCTGTACTGCCAGCATGGTTTTTGGACTCCACATACCAAAATTCAAGATTCCTTTTATCATAAAGAATTTCAGAAATGCCTTGATTTTATTTATAAACCATTTCAACAAAACTTTACCAGTCAGCCAGCCACAAACGAAAACAGCACAGTAACTTCACAAAGACAGATGATATATGATGACAAAACATCACCGCTTAAATCTTTCCCTTTGTTTTTCCTCCTGAACATTGTGATTATACCTGGAACTTACAGTATCTTTATTTTTAACATCAACCCACTCTACAGCATGGTAGCTTTTTGTCATTTGGGCACAAGGTTGCAAAATGCGTGTAGTTCTGAGCTTTTCAAAGTTCTCACTGCCATAACTATTGTGCTGCAGGTGCAATATAGTGGAATGCAAAAAGAAATCCAGGCACTTACCAGCTATTGATCCAGCCAAGAGCAGATTTCCAGGGCTAACCCTCCCATCTTCATTTGCAAGTGAAGCTTTCAAATGAGCGTAACAGGGGAAGTAAATGGCAGAGAAGGGGATGTCACGCAAAAAACATGCCTTAGCACCCTGTGTTGAAAAAGAGAACAAGTTTTGAGAATGGGCACGTTTAACATGATGAACTATGAACACCAGAGAACAGAGCAATATCGATCGTAGTTTTTTGTTTTGTTGCAAAGGGCTTTTAGAAAAAACAATTCCTTCTCTCCAAATTCTGTGAGATCCATGTATTTCACCCTGCCGAGGAGTGTCTGTGTATTGTTTCTTGGTTCAGTGATTTCTGTCATTGTATTTATCTTGTCTCCTTGTTCTCCCTCACTCCCTAGTACTGCAGTTATTTGCTGGTAACAGCAATAATGTCGTGTGTTGGAGTAAACTCTGATAACACCTTTGCAGAATTTTAAATAGTTGACATTGCAGCCCGGCACCTGTAGCGGGAGTTTAGGATGTGTCTGAAGAAGATTGAGCCACAGGACAGGTCTGTCCCCTCTCGTTCCCGCTTACAATAAATACTTCAGGGAAAATAGTGCCCAGTCCATGCATCTATGCAGACTTTGCCAGTGATAATGCAACATAAATCAAGGAAATGAGGGCCGTAACACTGTGTCTTTCACAGAGTAGTAACAGGATGATTTACTTGTGATTTTTGAAGTACTGGTGATCTGGGATACAGTTTTTTTCAAGTGAGCTTCAGCTCTTACTGTTCAATTTGCTTTGCTATCAATTTTGTAAGTGGTACAAACAGCCAATGAAGTTACCAGCAATAGAGCTGGCTTCAAACCTAAGTGGGTGGCAAACAGGCAAGGAAAGTTTTGGGGTAGCAGCAAGCAAGGGGGGGAAAGCAAAAAAACCACCAGGGGAGGCAAACAAAATAAAATACCAAATAATATTCATGTTGCAAAAGCAAAAGGGACTTGCAATCTGCCTTTCCTCGATATGAAGATCCAGAGGACACCAGAGCCTGAACATAGCAGGACTGAGACTGACAGGAAGGCACAAACAGGAGGTGGCTTTGGAAAATGGGTAAAGTCTTCTGAGCTTGAGAAAGAAATGGTTTGAGGATGAGCCTAAGCCTCTTCTCTTTCAAGGAAGGGTGGAGTTGTGGTGAAACTGGAGTTGCGGTGGTTCATCCACGAGCCCTCCCTAGGTGCCCTTGTTCCTGTACTTCTCTTGTCTGCAGGTCTACCAGGGCATGGCTCAGTGCCAGACATTTCACAGGGGACTTGCTAATATCCACAGAATTTAATTAAAGCTAATGATATGCCTGGACATATCTGTAATAGCAGTTAAAATATAGTGTGTATCCAAGTCAGATGCTGGTTATCAAGCAAGAGCTGCAAGGTGTCAGAAAAACTGAAAAGTCGCCTTTCAGCAAGGCAAGGCAGCGGTGGGTGAGCAGGATCTGCGACGGGAAAACCAGGTCCTGTGAGGCAGTTCACAGGAGATGCTAATACGTGCAGTTTGCAGTCAGAGAATGCCTCTGAGAAAATAAAGATTTATCTAAAACCAGTTGTTAGATCTTCTAGTCAGACTTCCTGTGTGTCACAGACTTGAGTTATCGAGCACGGTGAGTGCACCACGCTCTGCCCCAGCCCCAGGCGCTTTCCACCACACTTTCTCAGCTTAGCTCTTGATGTTTTCGGACTGAGAACTGACCGGTCCGTTCAGAGGTTAAGGACTCCTGCTGTTAAGACCCTTTGCCTTGTTGCTCAGCTGGGTTTGTCTGGTTGGTGCTGCCAGCCACTGGTTCTCGTGATGCCTTTCTAGATACACCCAGGAAAATGCCATAAAGGAACTCTAAGCGCTCTGCTGTTCCTGGGCACTGAATGGGGTTATCAGCCACAGAACAAAGCGATGCCAGGGCTGGATTCTCCTCTCAAAATTACCTGCAAAGCCCATACACTTTACCTCGAGGGCACAGAGAAGGTGAAGCTTTTGTATTCATCAGACACAAGAATTCTGGCCTCTCCACGTACACCAGAAGCCTGTTTTACAGTTTACCTTTAATCTTCACATAAAAAAGAAAAGGCTAGGGTTTTACCAATTTCTGTATGAAAAAACCAACTTTTTAATGATCAAATGTCTGCACTGTTTTTACCTCACAGAAAAATTATGAAACTCTCTAACGAAACATTCACAGACCAACATGGTTTCTTCAAAGATTTATTTTTAGAGCATGCTTTTCCTCAGAGCAAATCTCCTCGCTGCCTTTGCCCTCAGGGCACATTACTTTTATTTTCTTTGCAATGTTGTCATTAAACAGGGCGCACATTTTTTCCTCCGCATTTTTTTCATACTCTGAAATATCTCGGCATAGTTAAAATAACTTACGGAAATCAATAAACTCCAAATGCGAGTGACTCTTAACTCAACCCGAGCTGCCAATATTCCTCCCCCTTCATTAAAAGGCTCTTTTTCACAGGGCAGAAACAGCAAATTGTTAATATCACTAATAATATACGTTCAGGTAGGCAGAGAGGGAGGGATGTCCACCAACTTAGCTGGCTGAGTGTAAACAAAACCTGGATCAAAACTTGGATCCACTTTAATAATGACCCAGCTTGGCTCCGGTCCAGCATCGCAACAGTCTAAAGTTTCCCCCCATCGTTCCGTTTAAAGTCTGGGAAAGCATGTTTGAAAGCAGGCCTCATTTAACTTCAAGTTAATCATCCGCAACCAGCCTAGGCCAATTAGGAAGGCTTAGGGAGATTGGCCACAGTATCTTGAAAAGCAAAAGAAACATTTATTTTACTTCTCGCACCTTTTTGATGTGGACAACGTGCTGAAAGCCAAAAGGAGTTTTAATCAATCCCCAGAAAGCCGTAAGGATCATCCGCCCGAGTTTATTCTGGCAGCCAAGGTGCAGAGCTGCCAGGCATGAAATTGTTGGGAGATGCTGCACACCATGACATGGGCATCCCTCCCACAACAGCCGGTCGGCTCCCATCTTCAGCCTCTTTAATAACCTTAAAGCTCTTAATCTCGGATAGTATCTCCCTGAATAAACCAACGGAAGGGAAAAAAAAAAAAAACCAACACCCAACCGGATCGTCAAAGATTCAGATAAATAAGCCCAAGTCAGTGCTGGGGCAGGTTCTTTAGCATGCTAATTCCTGCTTATACCAGCTCTACCTGCAAATAAGGCTCTAAACAAACTATTTCTACTACAAGGGGAGGGTAATTATACTGACAAAGGCACCTCTGTGTCGGGTTGGGCAGAAGGAGCCGGCAGGTCTGGGAGACGCAGGCTTAGCCCAGTCTCCTGCAGTGAATGCACATTGTCTAGTGCAGGGGGAAAAATGCCAGACGGGGGGGACCCAGCAGCATTCAAGACAACAGTGGTGCACCTTGTCTGGGAGGGTTATTTAATGCTTCTGGCACCTGTACTTACAGCCACCCCCTCTTTTTCTCCTTTACAGGTTTAGAATTTATTTGGCATGTATAATTGTTATTTTGATCCTATAGCTACAAACAATAGGCAGCATGTCATTTCTTGATCATTTTGCATTCTTCTTGGGTTTTACTACAGACTTAACCCTTTGGAATCGGAGCCCTAACAGCACCTAACAGGTTTTGTAACAGTCAGTCAGCTACTACTGGCACTTGCTTTCAAGGGCTGTATTTTTTTCTACTGCAGAATGACATTGCCTCAAAAGCTGCTATAGGTTTTCACTCACATGTATTTCTATCAACCAAAATATAAAACTGATTTAGCACATCAAGGGATAGGAATAAAACACGGATTTCAAATGCTGTGCCAGCAATTCGGATACAGCTTGCAGACAAAAATTATAGCACTTCTTAGTTGGAAGGGCTGTTTTTTGGGTATTTACATAGAAAATTTCTAAGAGCAGGTTCTCACACATGACAAATAGGCATGGGGGATGCAAATTAATGCAACTCAAAACTTCTACTACGCTGTTTCACATGGTTATCATCCTGCTGTAAACCCACAACTTCAGGAGGTGAAGTACCTCAGCTGTTATCAAAGCGACCGGGTGGGAGCTCGGTAGGTAACCTGTCACCTGAGATTACACTTTCCAGGTCAACACACCAGAAGCCTATTTATGAAGTTGTCAAAAAAAAAAAAAAAAAAAAAAGACAGCTTTGCCTCGCTGAGTTTTCCTGGATGCCCAGAAGTAATATATTGCAAATCTTCACTCTTCTCTCTGCCCACACGCTGCAAATGAAACTCAGCACACACTACTTGCCTTTCTTCCAAAAGCAAACCCCCAGTTTCCAAGGCTTCCGCACCGGCTTGTCCCCATCTCCTGCTTCATGTGTGGCTCAAGAGCTTTACTCGACTGCAGGATTTTGTTAGAGCCTGGATTTGTTCCAACAGGATGCGTTTCCCTTCAATGCTTTGTTTTTATTCCACAGTTCGGTGCCTCAAAAATTAATCGGGATCCTATAAAACTTTCCAAACTGATTTGTCAGACTGGGCGGAGACCTACCAATCTCATTCACAGCTGCCGGATGCAATGCAAGGAAGAACCTTAAAACACATTTCAAGGTCATCAAAGTATCTTGGTAACATTGGAAAAAAACCACCATGCACTGTTCTTTCTCCTCTCTTCTCTTCCTCTCCCTGCAGGATGAGACTAAACTTTGAAAAACTTCTGACAAAACGGTAACGTTGTTAAGTATCATAGAATCATAGAATTGTTTAGGTTGGAAAAGCCCTTTAAGATCAACAAGCCCAACCATTCCCCTACCCCTGCCATTCCACCCCCAAACCCTGGCCCTCAGCACCGCCTCTGCCCGGCTGTTAAATCCCCCCAGGGCTGGGGACTCGACCCCTT
>NW_009258383.1:4761826-4792061 GCF_000687185.1 Egretta garzetta
GCAAAACCCCCGAAAGCCTTTTTTGAAATTGTCAAAAAAAAAAAAAAAAAAAGAGGCAGCTTTTGGAAGCTTTTCTGACTAGCTTTGGAAATGCAAACTGTGTTGGCAATATCAGCCAAAGCACAAATCTGAGGTAAATACCTTCTAGTAATTGTAATCATAAACATTACCACAACCAAGGTATCCTTTCCTCGAAGTATCATTTACTACCATATTAATTTACCGTCTTCGTAGCATCACAGAATAACTTTGTTGTGCAAAATTACGGAGTGGCACCATCTATTATGCTGCAAAGCACTATTCTGAATGGTGATTTATAAAGAGAGTAATATTTTATTAAACATTTATGGCAGATATTATATGGATACGAGTTTCTATGATGTACAAAATAAGTAGGTGTACTTACAATGTGTATTTATATGAGCACTTTAAAGATGTCTTTCGAAACCAACAGAATATAAATTCAACTGACTTTAACGGGACTTTATGCATATTACTGTGTAAGACAGGCAGAAGACAGAAAATGTATTTGCTAATGTTGTACGATTACTCCAATATTCAACTGTGACCAGAAATTAAATAAAACCTATTAAAAATACTGAAAACCAGAAATGTATCCTTTTCCATTTCTGCCAACACAAATGACATTTTGCGTTAGGTTAAATGATATTTTCCCTGACTGGGATATATTTTTAAGAATAGCTGTCATCTACAGAACATCTGTAGCTAAAGAAGAATTTACTAGTCGTAAGCTTCCATGCCCTGGTGCTTTCACAGCAACAATTACTGGCAGAAAGAAGACAAATAGAGGAAACAAATTCCTTCTGCAAAAGTGCTGTTATGTGCCTCCCCAAAGGAGCAGCTGGGTTTTGAGAAGTACAATGTTTTAAAATACTTATTTACACAAGTAGTTCAGAATTTTAGACAAAGGCAGAAAAAAAATATTTGCTTTCTAGCTTTAAAGAACTACAGGGGTTCAACCCAGCAGTTAGCCCAGTGAGCTGCATATGTCAAATCTTTTTATTGCTGGAATTAACATGCATTTTATTTCTAAGCCACGTATCATTACAGAATTGCTAGTATCTGAACACCCAGTGAAGGTGCAGGGAGTCTGGGAGGAAGCTTTGCCTTTAAATTCTTGTACTTACTATGATGGACAATTAGTTGAAGTGAAAAACCCCCTCTGTTTTTCCAGACCTACTTGTCTTTAGTTCTTTGGTGGGGAAAGAAAAGAAGGAGAGGGGATCTAAATTATCTGACCTGGACCTCTATGCACTGTGGTAACAATTTTTCCCCCATAAAAACTTCTAGAGTTACAAAGGTACACCAAGATAACACTGATCTTCAAGGAGAGTCTCCTCAAAGCACCATCCTAGGATGGTCCATTCCACTGGGCAGAAGATTGAGCAACCACATCAAAAGGCCAGCAGGGATGAACAGAGAACTCACAATTGAGCTCAAATGCAGAAAGTAAAAAGGAAGCAGAGGTGGGTATGGGTTACCCAGGAGAAATACAGGACCACTGCTTGGGCATGCAGCAGTTGCGTCAGAAAAGCCAAGGGTCAGCTCAAGTTGGAGTTAGTAAGGGATGTGAAGGGGGAGTAAAATGGGCTTCTGTAAGCACATCAGCAGCAAAAGGACAACTAAATAAATTGTGAGGCTGTTGCTCAATGGGGGCAGGAAACCTAGTGACAAAGTACATGGAAAAGGCAGAGAAATTACTTTTGCCTTGCTTTTCACTAGTAAAAATCTGCCCTCAGGCCTCTCAGCTCCACAAGCTTACCAGAAAAGTCTGCAAGAGCACAGCGTTACCTGCAGACAGAGCACTTAAGCCATCTGCACATACACAATCTGCGAGACCAGAAGAGATGCCTCCAATGGTGCCGAGAGAGCTGGCTGATGTCATTGTGAGGCTGTTATTACCTTCAAAAGGTCAAGTCAGTCAAGGGGGTTCTGATGACTGGAAAAAGACAAACATCACGCCCATCTTGAAGAAGAGCAAGACAAAAGATCTGGGAAACTACGAGCTGTTTGGGCACTCCTCTGTCCCTGAGAGGTTTATGGAGCAAATGCTCCTGGAACCCATTTCCAAGCATATGAAGGGCAAGAGAGAGATTGGGAACAACCAATATGGATTTACCAAATCACAGCTGACCAACCTGTTTGCCAGACCTGTGGTGGAGGGGACAGCAATGGATGTTGTAGATCTTGACTATGAGCAAGGCTTTTGAGATGGTCTGCCATAGTATCTTCATAGCTACATTGGTGGAACATGAGCTGCACTCTCAGCAGATAACTGGATGAAACTGAATTTGGGGAGTAGCTAGTGAGCTATAGGGCAAGGCTGCTATTGAGAGACCCTCACAGGATGGAGAAACAGGCTGACAAGAACATCATGAAGTTCGAATCAGCAAATCCAAAGTCCTGCATCTGGACTGGAATAGCCCTGTGCAGCAGCAAGGGCTGAGGCTGAAAGCAACTTTGGAGAAAAAGTCTGGAGGGTACCGGTGGCCAGGTTGAGTATGGGTCAGCAATGCCTCTTTGCAGTGAAGACAGCCAGCCACACCCTGGGCTGTAGCAGCAACGGTGCAAGGGAAGTGATTATTCCCCTCCATTCTGGTGAGACTACATCTGGGGTCCTGTGTCCAGTTCTGGTCTCTCCAGTACAAGAAAGACGTTGCCACACTGGAGTGAGTCCAGTGCAGGGCCATCAAGCCAGCTGGGTAGCATGTGCTGTATGAGGAAAGGCCGAGGGAACTCAGTGTGCTCAACTCTGAAAAGAGCAGGCTAGGCGATGACCATATTGTTCTCTTCAACTACTTAAAGGGAGGATGCAGGGAAGACAACTCTTCTTGGAGGTGCACAGTGAAAGGATTAGAGGCAGTGCTAGAAGCTGGAACACAGCCAGTACCACTTAGGCATTAGAAAAAGGGTGAGGGGTTTGTTCCGTTTGTTTTAAACCATGAAGGTGGTCAAATACTGGGTCGGGTTGCCCAGATGACCTCCAGACTGGTTTTCACCACAAATTATTCTGATTCTAATATCAAGTCTGCAAGTAGAGTGGAGCACAGAGCAGAGATCTCAGCAGAGTACTACTGTGAATTGCTTTGTGTCACCATCACAGCAGAGCACCACGTTACCGTGCCAACGAACAACCCAAAATAATATTAATCTCACTAATATAGAGGGGCATCAAAACTATGCAACCCAGCTTCTCGGTGATCCCCAAATGGCTAATCATGTGGATGAGAATGCTGGGATAATTAACATCCTAATCAATATAAGATTCACTCAGCTGGATGCAAAAAGGGTTTACATAGCATTTCCTTTGTTAATTTGTTGATATGAGACATAAGATTTACTTGTCTGTGCCTTGGTTTTCTCTGTTAATGCAAGACAGGAACACTGAAATTACCTATACCAGGGGGGTGTGGGCATTTTATTTTAAAATCCACAGAAAGTGATTCACAGGTAGAAATGAATACAAACTATAAAAATTCAAACAACAAGCAGTAGATCTTGTTAAGACATGCAGGAATTTGCTTCATGAAGCTCAGACCGACGTACGTAATTCTTCACATCTTCTGGCTGCAGTTATAATTAATGAAAGTACATTCTTCCTTGCTGACTACTATATGGGACTCTTAAAGATTTTCATCCGAATTTCAGCATAAAAGATTCATAGGAACTAAGCAGAGCATGCCGAAGTGATCTATGGTGGTAAGAACAGCTTTCAAGATGATTTATTTCTGAACTGGGAAAAGAGAATTTTCGCTGCAGTCCTTGCAACGCGGTAAACAAAACAGCACCAAAGCAGAGCAAGAGGAACAGAAAAGCCAGTGTGCAGCAGACTGGATGACCAGTCCTTATTTAAGAGGTTTGTAACTTATCAACACAGAAGTAAACTCCCATTGACGAACAACGGAAACACTTCAGCTCTACTATGAGCTTGCAGACTGACTGGTAATGTTCTCATTTATCACAAAAAACCAACCACTTAAAAATATCCGTGCTCCTACTTTGAAAAATTATCATTGGAGTAATATTAGTTTCAAGTTAACATCATGTCTTCTGGGCTCCATTTTCCTGTTAAATATGTGATATCCCCCCAGTTATTCTATCTCTGTAACAAGCCTATTTTCTCCACCGCTGGCAGTACAGACAAACCATTTATTTTTGCTCTCTGTGGATTTCACCAGCCAATAGTTAGGCTGAGGGAATCCCTTTTCTTCCCATCTCAAAGCAAGACCTTTAAGGAAATTCTGTAAGCAACAGAGGATCCCGTCCCTCTGTACAGCTTCTCATACTGTCCTGCCCTGCTTGGCCTCAGCTAGACAGTGGCCATCTTCACCTTTTCCAGGGACACAGCTCTACAGGCACTTGATAGCCATTAATCCAGACATCAGAAGTGAATTGAGTGGTCAGTGGTGGAAACTGCTGTAGAAAACTGCAGTCAACCCTTCTTAGTGCAGTTTTACAAGAATTTCTAACAAGTCAAGTGAAAAAGGAGGAATATTATGGTCTTGAACCAAAACTGATGGAATAGTTAATTTTTGTTGCTCTTGCTTTCTTTTGGCCACAAAAGAAAAAGAAAAAAACCTCACAGAAAATAAATTCAGGCCACACCAAACAGAAAAAAAAGAAACAAAAAATGTTATCAACTAGGACATGAAATATTACATTTAAATTTTGGATTGTTAAACATTTTTTTTAAAAGAAAACTTAGGGGAAAAAAACCCCAAACACATATTTATTTCAAATGAAAATTTCTGAAATGAAAAGTCTAGAATTTTGCTTTCTACACTTGCAAAAGAAAGTTAATCAGTTGGTCCTAAATCATGGCTAAGACAGAGCAGTGTTCAAACAGCTGGAATACTTACACGAAAACCCATTAAGCCTACAAAAAAACTCTAAGGTTCAAAAACGGAACTGTTTTCTAAAGCAAGCATCTATTCTTGTTCTTCTGCTGCAGTATGTATGGAGTCTTACTTAGGTCTACTAAAATAGGTACACTCAGGGCTTGAGATACAAGCCTTGTGTCTTGAGACACAAAAGACAAAGCTAAAACAAAGAATTAAGATGCAAAAGATGCAAATGAAAGAGTTGTTTGTGTTAGAGTGAACAGCATGAAAAGTATTGAGATAAACACAATATCCTCATTCCTCTTTTATAGTTTTAAAGCTAATTTGACTTGTTTAAAAAAGAGTACAAGCATTCCAAATGTACCAAGATATTTCAGTTCTCATTAGTAGAACATTTATCACTCTTTGATGTTCACTTGGTCACTAAATTAATTTACTAGAAGCACCACCAGAGAAGGTAGCACCTACCAAATCTAGTTTCATTTCAGACCATTGATGTCTCTGGGTAACCTTTTCTGGGGCTGGTGACTTTGATGTAATGAGTTACTAATTGCTGCCTGGCCTCACCAGCACGGCCAGCCTCAGCACAAGCATTCAGGAGAGGACTACTTTTGCCTCTAACACTGCTGTTCCACAAGCATCTCCAGGCAGTATAAAACTCCTGATACAGACTGATGGGACTGATGGTTCATGCCATGCAGATATTCCTCCCTTTGCCTGGATACAACTATCCTGAGGAGCCACAGAGTGAGCTGGTCTGGGTTCAAAATAAACTAAGCTGTAAGGAGGAGGAGGCTTTAATTTTGATGAGTTCCCTCTTCCAGACCATTATGTGGCTGCACCAACACTCTTGCTAGCATACGTGAGAAGGGGCAGATAGGATTGCCTTTTTTTTTTTTTGGCTACAATGTGGACAACAGCACAAACCTGCTCAATGACAGAGCTAGCCGTGACTAAGGGTGCACTTGGATACAAGCCTTCTGACGTGGCCTGTGCTCTCTTGCGTGGATGGCTGCAATTGCCAGGTTAAATTCTCTAGTTTTGCCAAACCAGTCAAGTTTTTGTAGGCAACAAATCCAAATTGGCCATACAAAAGGACACGAACACAAGGAGCGGGGTGGAGAGAGACAGAGACAACAGAAGAGTAAAACCAAAAAACCCTTCTGTAGCTTTTTTTTTGAGGAGGTAAATGGACTTAATGAATGAACGAACAAAACTGTGTAGCTTGTGATTAAATAACTGCCTGTTTCAATGCAACATAGTGCTGTAACCAGCTCCTGTTCAGGTGTATTCCTTACAAACAGTCACCAAGGATCTACTCTAGAAAACAGAAATAATTTGTAATGTGACCCAAGACATTAATGCCATTTTAAAATGGAGAAATGTGCTGTAACCAGCTCCTGTTCAGGTGTATTCCTTACAAATATTTACCAAGTATCTACTCTAGAAAGCAGAAATAATTCATCATGTGACCCAAGACATTAATGCCATTTTAAAATGGAAAAATGTAGCAAGTTCTGCTCAGCCACCAAGAGAAGGTATTCAGGGGGGAAAAAAAAATCTAAAACTCCACTAACTTTAGTGAACTAGAGTTTATCCCTCTTTCTCATTTTACGTTTTATTTTTACGAGTCCAAGCAAAAGTCAGTAGCTGCCCTCCATTCCTGCACAGCCTCAGGGATGCAGTCTGTTTACCATATCCACGTTTTCAGTTGTAAATGTTGACCTGCTCAACACCATAATGCCATTTACTAGAGTTTACACAATAGCATCAGCTTCAGTAAAACACCTAAAAAATTAGCAAGTCAATTTAAAGGGAAAAACAACTCCCCATTAAATCCTATTCAGACCTGCAACTTCTCTCCAGGCCAAAACATACATACATCTACTCGCAGGCAGGCTCCCTCTTTGTTATGTTAACAGAACAATTTAAAAGGATTGGATGCTTAAAAATGGAGATGGAATTTAAATATTGTGGAGGAGGGGGATGGGGCTTATTTGGTGGTTTTTGAAGCATCTTGAATTTACAGTTGCACTGCTGTAAATAAGAAACAGAGGAAAAGAAACTGGGGCAAATGGGTAATGTGTGAAATGTTTCTCCTTTGGAAGTAGGCTGCAGAATCTGAAGAAACACCACCCGGTGCTCTGCAGCATAGGGCATTCATTACATTTTTTGTTTCAATACTATGTGTAATGGCTATCTCAAAGTAGTCCAAGACCTTTCATACTCCCTCATACCTTGTCTCCTTCATCTAAAAGTAGAAGGCAGTATGTTAATTCTTTAAAGTATTTGCAGCGCACATCCTATTAGATTCAACAGATGTTTCTAATCCTGCTGCAGTCTAACAAAGTCTAGCTTTATTTCTACATATTTATGTATCTATGTAGAAAGTAGAATTGTAGAGTTTGTAGGATACACTTATAGAAGCGGCTTTTTCTGATACTATTTGTGGCAATGTTCTTCTAAACTAGCAAGGGGAAGCTTGCTTTCATAGTTTATTTTTATGCTGGGCTCCCACTGTCTGTATTTCTTCACTATTATTGTCCTGCAATTAATTCCCATCACCAGATTAACAATGACATCTGGGAAAGTTGCTGAATAAAAGACAGAAGAGCAAAAGCACAGCTCCAAAACTGTAAGCTCTGTATTATGAAGCAGATGAAAATAAGTTTATTTTTACACCAGACAGAACATTAGGAATCACAAACTAATCCTCAAGGAACAATACTTATACCTGCTGAAGTGAGAAAAGAAATCTCAGTAAGATCCACAAGAACCACATGCTCAAAGACAAAAGACAGTTTCTTCTCTTAGTTAGAAATGAAAAATGAAGACATAATATCACATAATAAGGAAGAATGTTTTTTAAAGTTCAATTATGTTCAGCTGTGAAAGTTTCTGAGAACAATGAAATGATGTTTTGATTTGAAATATTCGCAATTGGCTTTTAATGCGTGTACATAAAAAAAAATGCATACCTTGTAGAGACCAAAGAAGCCTAAGTCCCGTAACACAGTGAGGGCACTAACTCGTGGACCAGTAGTAATCTCTCCAGCCACCTGTAATCGAATCTTGACAATTTCCAATGGATTGGTAAAGATCACTTGAGAACCTCCAGCCTGAAATTAAAAGTGGAAGGCAGTGCATTAACACGTTACATTATTTGCAGTGTACATCCCGTTACATTTAAGAGAAGACATTTTTAATCCTGCTGCAGTCGGTTAAGCTATTAGCAGACAAAAGTTTTAGTATTAGTTAATAAACTGCAGCTCACAAGGTAAGAAACCTACCCCCCAACACACCCCGAGATGAGCGGTCAGGGAAAACAGAGAGGAAGCAGATCAGGCACTGCAGGACACTGCAGCACATCAGACAGGCGTTAGCTCAATTCTTGCTGCAAGAATACATTCACCACCACCAATTTATGCAATACTGACAAGCCAAGAACATTGTAAAGCAAGTAACAAAGTGAAAGGAAGAATTAGTAATTAAGTAAAGTAACTGAGATGTGCGTGCCAGTACTTAGAAAGTGAAATCATACTATTGAAGAGTAAAAGTCTGGCAGAAGCTTTTTCAATGTTGGCATGAGTTCATGAAACAAAGAACACATGGATTCCAAAGACCAGAACTGCAGATATCTTTTGCGTTTTTAAAACCCCACTGCACTACCAGTTTCGGTGCCATTACACGCCGTTTGACTCAAGAGTCTGAGCTCCACATCATTATTTGTGCACCAGGTCATAAAGAAGGTCTACAGACTGAAGGACTCCATTAATCAAGAACTGCTAAATGTTTTTAACATGTCAGTCTCCGTTTGCTGGGAAGACATCGCTCAACTGATTTTTGAAAGTTAGTTTTAAAACGCAACAGTGGCGAGCACTTCAGCCACCCTGCTCGTTCTAGTGAAGTTCATCTCATTCACAGTCTGTACTGCGGGGCGTAACCTTTCTGCCACACTGGCAGACCCCGTGTTAAAAATTTGAAACAAGAAAAAAAAAAAAAAGGTAACATGAAGGTTACCTAAGTGTATTCAAAACAATATTCATTCAAACTCCATCTGGCCCAAATTCAACAGAGTGGCATTCTAACTTCTGTTAATTTCTTAATTATGTGGCCCAACAGCTCTAGGTTCTGAAATCACACAAACTATGCGAAGGGCAACCCTCACCCTCCCCACAACAAAACATGAACCATTTTTTTCTAGGAGGTAATGACTGAAATGAAATAAGCTGGATTTAAAAGCACTTGCATCTAGCCATGTCTAGTACGCAAACAGTATGTGCACATCTTTTTTTAATTATCCGAATGTTAAAAGAATTAATCATTGCTCAGATTAACTATCATTCAAAATAAAAAATATGCACGGTAATATGGTTTAAATAATGTGCTGAAGAAATGGCAAATCACACGAACAACTATTCTTGTCTACCACTTAGACTGAGCATACACAGTGTGGTTACAAATTAAAGTCTTTACATAACCCCCAAAATATCCCAAATGTTTCCTATTTTGACCAGAAAAAGCATGCTCTTGTGTAACTCAACTGGTTTTGACTTTCAAATTGGCATAATTTAATTTAACTGCTTTTACCAAACCAGAATCCTGGTACATATAAAACTGCTATTCTTGTTGCCATCAGAAATTAGACTGATAAATTATTTGGCACATATGCTGACTTCAGTTTTGCACTTAAACTGAAACATACTAAGTAAGTAAGCATTCAAAACAAAAAATGAGACAGTTTCTTTTACTTGTGTACTCATCTTGCAAAGGTTCAAAATAAAAAAAAATATCCTTGAAAGGTCTTTATGGTGAATTACGAATTCCTATGTAATAAACATTTTTGTCTATGTATTACAAATATTAAGCGTTCCCACATGCCATCACACATATTTCTTCTTAAAAGGATAAAATCCCAATTGCAGGTGATAATGTTCATTTGCAAGTTTGCTATACCGCAGCCATCCTCTAAAACACACTATTTAAAAACTTGTACCGACTCATCTATGTTAGCACAAATAAAATCCTTTCTCTCCGTATGATACCCTTGCAGTTCATTGTGCCATGACTCCATGGGAAGTGTTCCTTTCATTTTCACTATGGGAAAACCATATTAAAATTTAAAAGATGACAACAAAATTAAGTTTCATTTATTATTAATGCACCAAAACACTGAGCAATTCAAAAAAATCTGTAAAAATGTTTATAAATGAATGCCATATTTAAAGAAAGGAAATAGAAACATGTATCAGATTTTAAAGGAGAATAAAGGCAAATAATTTCTGAATTCAAATGAATGGAAACTACTTCAGGTGCAAGCACATACAAACGTTTACGTTTGCATGTCCAACCCGGCTGCGTCGACACTTGCAGCATTAGAAGTTTGTGGCTCTGGGTAAATCACACCAAACTTCCTCTGCTTCGGCTTGCTATTTGAAACATGGGGACGCTATTATTTACCCACCTCATACAATCAAGCTCGCTGCATTCAAATTTTTAAAACACTGAGACCTGCATGCATCAGGCATTACTGAAAAGAAATACTGTTCCCTGCACAGGAGGTCTGAAGAAAGACATCGGAAGTTTCCAACAAAGTCTTTCCACAAAACTGTCTAGGTACTAGCCCAGAACACCCTGAACCAGCTCTGTCATTCTCTAAATTTGATCAAAGATATACTCCAAAACTCAAATGGTGAATAACTGAACGCGATGAGCCAGACAATAGCAGAGAGAGGGTCTCGGTAGGAGGGTTCCTACCACCTGCCTGCTTTGCAATGGAGAGGCAGGCTGGTTTATCCACCAGGGCAGAGGCAGTTCTAGTGGTAACAGGTACGGTCGCCTGGCAGGGAGCTTTTATCACCCTGTTATTTAACCATCTATGCTGGTAACTGCAGCTCCCTACTCTCAAAAGGAGGGGGAAGCAAACTGGAGATGGCTACTATACTCTCTAATGAAATGATTTCTTGCTTGTCTAGTACTGGTAACTCCTATTGTGTTATTCATCATCATAGTATGCAAGTGTCTCATAAATATTAATGGTATTTCCTCCCAGTGCTCCTGTGAGGAAAGTACAATGACTCTAGTTTCACAAGAAGGGGATTTGAGGCAAAGAGGTTAATTGGATGCCCAGTGTGTGCATCCCCCTAGCTCAAACGCACAACTTCGAAGAGTCTCCAGATACCCTGATCTCCAAAACAGTAGCTTGAATCACAATAGCATGGCTTCTGTCTTCTTTCTGAGTTTTTGCATAGTGAATGCAATGAAAGAAATCTCACGAATCCATTTTTTTTTCCAGTCTCTTCAACATGCTAGTACAAACTGTTATAGAAAAACCAGGCACAACATCATCAGCACATCATGTCACCCTGCTCATTCATTCTGTTTGGCCAAAAGTTGAAGAACATTGCCTTCTTGTTTGCTAACCTTTGCAGTTGGAAGTGTATCTCATTTTAAAATTTTAAAATATGCTCCCAGAGGTCAGAATTTGAAAACTACTCTTTTTTTTGGCCAGAATAAACACAGTTTAAGCTCAGGTTGCTCAAGCTTAATGATTTCTCCACTAAGTGTCACAAAAAATCAACTTTATCAACTGCCTAATACAGGTAGTTCACAGTAACACCAATTTTTCTATCTGAAGTTACAAACTTGAATACCTTCAATTCTGAATTCCTTATCACCTCTTCCAACCATTTTTTTAAAGAAAAAAAAGCGAATCTATTACTCTCCAGTTATTATCATGTGATTAAAATAAAACCTGCAATTTTGAGTTATTTATAGGAGTAGACACCTAGAGGTACTGCATAGATAAAGGGCCCACAAAGGGCCCATACTATTCTGAAAGAATTTAACATTTGGCCTAATCACAAGCACTTATGGTCTTCTTTGATGTAAAGCAAGAAAATAAAAGGGAAATAGCTCTGTCATCCAAGAACTCACACACACATAGTTAGAAATCTGCATGCCTATAAAATGTTCGATGTGCTTTAACACAGACATGTGAATTTTTAAAAACAAGTGGGATTTTTTTTTTATTTTTGCAGTTATTTAACTCTGCACTTGGTATGATATCACCCAACAAACACCTCTCGATGGCAGTATAGTCTTGTACAGTAATACAGTACTGTCTATCACATGCCTCCTTCTACTTTCCTACTTTACTGAATGGAAGGGAGAAGTAGAAATAATTGAGGTATTTTTTTTTGTCCATGGGGAAATAAAACCCACTCTGTAGTGAAAAAAAATTACTTTAATAACAACCGCTTAACAACATTCCAGTTTAAGAAGTCAGAATGTTTTCTACTTTTTCACGTGTTCAAATCACCTTGTAATAAAACTTTACTGGAAAATAAACAGATTTTCACCCCCTTCATTACACTAAGACAAGAAATTCCTGTTCTTTCTAATGTAACTGCATTTTGTGCCCTTATGAGATTAGATAAGAAATGAGTGCACCAGACCCAACTCTCCTAGGGCATTCACATCTCCATTTGAAAGCTTTGGTGTAGGTTCTGAAGAGAATACAGCTTGCTATTCAGGAACAAAATTCTGTGTTTTCCATCCCAGAAGAAAGTACTAGATTCTTTTCCTTCCATTGCTACTGACCATCAACTGTTCTTGTGCCTCTAATTAACCTTATTACCTCCTTCAAATCATAGCCTTTTTCCTGTTCTCAGCTATGAGCATTTAGGGTCAGCGTAGGTCTTTCTTCTCCATCCCATACAACTTGTCATATATCACCTTTAAGGTTTCACAGCTGAAGAAAGGATTACTACTGCTATTAGAGCGTTAATATTTCCCAACAATATCACCCAGGGATAGCAATTATGGCAATTAATGGCAACCATTAAAACACATAAGCAGCATATTATATAATTATCCAACATCAACCTCTGCAAAAGAAATCATCTACAATGCCTTGGTTACTCATTCAATTTACAAAAAGACAAGCAGGTGCAAGTTCCAAAATTTTCAGTCAACTGTTTATCACATTCAGTCATACTGAATCTTGTACACTGTCCCAGGCCCTTACTCTTTGCCAGTTCCAGATGCAGCTTGCTTTCCTGTATATTTGCTAGCATCCATTAATCCTAATTAAAGTCAAGGTTCCTAAAACGCTGAGCATTGTACAGACACAAAATAAAGACTGTTCCCTGCCATAAAAAACCCAAAAAAACCCAAACCTAAAAAGGCGCCCAAGGGATGCAAGAACGGAAGAATCACCATCCTCCTTGTATAATAAAGGGTAACTAAGGCATAGAACTATTAAATGATTTACCACAAAATCACATACTAACTCTACAACAGAACAAGGCTTAGAAGGCAGATTTACAGAGTGCCACTGCAGTGCTTCAAACTACCTCTAAAAGTCTGGGTGCTTATATGGCAAAAGATCGCAAGAGCATCAGATGAATTGTGTTGAGTTGCTGCAGAGGCGATTTCGCTATGGACTTGCCTGTTACCAGAAGAGCTACCGAGTAACAGACATGTGTCCAAAGTGACTGTTTTTCTTATAGATTTCAAAGGTGACAACCTCAATTATGTGGCGCTGTATGTCAAGGGCAAAGCATACTGAGTTCTCAAAAGCTTGGTTCTGCGTTACCTTTTTTTCCAATAAAGCCAGGCTTCAAAAATCCAGACAAGCCATCTCATGCTATTTTGTGTCCTCTCGTCTGTGGTCCTATCTATACAGGATCCTGATAATGCTCTTTAGCAATGGGAGTTCATATAGTAAATACCTTTTCTTCAGATCACGAGGACATTTCCTGAGCCCTCAATCATCTGCTTTTCACTACCCCAACCAGGCTAGCACAGAAACAGCTTTCATGCTGCTCAGGCAGAACTGTGTTTTTCTCCAGCTAATCTTTCTTGTCTTCCGAGGACAGGCTTCTCTTGGTCTGGCTAAGGTTTTTCCTTTGGGCAGCTCAAACAGCGAACACTGCTAGAAATGCAGAGTCTTGTTAATGTCCAAATGTACATAAAACATAAAGCAAGCTCCTTCAAACGCTCACGTTAACAGCGCTCATAAATAGAATGGCAATTAGCCTGAACAGAAGTACATTCCGGCTACTGCTTTAGACAGATTTCCAAGACTCAGATACAAATGACCTGGCTAAACAGAAACAAGCAGGAGTATGGGTTGTTTATAAGCACTGACCAAGTCCGCAGTGGGAAAAAAAATAAAATTGTGGATTTGATATTTTCCACGTTATAGGTAATTCAGTTCTCAGAAGCCGAGCCAAAAAATCAAAGTGGAGCCTACTTGATTGGCATTATAAAAGCAATTAAGTTAGAGACCTGTCAAAGATGTTAACATTTGGCTCGGTCTGCTTTACTTGTCTATTTTGACTAGTTGTAGAATCATTTAATGATTTACAGACCTTTCAAGTCTTAAGGCATGGTAGCTGTATTAAAACTGTGACCCATTATTTCTTGGTCACATCATAAATTACTGTGACATCATAAATATCTTCCTTTTTCTCACAGAAAGCTAGATTTTAATTCCTGATTTGAGTTTGAGGCTTTGGTTCTGGGTTGGTTTTTTTTAACCTGCACTGGTAAACACTAAAATATTTTACTGCCTGTAAAAGAAGTAGTAATAGGAGAAAGGGATGTGTAATAAAATATAATTGTCAAAACAATTACATGTTTTAAGCTGCAATGTAAGTTCATATAAAATTTTGCAGTCATTATTTCTAATACAATAGTAAAAAATTAATACATTTCAAATGGGAATAATATTAAGTATGTTTGTTAGAATAAACCAGGCTTTTTAATAGTTCAGAATTGTTCTGTTCTGCAAGCAGAAACATATCAACCTGAACCTATCCATCCCTCCTTGTTTTACAGTTTGAAAAAAATTCCCCCCTCTCTCGCTCTCTTTTTTTTTTTTTTTAGGGGAGAAGGGAAATGAAAAGGAAGAGGAGAGGGGAAGCAAAAAGGGAAAGCAATTCCATTTTGTTATGGGAAGCATCTTTGGAAAAAAATTTAAATTATTAAAATTAAACTAATCCAAAAGGAAAATTCAAAATAGAGTGAAACCATGTTCTGCATAACTCCTTAGTGCTTTCAGGAAAGGCCAGTTTAAACAGGTATGACTGGGTAAAAATTTCAGCAAACTATTTTTTAAAACATACAAACCTACAAGGAAATGTGGGGTGAGGTCAAAGAAAAGCAGGAACTCTACACCAGGAACTTCCCCACCCTTTGCTACAACCTCTTGGAAGGGCTATCATGTTACTGTGTGTTGCCTTCCCAAACTTCATTTTAAGGCTTAAATCTAAGATTAGCTGAAAATTAATCAGAGACATTAAAACACAGCAGTGTTGAAACACAACGGGTTTGCAAATGTGAAGTTAAATTTAAGTCCAGATCTGGGTTTTTTGGTACCAAAAGTGTACAATTATTTGAAATTATTTTCAGTATGCTGAAAATAACTACAATTACAGTGGTTCAGAGGAGAAAAATATACTTAAAAAAACCTAATTAATTCTAGTATATTATTTTACATTATATTAATTACATTAAAGTCTTTAAATCTAATTTATTTATTTAACAAAATAAATTTTATGTAAAAAGAAAATAGCTTTAAACTTAATCAAGAAAAAAAAAACCATAATAGGAGCTTCTGAACCTTTCCTCAAAAAGAAATGTGAATGTTTGGCTTATACACATGCAGGTAGAACTCCCCTTGAAAGTAAGGGAAGTTACATTCCTGACTACAGGGAGAAAAGACCTCTGAGAATAAATCTGTTAAGAGTTGAAGAGATGTATGCCATTTGCTTTCAAAGCTAATATGAGCAATCACCAAGATCATCATTACTTAACTATCTCAATAAACTATACCAAAACTTTTCTGTGTGATAGCAGTTGTTCATTTTTTTTCAGATACACATGCAGAGGTTTTTTTTCCCCCGGCATACAGGGGGAATGTATAATGCTCAGTTTCATTTTACCCTTACTCATAGCTCAGCCTTCCTTGCCAAATAGCATAGAATTTTATCAGATTTAGGTTTCTGAATAATAAAAGCAAGCATAACACCTTCAGTCTCCTTTAGCCCACAACTTAGAAATGTCTGAATTTTTGCAAGTAAGATATCTAAGTAGTGTGGAATTACAGTCCATCCACTCTTTACCTCTACTGCAATGCAACAGAGAAAATGCAGCTCAGATGTGGACTTATCTTTATTACTCTCTGAAACATAAAATAAATGTTATAAGTAGCTTAATAAAACTATTTGCACTGGATCAGTTATTTGGCACAATTCACCTGGAATTTCACATCATATTCCTTTATAAAAATTAATTCTGGACAGGATTTTGCACTTTGTAGATGAACTCCATCTTAACCGTATCCAATTTTTATGTTCCATAGCAGAGTTGAGGTTGTCCAAGACGGTCCAATATGTTTTAACTTTATTATGATTACTATAAAGTCTCCAGAAATATGCCTAAAATTGTCTTGACAACTTAAATAAAAGCAGATCTGTACGGGGTCTGTAATTGTACTGTGCTACATGATTTAAACTGGCTAATAGTGAGCACACACTGAGCAGCTGGGAAGGAAAAGACTGTGTGCTCGGAAAAAGGAGGGAGAGCAGAAGGAAAGGTTAATAAAGCAAAATGTTTTTCCCTTTTCTTGCTGAACATTAAGCCTCCGATTTACCTATATAATTGCATTACTATATGGAGCTATTTATTTTTAGTCATGCTATAATACGTTTTTGGTTTTTTTTCTTAATATTTTGTACGTATTTTAAGATCACTCTTCATTTTGCATCTTTGCATCTCTTTCCCGGTTACTTCCACACAATGTAAATTTTTCAATTAAACACAGAACTGCTTTGTTTAAGGAACTAAGCAAAATGACTGTCTCACCTACAAGCGTAGTGTTAAAGGCAACATCTCAAAACCCCCCAAATAATATTTATGCCACTTTTACAAATAGAGTTTTCAAGTGGTTAATATAACTCAAAAATAAGAGTAATGACCAAGTGCTGTATCAAAAAATCAGGTTACTTTTAGCAGAAGCTTTTAAGTGAATTAAGTTTAAAACAAGCAAGCAGCTGAACTCAGTACGACTAATGATTATTTTTTATTTAAAAAATAAAATATACTGAAAGACCACGAAAAAAAAGCTTACAGGAACGTCAAGATTATTGCCACTGTAAAGAAAAAGATTTCAAGTTGTACTTACAGCTTACCCAAGATCATCCTTTTTTTTTCAAAGAATCCCTGAAGGTAACTTACAGCATTAGCAGAAATCAAACCTAGCATATTTGTGCACTTTTTCATTCAAGGCGGTTAAGTCACATTTGTGGTTTAGATGCTCAGCAGATCCTAGCTCTACAGTATCATTACACTATGTCTTGGAACTGAAGCTTTTTACTACTCTAATAATGATAAGGGCTATATAGGATTCACATGAGTGATGAGAGTCCTAAATGCACAGCAGGGACCACAGTTCACGGTGGGTGTCAGGCATTGTGCAAACCTGGAAGTTACGTATATTTTTATGGGTAACAAATACCATAGTCACTGGGAAAATTTCTTACAAACAAAGGAGATGGAAATTTTGAGTTAGTAATTTCTATAACAACCCTCTTTAAGATTCTATATAAAAATAAAAAGGTTACACTTTTAATTATATTCTTGGGGGTCTCAAAAAAAAATCTCAACCAACGTATCACTTTCATCTTCTCCTAATAAAAAGCTATGAAACAGGCTGTTAACTGAACTAAGTGCCACGAGGTCACGAAGTAAAAGATCTTTCTATTTTCTTCTTTTCTTCTTTCTTTTTTTTTTTTTTTTTTTTCCAGGAGAGAAAACAGGTTACAAAACAGAAAAAGACTTGTTCAATGAAACAATCAGCTTTAGTTACAAGTGCAAAAGTCAGCCATGTGTACTAATTCTCAGTAATTATGATGCAAAGCGAACTCCTTGGGGACTTAAAAGTCAACGCCTGGCAATGGTTGGGCAAACAGCGGAGTGGAGCTACTCAGGTGATACTGACCCCTTCAAAGCCCTTTGTGTTACTGAACAAGCCAAACCATCCTGCTCTGTCCTCCCTTTCTGAGGTATTAATGCTATAGTGTACTCACAGGGATGGTATTTAAAACATTAAAATCTACCTTGCATCCCAGCACACAGTCCTTGCACAAGCAATGAATAGGCTCCAAGGAAACAGAAGCACAGAAGGAGGAAAATGTAACATCTGTGTTTGTAACACAGTCACAGCTGAGAATTAGATGTGGAGAGCGGAAAGGTGAGAGGGCAGGTGTCTTTTATAAAATTCATCTGAGTTGGCTGCCCCTTTTTAGTCTCTAACACATCAAGCACTCCTGTCTTCTTGCCTCCCACATAAGCGATTATTGTATTGTGAAATGCGGTAAAAATCCAAGACTGAAAATTTTCAAAAGCATTCAAACAGTGTCCTTACTGAAATCACAGGTTTCACGTTGGCTTAAATGGGGACAAAAAGTTAGGCCAATACAACACTGACAACTATAGGAAAAAGCCTGTCTTTGGCACCTCATATTTACGCATATATTTACACCATGACAGAAAAATTCACCCCAAAAAACTGGGCACCACTTGTAATGAGAGTCTCTGTTGCTAGTCTGAATTGGGTTTAAAATTACAAAAAAAAACCCCCAAAGACCACCTGCAGAAGAGACAAGTTCCAACCTATCTACCTGGCACTAGCCTACGCCCTTAAGTGGAGCACTCCAGTTAAAAGAAAACTCAGGGCATTCTGCCACCGCACGTCTACTGCTACAACTTTATGCAGCATCTCACTGTTAATATATATTTCAAATACCAGGTAGGACAAGCCAACATTTACAGCACATTTAAAATACGCGTCAAGCCACCTATCTCTTAAAGCAGATCCTTCGTTTACAATGAACTACTGGCAAAATCTTGCTGCAGCATTCTCATGAATGACGGGTCTCTGTAAAGGGTGCTTTCTGTACTGCATTAGAATATTCACAGCAGTCTGTAAAAATAAAAACTCTAGATCAAATGACATTTTAAATGAAAATTTTGCTGAATTCTCTATGGCTGCTATGTTCATAAGACGTTTTATTAGTGTAAGGGGCAAATACTTTTTACTCTGCAAGCACTTTATTGCATTTTTCCTTCATTTACAGCATGCTTTTTATTTAGGGCTTTAGAGACCCACATTCTTCTCTCCCCCCGCTTCTTTTTTTCTCCCCTGAATGCTCCTAAAGTTACAGAACAAGGGGATCCTACCTGGCAGTCTACAACAGGTCAGTGATCAAACAGAAGGAGCAGTGAGACAGCAGCCAAATCCTGCCCCATCTCCTGAGAATTACAGAAAGCCAGGGCTTCTCAGCCTGCAACGCAACCCAGCCACTGCACCCTGAGGCTCAGATAATCGTAGCATGCTCTCTGCAAGCACATTCAGCACTAATCTCTGCACCTACTGAGGTTAAGACACAAGCATTTGTTTTTTAAGTTGCTGCTCACTGTAGTTTTTGACACAGGTTGAAGCTGCTCGAAAATGTGACCTCATCTGTCTTATGGCAGCAGAAACAAAGATATATTGAAAATATACCAACATTGCTCTGCCCCAGTGATCAAAGCCAGTTTAAATAAAGAGTGTTCTTTATCTGTAAAGTGCACTGGTCTTTGAACAACTATTCATTTTACCTGAAGTATTTACATTTGCTTGAACAAAATCAATACACCAGATAAAGTAAGCTGTAATATGAACAGACAGAACTAGACCAAACCGTGAAGTATTATCATTTACCCAGTAATATGCCAGTTGTTCATTAAGATACTACTTCGTGCAAGCAAAACATTCTTAAAAACTTAGTGGGTTTTAAATACAGCCTACATTCAGGAATGCATTATGTACTGAGTTAACATTACACAGCCTACGTCTGCTATGAACTCAAAGCAGCATGAGTAGTTTTTGCCATTTCAAAAAGCCAGTATCACTGCAAAAAGTGAAAATTAGTGGGCGCAGTAACACATCAGGAAAGAAGTGACGTGGCAGAGTGGGTGCCACAAAGTAGTAACTAATTATTAACTTCTGGAAAGGTTAGCATGAATCCTCTTTAGGCCATAAGCTACAGCCAACATGAATAAAGACACATTCTTTATTAAGGAAACAAACTCTAAGCTGTGAGAATTATACAGCACAGTTAAAAGGCACGATGCACAGAAACATTTACCCTTTCATCAAGAACGGCTGGCCTATCTAGGAAAGAACTGAGATGCTCTAGTAGACTCTGTTCTTGAACCGGATCTGTGGTTAAACAGAAGCCTTAGTCCACATAGTTACTCTTAGACACTGCACTTTCATGAATCTCATATGAAGGAAATTAAAGATACTTACACAGCCACCAGCAAGAATTTCTGCAGCCAGTGGGACAGAGCCATCTTTAGTCATAAACTTATCTCTCACAAAATCATTAACCTTAAAAAAAAAAACAGTTATGAAAGCTGATAAATTAAAAGCTTGGAGAAAACACTCATCAGCTGTAAATTCTGTGCAACTGAAAACAGAAATACATTCATGAAGCTACCAAGCTAACAGATACCAAACAAATCTTAGATTTTATGTGAAGTCCTGTAAAGCTGACAATGTTTTTCTTTCTAACAAAGATTTGCAGAATAATTCAATTATTTATTATTGAAAAAAGATAACAATCACTAATTAAAATCACTATCTGAAAATGATAAAATCATTTAAGATTTTAGAAATGCTCATTGCATGTACAAATTTAAATATAATTTTAAATTAATATCAGAATGTTCAATAATAAGTTTTAACAGAATAGCAATTCCATTAACAGCATTAAGTACATTTTTAAAAAATGCATGTTACTAGCTTTTAAAATGCATTTGAAATGCATTTTAAATGCAATACTAGCTTATTGGTGAATAACCAATACATTAAGATTGGGTTATAGTAGGAAACTCTTCAGAGCCTTAAAGTCATTCAAGAAATAATAAAATTACAGAAGTAAAATAATTAGGAAGAAAAAGCATGCAAACAAGTTCCTTTCTTAGCAACACTTCACTACATGCTCATATTATCTATCTCCTGTTGCGCTAGAGTTAAACATACAGGAACCACATGGAGATACAAAACCAAAAGCCCTCCAAGTGCAATAAATAATTATTCATTTTTGCTAAAAAGTGAAACCAAAGGCCTGCACTACTTACAAACAAGCAGATGAGCTGAACAAGTTGAATAAGGTTGTTATATTTTGGAGTGAGTCCAAAAATAAGTTTTCAGTAAGATTCTTAAAATGCACATATATGTATCTGCATGTGACGCGTATGCCATTTCTAGTGTGCACAAGTCAGATATAAACAGTTGCTTTGTGCTTTTTGTAATTAAGTTTGTATCAAGCAAAAATGATGGAATACACTCTACCATGTTGCTGACGCATTAAGGATAAAAATCCTTAACAAGCTAATTGTAATTAGATGAACTTTACAACGTGGAGAAATGTGAAAACAATCCATTTGCAAACTTACAGTAAGTTTTATGGCCTTCTCTGGTGCTACTCCTAATAGCTGCGGTAACAGACCTGAAACATGGAAATAGAGAATTCAATGCATCGAGTAACTTGGTATTAACTAAACAAATCAACAAATATATGTAGAGATCACCACCTAGAAACGGGCAATTTTTACAGCAATTTTGTGTTATTATATTTAATGAGAGTACTTAAACATTCCATTTTGAGAACAAACTTTGTGCTACCACTTCAAGTGCTACCATTGCCTATATGTATTTGTTACTTTAGCTTTTTTAAACCTGTGGTATTAGCTCATTTTACGCTTAAACACCAATACAGATTTGCCAACTATGATTTGGTACTCTGCCCTAAACTAACATTTATTTTCTGCAACTTCACACAAAATTTAAGACTTTTCTAATTAATTTTGTGAGATACATGATGCATTCACTTCAAAAATCATGAGCGCACTACCTTTTTCCAGCAAAAACAATGGCATTAGATGGCAGGACCCAAGGGGATAGGAATCAAAATAATGCAAAGCATTCAAACATGTGTGACTGCATTCTTGAGCTCTTTGCCCAGCTAACTCAACAGTTCTTAAAACAAAAGAAGTTATGCTTCTTTCTCCCCAAGTATGGAATTTCCTATTTTATTTTCTTAGAAGTGATGCGCTACAGAACTGGAAGTGAGAATCTCTGACTGCTGGCTTCGCTTGCTTGAAGTGAAAGGTCGATATTTTGTCAACTTTTGGACCACACAACCTAAAAATACGCAGCTTACCAACTAAGCCTGGGGCTAGAATGGCGTGCAAGCATTCATCAGCATAACAAAATTAGGACACCACTCAGAAATGTGAGAAAATCACCCCTGCTGGAGTTCCCGGTGCAGACCCCCTTTGTTTTAGTAGCTCAGGCAGCACCTCTGGGTACTTTTTACAAAGCCTGATGTTCTCATCTCTCTGTGGTTTTATTTTTGGGGAAAAAGACAACAATTAAGGTTCCACCTCTAAGAGTTAACTTGCCAAAAAGCATTTTCCCAAAGAGCTAAATGTCAGAATAACAAAGAGAAAAATGTACGTGCACTGTATTCTTCCATCCTGCGACCATCCATTAGCTTTACTGGTTACTACCGATGCTCTTAATAAAGAAGCAATGTTTGGTTTGTGATAGCAGGAGGGCCAGCCATATTTATATACTAATGCCTTTAAAATTTTGGACCTGTATTAGCATTATTGCTTTTCAAGTGTCAAAGAGAGTAATTGCGTATACAGCTGATGTACATATACACCTAACATTTACCCAGGACCACTAGGTTGAATTACGATCATATGGCTGAATATTCAAACCAAAGAATACAGTAACTCTAAGTTCATATACAGTTGATATAAAAAAAAAAAAGAAAAAAAGAAAAAAAGAGAGATTCTGCAGAGTATGTTAAATGTCAAAATTTGGATTTCTTAAACAGTTTCAGTTGCATGCGTGACTTGAATCCAGACTTCAATGAAAAACCATTAAGACAGTCAGAATTGTGTAATTAAATATTACATTTTCTGCAGCACTACGAAGAAAACGTAAGGATATACAATGAATAGGATTTTTTTCAGTTTTAGCCTTATACAGACAAAATTACCTTTGTAGCTGCCATGACATTTATATCTTGCTATAGGACGTGTGTGGCTTTGGACAGACATTATAGATAATGAATTTTTATCTTCAGAGATTAAAAAAAGCATACTATTGGATCCGAAACCTAATCTAGTAGAAATAGAGCAGGTCTGTAAGCAGATAATGTAATTCCAAAAGAACGTGGAGATCATTAATTTTAAAATCACATATACATATATTACTTCACCTAAGCTACGTATAACATGACTTTGAAGTTACATTGTATCAAATAAATTACAGAAAAAGATATTCTAAAGTATCAAGATACAAAGTTATACAAATAGTCCAGTTGGAGATTTGTATGAACCTCCAGTTTTGGAAGCAACATAAGCAGGACAAATCAAATGCATTTTCACTAGACTGATCTGAAGATGGCCTTTTTATCACTTTCCATTTTTCAGCTCCTAAGACTTTGCATTTGTAGAAGCACTTGTAAAATTGCAGGAAAAACATGTTTATCTTGGCACAAGTTATTTTTTCCCATCTGGTTCATTCCTTTTGCACTCAAATCTGAATGGGACTGTTACGACTCAAAACTTTCCATAAAACATCAATGTAGAAGAGAAAGATTAAACAGAATAGGTAGAAGTTACAAAAAAACCCCAAAACCCACTACCAAAAAAAACAAAAACCCCAACTGAACAACCAAAAACCCAGAACATTCTTCTCTTTTTCTCTCTCTACTTCACACACGATTTTATAGTAAAAAAGTGCTTTGCAAGTTTAATTACAGGTATTGCTGTGTATGTCTACTGCAAGATAACAGTATTCTAAAAAAGGTAGCATTAATTTTAATACCACATTTTATAGCCTTGCCAGATACCAGCTAGGCCTACTGTCTCCAGAAGGTTAGGAAGGTAGGAGGACTCTTCATTTGCTCTCATACCTATGTAATAAAGCTATCTGTAAGTGGCACCTGTGCATTCTACACATTATGACTATCAAAACTAAATTACCTTTCCTTTATCCTTTTGATGGGGGCCCTGAAACACTGCTGAAAGATTTCTGAACATGATAAAGATGATAAGTTTTGGAAGAAAGAAAGCACATCAAGGGACACATATGAAAATGTCATTTTTCTGTTGGGGTTATCCTGACACGCTGGGAATATTTCAATGTTACTATGCATTAGCAGATCAGCAGTATGACACATGCACGGATGCACGACAGGCTTGGAAATGCCTGACTGTCTTAAAAATGTACGTCTCTCATAACATCAGAGAATAACATTTTGCACATCGGCAGCCGGCTAGTGCAGCACACAGCAAACACGTTATTCAACCTGCTTTTGTATATCCAAGGCTCATTAGCAGCAATTACCACATACCACTTTGTATTTCACACACTATCGCAGCAGGACTCTATGGCAAGGTGAAGGTATATGTAAGAGAGAGAGCACCAAGAGCTGCATTGCAGAGTTTGCAACATCATACACCTTACTTTCTGAAAGCAGTTTAAATACATTGTGAATATACATGCAATAATTCATCCCGCCCAGCTGCGGTGATGGCATCAAGTAAAAAAAAATAAATCTTATTTGGCCAAAGTACTTTTTCAGATATCTTAACAGTGAAACTTCAGTTTCACACTGTGTAACGGACGTGCTTTTCCCTTCATATTAGAAAAACTGCTGACTGAAGTTGTTGTTGCTCAGTCTAGGTAAAATATTTGAAACCATTTGGCCATCTGATAGAAAGGTGGTAACAGAATACTGCCAACTTTTTCTGCTACACAATTCACACACTAAATTGGGCAATTAATCACCAGTTGCCATTCAAGCACAGCTCCCTCAGACTGGAGATGGGCTATTTCTTGAAGATTTTGTGCTTTGACAGAACTTTGGGGTAGGAACAGGCCTGTACTTCCATTCTACAAAAATGGAACTTCGCTGCATACTTCTGGAGGAAAGCTTCTGTCATGGTCTTTTTGGATCATTAGCATGGGAGCCCACCAGTAATAATGAATTTGAATTATTAAAATCTAAGATTAAAAGGCACTGGAGTCACTGCAGTGCTAGAAACACCATCAGAAGAAATAAAACTAACAAGTTCCTTAGCAGTTAATAATCACAGACAACAGAGTCTTCCACAGCATTTCCTGTCTTTCATCCTTTAGGAGAAGTGGCATTAACAGCATGGCTACTGAACATTTTCATGAGCTACATTTTACCTCTGGTACTTAAAATTTCCCATAGAATTTCTATCAAGTGTGAGCAAAATAATCTTTGTGACATGTGCTGCTTAAGACTGTGAAGCATTCTGTGACTCATTAGGTGGACTTCTGATGAAAATGATATTAAGAAATGTAGGTGACCTCATCAGTTGGAAGAGATGTTGACAAATCACAGTTTCCAAAATGTTCTTGTATTTGCATATGTATAAATACCTGTCAGTTTCTAAATATGCATTTCAGGTATAAATGTAGACACAACAGTAAATTACAGGTATATGAGATGAGTATTCTTTTCAGCCATGCTGAGAAAGAAACATGAAAAATTTATCTCAGATGCACAGTCTCAAAAAAAAAAAGAATCTAACAACACAGCATTCAAATAATGAGTATTATAAAGATTGTAGAGTGCTTTATATCATGTTTGGGTTTTCTCTTTAAATCAAAGTGTCTTCTCAGTGGAAACACTGATTATCCGTAGAACCAAATTCGCATTAAACAAAATTTAGTGCTCTCTTTATATCCACAAGATGGTGTAATTTATCCTTATATGAAATGGTGGTTTAGAACATGGTGGTTTTGCCCTTTTCAAGTTTGGAATAAAATAATAATACAAAAAAGAAAAATCAGTTCACTTCACTGGATGGAAATATGTGCCTTGCATTAAAAATATCATCTGAAATGGCTGAGTTCAGAGCAGGGTTTATAATTCCTGTTTGCTTTCTTGCAGTGCGGCGTGACGAAGAGACCACTGCTCCAAATGTTTCTACTATAATTTTTTCAAAAGGTTTTGCATCACTATTCAGCTAAGCAGAAGAACTCTACCAATGACTACTCCCTCCTCCAGTGGGGAAAAAACCCCCATGTTTACTTAACTCTGAACCTACCACAGTGTAAGAAAGAATACCATTTGCCAATGAGCAGCAAAAAGTAACGTACTCTGTAGTCTGTCTTACCTAGTGTAGTATTTAAGACTAGAACAAGATGATTCTTGCTATAACTTTACTGCTTAAATTGGGTGAATATACTAATTTATAAAACGCTCCTTTCATATTTTCTTGTCCTCTCAAGCTTAACCGGAAACCTTCATTCTGCACTCAGTTGCTCCACTTTCTCCAACATGATTGCCTTAGAAATCAAGCAACAGTCTGAATTTACAGAACTGCACAGAGGAAGCTCTACATTTTTAAGGAGTTTTCTCTATTTGACTCTTTAAAAAGAGAAGTTAAATCAGGGTGCCCTTTAAGTAAGGAATCTGTAGAAATGCAGGTCTCAATTTGCCTCCAAAATGATGGTGTTCTTTGCCATCACACAATTTCTACTATATAATCCAGAAATTAGATTATTGCCCTGGGTTTAGAAGTTCAGCTCCACCAAACTGTCTGAGATTTCACTATTCAGTAGTCCTTGGAAGACTAAAAAGAAGTAAAGGGGATGGAGAACAGAAAGACAAGCTATACTGATGAACGTTCCTAAAGTTCCCCAAATTTGCCAATGAAAAAATCATTCCAAAACCATGACAAGCAAATGGAGCTAAGAATACACATTTATGACATTTCTGAGGGTTTTTTTTCCAGGTGAAAAAATCACTGTACTTCAGAGTTTCAGTAAGACAGAAGCAGGTAATAGTGGAATTCTGCGTATTTATTCTTTCAGAATCCTGATAGAAGCAGACATACATTTACAGGGAATACATTTTGTTCTTTAGCCAGTAACTGGGACTTTTTACAATTCTGATTGCTATAAACCCTTACAAAATAGAAACCATGTCAATACTCTTTATTAAATTACTAGGCTTACTCAAAAAATTGCCTCAAACTCAGTCAATAATAACAGTGCCTTCCCATTTCCAATTGTGCTGAAATAATTACAAAGTCTGTATTTTGTGGGGGAGCTACTTAGCCAACCTCCAGTAACTCAGGTCATATGTTAAAGAGTGCACGTGTGTCACACCACTTACTTTTAATGTTGTTTCACATGTTGTCTTATAAACTGTTAAGTTTTTTTCAGGTGTATATAGCTTTGCCAGATCGTAACAGTATTTTACTGAAATCCTCCATTCTTCATTCCTGACTCAAGCACTTCTAGCAATGAATTTCTGTCATTACAATATTCTTATTTTCAAAAGCAAAAAAAAGCTTCTAAGCAAGCCGGCTAAAAATGAAATAAGTAATGCAAGTTTCAAATCCTCCCCAGTGAATATGGCAGAGGGAGATAAGAGATTGCAATAACTGGGGTACCAGAAACATAATTTACTTTATCTCTGTCACAGAGAAGAACTGCAGTCTCATGTAGTTCACGATTCTTTATGACTCCTTCTGCGTTACCTGAACTTACACTGTTGATGCCGTAACTAGGGTAAGGACAAAATAAAAAGGAAGCCACCATCTAACTTTAGGCACTTAACTAAGATACGCAAAGTGAGGAAGATTTACATCCTGAACGGAGTAAATGAGCTTTTGGAGCTTTCTCCATTGACTACAAAGGGAGCTTGGAACAGCTAACTTCATAACTTGGGTATATTGGTTATGTATATAATGCTAAGTGGGTTGAAGCCCAGCTAATCTCTCTGGCTGACTCAACAGTGACAAGCTAAGAAGTATCCATAAAATGATAAAGATGACTATTCCCAGTGATTAGTGAAGCACATGCAACTGGTTCAGAGAAACCTTTTTGTCACAAAAGATACCACAAAAGGAGATCTGGTTAATAACAAGGTACCATATTTTCTCTATGTTTTTAGGGTTTTAAATAGAAAGAAAACAGATAAGAAAGAACACTGAAACAAAAAAAAAAAAAAAACCCCGAAACCAGATCATCTAACTTCTACCAAACAGAACAAAATATTCTTCATACTAAGGACTGCTAAGGAAATGAAAACTTGACTAACAGTGTATTTTTGCTGCAGGAAATTGCTAGTGTTGCCCTATTGCAGATGAGGAAGGAAAGGACGGAAAGATCCTACAGAAATGTTCTCATTACAATGAGGTTTTAATTATCAAGAAGTTTGCAAACGCTCCACCTATAACAGAATAGAAGCAGAAGCACAAACCAGGAAAAATTGAAGTCTTAACAAAATCGGCTTAAAAATCCAGAGTTCCACTGAACTCTAATTAGTATCTCAACATTAATACGTACCACCTTTTAAACTTACCTCTATAAAGCCCAAAGAAACCTTCATAACGTAGCACTTTCTTGAAGCAATCAAAGCTGTTTTTATACATAAGTTCTCCCACAAAAGAGCCTGTAGACCGCTGGTTTTGCATTCGAGTTTTTACCAAATCAATTGGGTAGACTGCAGTGGCTCCAACAGCTGCAAATAAAAATCAAGCTATAAGAAAACATGATTTTGCATTTGCAGTGTTTGACTGCAACCGTCATCTTCCACATTTATATCTCAAATATCAGTTCTTATCTCTTTCCTCCACAACATATTCTTGACCACAAGAAGCACTTCCTGGCTCTACCTCATTATTAATCTGATTCTTCTTAAACTGGTTTGGTGACAAATCAGGTAGCAACACCACCTGCAAACTCCAATGGCTTGTAAATTCCAAACCTCTCATAGACCAGATGACCTCTTCCTCTTCCATCTTACAGTCCTCCTATCCCTTCGACACAGCTTCAAGGGAAAGACTGAGAAGCCTTCCACACTTAAATAAAAGGCAGAAGGGGAAGAAGGGCAGAAGAAAAGAAGAAAAAACCCGACCAGTGAAGATGAATATTCTTTCGCTCAGCCATGACTAACCTCCAGCAACTGAACCAAGGGCAAACCTGTACGCTGATTCTGCAATCTGGATGAGAACAGGTCGAGACACATCGCCTGGAGCTTTCTGTCAAGGCACGATTTAAAACAAAAGGGAAGACAAGAAACATAATCAGAACATCATATTTCATGAGAGAACATCTCATCATCAGACAGATATAAATATAAAGATACCTGGAGAAAATCCCACAATACACCGAGGATTTTGTTTTCAACTATTGTTTCTTTTCCACTGATTTCTAAGTACTATATAATGTAGCCTCTTCAGGTTGGAAGAGCAAAGAAAAGAAAGAAAGACTGATACTACAACAAAATTATACAACTCCAAAATCAATGGTCCAAATGTGCATATGAGGGCACAAGTCTTGCATCTTAAAGTAATTCATTTTCTACAGCTAAAAGCAACTCCAGTTTGGAATTTCTTTCTAGTGTCACCAAAACCTAGGTAATAGGTATACCTATTACTTCTCAGGCTATCAAAACACATATGTGAGCATTGTTCATACATATTAGCTAAAGGAAAATAAGGTTTCATAAAGGATCCCCACAATTTCGTTTTGCTCACAGTCTATGAGTGCTAGATTCAATCTAATGAAAATAAATTTCAGAGGTGTTTCAAATTTAAAATTGCTATCTAATGAAAGAAAAGAATTAGGAAAACAGAAGTTCTGCAGGGGTGTTACGTCTTCCATACTTACTAACACTTTTTTTTTTTTTCAGGATACTACAAGTAAGAAGAAAATACGGATATAATTTTTCCTGAAAATGTGTTTAGGTTTTAGCTAATATTCCAATGTAGCTGGAGTTGGCCAGAAAATAAATTGAAAGTATGAACGTAGCTGAAAATCTTTTCAGTCTCAGCATTAAGCAGCTGACATTAAAAAAGAATTGCATGGAAAAATGAAAAAGTAGGACACACATGCAGAAGAAATGGTAAGACTTAAGCAGGTTCATACGTCCTAGCCTCTTAAAAGGGCATAAATCACACAAGCAAAGACAGTGGCCCCAAAGCAAAAATTGAAGAAGCTGCTACTTTCACCATTGCATTTTTGGCTACATTTTACTGCCACCTATTGTAACTTACATTACTTGATATTCAGGCCAATGCAAATGCTTTTAACTCCTTTAGGAGTCTTCTAGGAATAGATGGTGAGCTTTTGGGAGCCAAGTCATCTGAATTCATCCCAGCATAGTCAACATTTAGTCACTGCTCAAACAAACAGAAAACCGCTACCCTAGATACTGTCTTGGAGCGGTGGTGGGGGTGTTCAC